>NC_064764.1:37174776-37774776 GCF_011397635.1 Epinephelus fuscoguttatus
ATATGTGGCACCTTTTAAAAACGTCCTCACATCATGCAAAGTCTTTTTTCAGCCTAATGTCTGTCACTTGGTTGAGTTCAATCAAACTCAAGCAATCACACTCAGGTGTGCACCGAGACCTTCTTGAAGAGGTGGTCTCAGTCCGGTTCCAAAGGAACTCTGGTGCGGTTGGTTTGTGGTGAGAAGGTGTTCCAACCTGGATCTGAACCAGCTGCAGTCACATGACACATTGTTTGGGTTAAACATGAGCATGTTACAGTCCTGGAGGATTATTAATGTGCACCTCCTCCTGTACTGCCTTAATATGCACATTCAGCACATCCAGTGCATCAAAACATTGTTTTCTAGTTGGAGCCGCGCCTCGTTTTCAAACTGTATGCTTTGACTAAAATGAACAATGACAGCAATATAGTCCACGATGAGCAGCGCTAAAATCAACCTGCGTAGTTGTCCCTCCATTGTGACATTAGAAAGTGTCACATTTATCTTGCAAGTGTACTCTTCTTCAACGTTTGCTTTACTTCCTGGATTTTTCCCACATGGAAATTCTGACCAATCAAGAGCAGCTTTCTCACACAAGGCATTTGATCTGGTCCTCTTGTAAATGCTGCCGTGAGAACACCAACCAACTCTAGGCAATTATACAACTTTGGAACAACATGAGTCCCTGATTCAGACCAAAGCGTCATTGGTTCATTGTTTTTGGTCACGTTGTGGAGCTAGTTTGCTATCCAGCTGTCTCTTAGTCTCTCACTCTACAGCAGAAAACAGCACTTCAAATATAAAGTATGCGCTGGAAATTCACTGTACTTCAAAACAAATTGTGTTTTTTACAAACTTCACACATTCTCGAGTCACTTGTGGTCCATTCAGAATGGATCCACGTCCCACTTTTGGACCTCCACCCACCAGTTGGGAACCCCTGCTTAAAGAAATTATAAAGCTGCAAGTGACAACTGGTATAAAAATGCACCTATCTTTAGTCTTAATCAATATATGATTGTAGAGCAGCTCAAGGTTGTAAAAACTAGTGTCACAGTTTATAGACACAAATGGAGCAAAGCAATAAATAAAACTATAATATCGTCTACTTACATGTGAAGAGTTTTTCTGTCTGCCTGTAAATCACTGAAAATACTAATAACTCAGTTTTATAGGTTTCTTTCAGCAGCTCTGAGACGTACATGAGATGTTGTGTGAAAGCAGCACATCAGCACTTTCAGCTGGTTTCATCAGCTTGTCTCTACGTCATGTATAAATAACGTTATTTATAGATCATGTCGACAGACTCCAGATTTATACAGTTACATTTCACCAGCAAACATCTTCAAATATGTATCCATGTCACCGTCTTTACTGCTTTACCCCAGTGTCTCCAGTAAAGAGCAGCGTTGGTCTGTTAAAATCACCTCTAAATAAATGTTTCCAGAATCTTCTGACAGAGTTCCTGGAAAGCTCTCAGCAGTATCTGGAGTTTAAACTTTATAACGAGACGTTAAAGTGACGGAGTGGCCCTGAAAGTGTCTGGTTTCTGGCTGCGTTCTTGGATCAACACTTCACATCCTGAAGGAAGGAAAAAACTTTCTGTGGATTTAACTGCAGTTAGAGAATGATTTCAGCAGAACTTGATTCTGACAAGTTCACAAGTGTTGGGACCAGGGTTAAGTTTCATGTCCTTGACCTGCAGATTTAACTCTCATTCAGCACCGTCATGGTCTGATACACAGCCACAGAGGATTAACTCTGTTATGAAAAGTATTTATACAACTGCTCTCATTTTGCAGTGTTTAAGTTTAGTTTTATCACTAAATCAAATTAGAGTGCAACTCACAGATAATTCATTCATTCATCTTCCATAACCACTTATCCTGTTGGGGGTCACAGAGGGCTGGAGCCTATCCCAGCTGACACTGGGCGAGAGGCAGGGTTCACCCTGGACAGGTCACCAGACTATCACAGGGCTGACACATAGAGACAGACAACCATTCACACTCACATTCACACCTACGGACAATTTAGAGTCACCAATTAACCTGCATGTCTTTGGACTGTGGGAGGAAGCTGGAGCACCTGGAGGAAACCCACGCTGACACGGGGAGAACATGCAAACCAGGAACCATGTGGCCCTTAAAATAGCACAACAAACCTCAAAGTATAAGACAATACGCTGATAACATTTGATATCAGTTAGCTCAGCATCATCAGATATTTCTGTCTCACTACAAACTGTATGAATGAGACGCACAGATTTCTATAAAGATGTAAATGAAGATTTATCTGTTGAGCTCAGACCTGCGGAGACCGGGAGGTGACATGCATATGTTTTTGTTTTTTTTTTAAATGCATGTGCGCTTTTTAACTGGGCACCTCATACTCCCACCAACTGCAGCAGGAGGACGGACGTCAAGAGGACGGAAACCATGCATTAATTCATTGTGTAGTCCATTGTTTTACATGTTTGACATGTATGTTCTTTTACTGTGGTTCTGGCAGAAGCATCTGTACAGGTTTTGTAACCTGGATTTGAGTGTAGGCTTTCAGTTCAGAGCCGATGCGCTGCTGGTTCCGCCGGCCTGAATAGAATATAATGTCTATAGCCTTACTGTTGTGTACAGCCTTATAGACTGAGCTGAGTAGTGATGCGCGGGTTGACCCGTAACCTGCAGGACCTGCAAATGGACCTGTGGGTCGGGCAGCAGTGATCGTCTGTTAAATCTGTCTGTTAATGATAGTTTGACATTATTGGCTATTACTGTCATGGCATCCGAAGGTACTGATGCGTTGAGCAGGTGACAGTCCGCGGTCGTTTTCAGAACACACTTGTGTCACGCACTCCAAAAGAAACTTGTTGAAACTTTAAACAGTAATTTATTGTACAAAACGGGGGAAACAAACGTTGACAAAAACGGTTCCATAATTCATATTAAATTCAAAAGATAATGAAAAAACAGCTACAAGTTAGAGGGAATAGTGATAAAGTGGTAAAACTTTGCATTGATCCACAGCCTCAGACGGATGCGCTCAAGCGTGCCGTGCGCACAAGCTCAGCTGGTAGGCAATACTGTATTTTCACATTTTTAACAGTGCAATTTAAAAGTTTTGATTTTTATTGATAACCTACATTTACCAACAACAAAAAGACTACATTTAGCACCAAAAAATATGTATTGAATACCAAATTTTCATAATGAATACCTACCCATAGAAACGAATATTTGAATATTTGGGTACAGCCCTATTGTTTTAATTAAAACGTGCAAGCGAATTAGAAAGCGCGCATGTGTTTTAAAAAAAAATAACATATGCATGTCACCTTCCGGTCTCCGTACAGACCTGATTTTGTGTGTGCTGTGGTCCCACTCTGCCGTCAGAGTGTGTGTGTTATTTAATCCGAGCTCAGAGGACGATCGATTGATCAGCCAATTAGGAAACTTAGTGAGGTGACACACACAACATGAGCTGGTCCTCTCCTGTTGCTAGGCAACCTGATAACATAAGGACTTGTGGGACAAGGTGAACGAGCTCTGATGAGCACTTGAGTAAAACTGCCTTCCTCCTCCTCCTCTTCCTCAGCGTCTCTCAGCTGTTTACACACATAAATTATGTTTTTGTTGTGAGTCATAAGGTTTAGTGAGATACAGATGTTTACTGACGAACAGATGTGCAGCAGGTGGAGTCCAGTCATCTAAAGATATTTGTTCACAGACGACCTGACTCTCAGAAATTACTTTTATATAAAACGAATCTGCGACAGTAAATATGTTCTGGAGGAAACATGTTCAGATTACATTTTTTGCACGATTTGAGTTGTGTGTCTGGGAAATAAATCTGTGCTCCCATTGGTCATCGTCACAGAAAACGCCATGGAATTAGTCGCACTCTGCGAGACACGATCGTCTTTCTGTCAGGACGTCATGAGGTGAGACTATGATGCACCAAATGGGAAATATTCATTCACTGTCAGGTGATCATGCTGTTACTGTGGAGTCATAACCCGGCACAAAACAAACCAGACGTTACGAGGCATGTCAAGAAACCAGAAATTTGGTAGTCGATACCCCTACCAGTGATTGTCAATACCCCCTGCCATACCACGGTAAAATCAAAATAAACAGCATTTACTTAAAGATCCCGGTCTCACTGCAAAGTCATTGAAATCTGGCACTTGGGCCGTGACTTGCGGCGTCAGAAACCAACGAAAAAAGCTGTCCCTTAACGTCGGCATGATATGCAGCCAGTTGCCTTTATAAAACTCAAGTGAAAAACTCAGCTCAAAGTGAAGTTGCGCCCAGCACACATATATTCCATGTTGACTCTTTATCCACGCTCCACATACCACAGACAGAGTGCAGCCACAAACACAGGAGCAGACAAGATGTGGCCTAGTTAACCTTTGTGTTTCCATCCCCTCTGGCTGCTCTCCTCCTCAGCTGTAAAGGTTGAGAGATGAGCTCTGACATCTCAACGGCAGCGTACACTCCCTGCTCCGCACACAACAAATATTCAACGATAAAACATGTAAATTCAACACACACACACACACACACACACACATACATGAGACAAACAGGATGATACAGAATCAGGTCTGTCCTTCCGCTCCACCCTCCAGTTCACAGAGCAGCGAGCCTTGGACTTGAAGACAAACATCTCTGAGTGGAAAAGCTCATGTCATTGAATAAAAATCAGCAGTTTTCAGGCTCCATTAGTTTTGGGGTCGGCGGAGGAGACGCATGACTCCAACTCAGAGAGAAAGATCAGACCACTTCATCCCAACTTTGCTTTCCAGCAGCTGCAGAGCCAGAGTTTCTACGAGACGCAGAAACAAACAGATCCACCTCCAACACTGTCCGACTGCACCGAGCTGAGCAGCAGGAGGGACTGACGGACTGTCTCTGTACGCTGTGTTAATGTGAAGATGACTGAAGAAACACAACAAATGCACATGTCCACAGTGAACACGAGAGGTCACTGAATGATTTGACAAGTATATATAAAGAAAACAAATCAGTAGCAAGGCACCAGGAGTAAAAACACACTTGCTGCACTTTTTTATTGTTGCCAGGCAACCAGCCCATCACCTCCGTACCCTGATCTTTCCATGTAATCAATCTACTGTTTATTTACTTCACAGTAATCAGTGTGTAGTTGCTGACATGTTGAGGCAGAGGGTGCTGTCTGTAGCTCTGGTTGAGGGTGAGAGGCTGTCAGCAGATAAACAGAGATCTGTGTGGGTACATGAGACCCTAACAAAGAGGCTGGATCATGGTGAGTACCACCAGTTGGTCCAGGAGCGTCTCCTCCATTATTTACCAACTGTAAACTTGTCATGACCAGCACAGAAGGCCCACCTCTCAAATTATTCAATTGGACGATGGAGAAAAAAGCGGAGATGATGTGGGGAGCTTTTCTGCTCTGAGCTGAAGTTTTTCCAACTCAAGGAGTTCACTGGCAAAAACTCCAGGCGCCTGGAGCGCAGAAACATGAGGCGCTTAGCAATAAAAAAAATGTGAGCAAAAAGCTTCATTCTCATTAAAAACGATTACAAAAAGCCGCCTCAGGCTGCTAAAACACTTTCTGTGTGATCAGGGCCTCAGAGTGAAGAAGAGGAGGTACTCAGATCATTTAGTGCATCCATGTGTTAATGACTCCATCTCTGCTGACTGTAGCTGATCAGAGCAGAGCTGATAAATACCATGACTACTGCAGAGTCATGCTGACTGTAACCTTTCCCATTGAATGGGTTTGTTCAGGAGGAAAGTAACTGACTCATGTCACCTGGTGAGATTTGTAGAGCTGCAAACGTATGATACAATCACTTGTTTTAATGAATGCAGCTGAGACCTGATTCACAAGAGACCAGAGGATACTTGGACCTGAACCGAAATACAGTCAACCTGAAGGGGCTCTAACAGAGACAGGACATCAGCAGCTGCAGCAGCATGATGATCTGTCAATAATCTATCAATAATCAACAGCTACAGAAACAACTTTAAACCTCTACGTGTCCGAACATGAGAATGGATCCAGATAATGAGTGACACCAGTGATCACTGTGAGGACGCTCTGTAGTCACCAGAGCTTGGAGACAGATGAATTGTGGGAGGTGTAGTGCGGAGTGAGATGTGTCTGCAGGGGACAGGAAGCTGTCCAACAGCATTCATCAGTGAAAGCATCAGAGCAGAAGACGCTCTGAGCGGCCATTACTGTCACACACTGCAAACACTCACACACATTTACAATCCAAACACACTGCAGGCTACACATTCACATGTCAGAGATGAATCCAAGTCATGCTGATTGGTCTCCATTCATCCAAGTCTAAGAATTTCTGGTTTGTTCACGTCAATAAGGCGCAACATGTACGCACACCTTTTCTCTTCTTTTCAGCCTCTGTCCCCAAAAATGTTCTCCCCAACAAACTCTCAAAAATTTTTCCAACAGGGTGGGTAAATCTTAAAATCTTGTCTTCGTGTTTCAGTGTGGTTACTTCTTTTGATATCTCTTACTTACTCCGTCTCTTTCTGTGCAAACTACATTTTAAACAATTTACGATCTCACTGGTAATGGGGTGAAAGTTTGCATGTCCGCCTGGGTGTCATATCTCCATCACTGCTGCTCAGAGCTGGAGCCGATAAATACCTGTGACTACTGCAGAGTCATCTGACCCTGGAGAGAATGCTGCTTGTAACCTTACGTGTTAACTACAAAGCCAGATGTTGGCGGGTGTTAGTTGGAAAAGGGCTTTTCTGTTCAGGTGTCTCACTGAGGACGACAAATTGTTTTTACACAGCTTCATGTAGACATGGTCTTTATACGTCCCTGTCCTCCACTGACTCAAGTCCCAAGAAGGAAACCTGGCAGCTGTTTGGTTACGGTTTTACAGATTTCACTGATCTGATTCTGCTTCAGTTTTAAGATAACAGAACATTCATAGAACAGAGTAACTAGAATTCCCGCCCCGTGGTTGTTTGACTCCGCCCACCAGTCAAGTTTCTCTAACAGTTTCCATCCCTGTCAGTGCAAACATGGATGCTTCACACACAGCAGATCTATACAATCAGCACAGTTTCAAGATCAGTCACCAATTCAGTATCTGACCAAATGTCTCCCCTTGTGTTCCTGAGATATGATGTTAAAACATGATGATGTCACAGTGAAGATGACCTTTGACCTTTTGGACATAAAATGTCATCATTTCATCATTTAATCCTGTCAGACATTTGTGTGAAATTTTGTCATAATTACTGTATGAATTCTCGAGTTATGGCCAAAATATATGTTTTGGAAGGTCACAGTGACCTTGACCTTTGACGACCAAATTCTAATCAGTCTACTCTTCAATCCAAGTTCTCGTCTGAAACATATTTGTAGAAATTCTCTTAGATGTTCTTGAAATATCACGTTTAGAAGAATGACACATGATCACAGTAACCTTGACCTCTGACCACTTAAGTCTAATCAGTTCATCCTGAACTCAAAGTGGAAGTTCGTGTTGAATTTGAAGACATACCTTCAAGGTTTTCTTGAGATATCACGTTCATGAGAATGAGATGGATGAGGTCACAGTGACCTAGTCTAGTCTAGTCAGTCAGTTGTTGACCCAAAGTGGACGTTTGTGCCAATCTAAAGAAACTCCCTTACAGTGTTCTTGAGACAGAAGAATGAGACAGACAAGATCACAGTGACCTTGATTACCAAAATCCAATCAGTTAATTTCTGAGTCAGAGTGGACGTTCTAGACATATCACGTTCACAAGACAGGGACAGACGATACTCACGATATTTCGACCAATTGACATACTGACATCCTCCTGTTACCCATGGCAATGACAAGCATGGCTGAAATTGAAATTATTACCGACTCCGCGGTGGTTCCAAAAAGAGGAGCAGCTTCAGTAGTGTGGAATAAACTGTGGCATCCTGAATGTTTTACGAACAGCCCCGGACTGTTTTTGTATTTGGGAGCTGTTTAAATGTGTACTCTGTGGTAGATTTTATTTAGTTGAACTGTTAATATTGTGACAGAATCTGAATCTCACTCTGAGTTACTGTTGCTGTTCACAAACTAAAGAAATGAGAGGTCATTATTGTTCAGTTTATACTGAATGTTTGAAGCAAACTGTAAAACTATATCACTTATTTTGTTGTTGTCACGTCGTCATTAGAAAAATCCCCTGAAGTATGGTGATATTATTTTAGGGCCGTATCACCCACCCCTTGTTCTTCGGACCGACCCTCCTCAG
The DNA here is from genome assembly GCF_011397635.1 of Epinephelus fuscoguttatus. Classification (NCBI taxonomy): domain Eukaryota; kingdom Metazoa; phylum Chordata; class Actinopteri; order Perciformes; family Serranidae; genus Epinephelus; species Epinephelus fuscoguttatus. The sequence continues at coordinate 37,183,023 of NC_064764.1, forward strand.
CCGCAGGTTGAAACATCCTCAGGCTGCTGTTTTCAGAGGAGTGAGGAAAGTGATGATGATGATGGCTCGGTGCTTCACTGTGTGCAGCTGTGAGGCAGAATAAAACGTCTGGTATCAGACTGGTTGGTCTCAGCTGTCCCAGCTCGTACTGGAGGCTGGCAGAGAGTCAGCAGAGTGAAACGGGGGCAGCTGCAGTGTGTTCATGAGGACGGAGCGGCGGAGAGACAGAGGGTGGATGTTGCTGTCGGTGTAACGAAGGGTTTCTGGCAGCTGCAGGCAGCTTGTTCCCTCTATTGTTCCTGCTGCTGGACGGTGTAATGATCCGTCTTCTTTGTCCAGAGCAGTCTGCTCTTTAATAACAGCTCATCCCTCACTGTCCTTGACTGTCCTGTGGCTGTCACGCTGATGTCACTGCTGCTGCTGCTGCAGAGCAGAGGGTCTTATACGAGGAGGGGGTGGAGGGAGGGAGGTGAGGTAAAGATACTGAGGGTGGTAGAGACACAGGTGTTGTTGTTGTAGTTTGATCACTCACCAACACAGTCAGACATGAAACACATGTTGATATCATTCAGTGTGACCTCTCATTATCTGTGATATCTATTCAGATTTACAAATTACAAATCCACTCTCACATCTCTCAGCTCAGTGTGACGACATGGAAACTCACACAGACTAAAGAAATGGGACTCATGTACTGTACAACTGAATATCAATAATTAAAATATATTGACATTTAGTCGGACAAAAGCGGGATTTATATTTCTGCATCGAATCGATCCCATACCTATGACGTAGTTACTCCTGTTTTCACAAGAAATTTACCGTTTACACACAGTCTCTTTCAAAATAAAAGCACTACATCAATACAACATCATGAATTCACTTTTTTTTCTTCAACAACAAAAACACATGGTTAGGTTTAGGAAACAAAGAACAGGGTTTGGCTCTAGAATCTTGCGGGACGTGAACACTGCTCTCTCAGGTGAAAGTCTGTGTTTGGTGGACCCATCCACCACCCCTCCCTCCCTTCTCACTCGGACTTCCACTGCCTTAACTTTCGTCCTTGTCCCGCCGTGTGTCGCCCTGATGCTGCTGGGCGCTGTTAAACTATAACGGCAACCAGCCACGTATCATGCTGACGTTCAAGGATGCTGTTTTTCATTGGTTTCTGACGCGGCAAGTCACTGCCCAAGCGTTGGATTTCGGTGACTTCTGAGTGAGACCAGGCTCGATGATGCCGAAACATGAAGCCTGCAGCATATTTTCATATTCATATAATCTAAATTTTTGAATGAGGGAGAACAATGTGGGAAAAAACCTACAGTAGAAGACACAACATGTTCATCTGAGCAGGTTTTGTTTCCTGGAGGGAATCCTTTAACCTCAGTTTGCTCACAAAGACCAGCAGTGTGCAGCTGAGAGCAGCAGCTGTAGAAATATTATCACCACTATTATTATAATAAGCTGATTATGTAGTAAATAACCAGTGCTGACTGGTGGTAATTCACATCTATATATATCTAAGACATTAAAGCCATGTGTGTTCCTGATACAGAGGAAGCATCCAAAACATACCAAAGCGTCCACAGAGTGAGGACTAATTCATACCAGACACACACACACACACACACACACACGCACACACACACAGATGTGTTGTGTGACAATAGAAATGGATGTGTTTGTGTGACACAATGAATCTTACACAGATAAACATCGTGTCAGACACTCGACGTTTAACCTACATTTAACCCTGGAGAGAGAGAATGGAACCATGTCATCCTTCTTCAGCCGGCCTAATGGGAAGAGCAAGAGCTGCTGCTTATCTACAACACCTCCACACACACACACACACACACACACACACACACACTCTCCTCTGTAGCGTCGGGGCATTTTAAACACATCACTGAGTGGTCAGCTGCACAGGGATGATCACTTGGTCTACTGGTGCCAACGCTGTTTTTATGTTACTTTTGTATCTGCACCGTTTACACTGTGATGTCTAATTTACGCTCACTGGCCACTTTATTAGGTACACCTGTTCAACTGCTCGTTAACACAAACAGCTACTCAGCCAATCACGTGGCAGCAACTCAACACATTTAGTCATGTAGACATTTTGAAGACGAGCTGCTGAAGTTCAAACGGAGCATCAAAATGATGAAGAAAGGTGATTGAAGTGACTTTGAACGTGGCATGGTTGTTGGTGCCAGACAGGCTGGTCTGAGTATTTACTGGGATTTTCAGCACAACCATCTCTAGGGTTTACAGAGGATGGTCCCAAAAAGAGAAAATATCCAGTGAGCCAAAATGCCTTGTTGATGCCAGAGGTCAGAGGAGAATGGCCAGACTGGTTCAAGATGATAGAAAGGCAACAGGAAGTCAAATAAGCACTGGTTCCAACCAAGGTGTGCAGAAGACCATCTCTGAAGCAACAACACCTTGTCCAACCTTGAAGCAGATGGGCTACAGCAGCAGAAGACCACACCAGGTGCCACTCCTGTCAGCTAACAACAGGAAACTGAGGCTACAGTTCACACGGGTTTTCTCACCAAAACTGGACAATAGAAGATTGGAAAAACGTTGCCTGGTCTGATGAGTCTGGATTTCTGCTGCAACATTCAGATGGTAGGCTCAGAATTTGGTGTAAACAACATGAAAGCATGGATCCATCCTTCCTGCATGAAGTAGCCCTCACTGAGCTGCTCACATCAGACACACAGAAACACCAAACACCCCCTGCCTGCTTCCCCGTCTGGTACGCTGCTGCCACTGCCAAGGTCAAGGCCAGACTGCAGCATCATTGGCTCTCTGTGTGGAGGGTGACTGACCCCTCCATCCACCGTAAGGCCACTACACATTACATCATTGTTTAGTTAAACCTGACTTCACCTCGGACCCACTGAATCCCCAACAAGATGAGATGATCAGATTCACAGACGCTCTACTAAAACTGTTTTTCAGGGAGAAAACATCAGTTTTATGTTGCAATCCATTGGACTTGGACTTTGGAAAAAAGTGACCTTGGACATGGACATGTGCAACACAGCAGGCTGGACTTCCAAGCTGGAAACTTGGTCAAGATCCATGGATCCAAAGTCTGCTGACACAAACACACCTGATGTCGCAGTAAACCAAGCAGAACAACATTTTCATCTGTTATTTTACTGCTGAGCTCAGTTGAACTCAGACACACTGAGACACGCTTTTTAGATTTACACATTCTGGTGTAATTGAGTCCATCTTCACCTCCTGCATCAACATCTGGTACGCTGCTGCCACTGCCGAGGTCAAAGTCAGACTGCAGTGTGTCGTTCACTGTCTTGAGAGGGTGACTGGCTGCAATCTGCAGGACCCTGATGCAGACAGGAAGGGTTGTGGTTGACCTTTGCAACCCTGGACACCATTTTATGTGCACATGTAAATAAATATTCTTTACTGTCAGAATGAGTCTCTCCTGATTGAAATCATTAATGTTTTGCGCCAATACTCAACAGAAAATCCCCTGTAAGTGAAAGTCTACTTTGCAGTAAAGTGAATTCTGATTCTGGAGACCATTTTTGGACAATCTGGACGGAGCACTGACACAGTGAGGAAAAGGTGCTTTTACATATTTCACTGTCTTCGTGTGGACAAACTCCGTCTTCACAAGCACAACAGCAGCTGTAATCTTATCCAAACACTTAAGGGCCACAGGTTGGAATCAAATCCACGGCCGCTGCAGCAGGGACACAGCCTTTGGACATGCGGCACCTGCTCTACCAGGTGAGCTAGTGGGCTCCTAAAAAGGCTTTTACGGGCCTGAACACATGCCGTATTTTCTGCTCCCTCAAATCCATTTCTGTCAATGTAGACACACAAAATTTCTGCTCAAAAGTGAGAGTTAAGCTGTCGCAGCTCACAGGCGTTTCCAAGCACCCATGTGCCAGGGCGTGATGGCTGCGCCCTGAGATAAACAAAGTCAACTTTTGAAAGCCAGCAAAGCGCTCCCATGTCATGTGATGAGGTACAACCAGTCACAGTTGGCAGATATCTTTCTCTTCTTCCGTAAATAGGAGTCTGTGGTAGATATGGAGAAGTTTATTACTGTAGTGCAGAACTACCAGAACGTTACATCTGTCCCACAGACAATATCTTTAATACTAGGGTGACCGTATTTTGATTTCCAAAAAAGAGGACACTCGGCCGGCCACGACATAGCCTACTTAAATGATAGCCGCAGTTTACTCAAAGATGCCTTATAATTTTAATATATTTAAAATTTATATGTATGGATAGAAAATTCAGTTATATTACAAAATAATATCTCTCAAAGACAGAAATTCAGATAGGCCCCAATAGGGGACACATACACACAAGAGTGTGGTGATCCGAGCCCGACGGTACCCGACGGGTCGGCCGGGTTTGGTAAAAAATGTAGCTATAAATTGTATTCGGGCTCGGGTCAGATTCAGTCAGCTTTCAGTGAAAACATAGTGTAAAAATAAATAAAATCCTATTGTCTGTCCTGTTTATTGCTTGGGCACTGTTATTTACGTGACAACACCTGAACATAACACACAGACACACACTGGCTGGAGAGGGTTTTTCCTATTTTATCTTATTTTGTTTTATGTCTCCCTCTCCTCTCGCTGGAAGCGTCGGACCTCCCGCCTCCCGCTCCCGTCTCAAACACGGAGGTCTCCCTCTCCGCAGCTGAGCACCCACGGCGCACGCCCGGCCTGTTAAATAGCCTGTAACCACTGTGTGACACAAACTCAGTGCTTTGGTCATTAAATAATCGGCTCGGTTCGGGTTCGGACAGAAATATGTGGCCCGTGCCGCACTCTAACACACACACACAAACACACGGAAAACCGGACATTATCATCAGTTTATAAAAACCCCCCGGACGCCCCGGACGGGACTTGAAAAGTGGACATGTCCGGGCAAAAGAGGACGTTTGGTCAGCCTATTTAATACACATTGAAAGATGATCTGCTCCAAACTCACAGTAGGGCTGCCCCCCCCAACTAAGAATTTTCCTAGTCGACCAAGAGTCATCATTTAGGGTCGACTAGTCTCCTGCATGTTTCTGATATGAATGTAATGATTAAATGATATATTTTGGTGGTTTGAGTTGAAGGTGTGAGAAAGAATAGTATCAGTAACATTGTTAACACTGTGCTACATTACAGAGAAATACAAACCGTACTAATGAACCTTCATTAATATAGGCCTATATTTTATCTCCAAGTGCACGTCACACACTGAGCGAGCCGCCTGTTAATGACGCTGTGGGCTAATGGGCATGTAGCTACTTCCATGTTTCAGATGATACGTCATGTTTGTAGTCGACCAATGAAGATGAGTTTACATATCACCTTGGGTTCGTCCTTCACCTTCTCAAAATGATCCCACACTTTGGATTTCCTGCCCCACTAATGACCTCTCTGTTCGACTAACATTAGGTTGACTATTAGGGGGCAGCCCTAGTAAGTATGGTCGCTTAGCAACTTCAAATGCAACCTGCCTCAGCGCCATTAAAAGTTGGCGCAGAGTAGCACCTAGTGCCCGACCTCGTGTCTTCCAGGCCATCAAAGACGCGGCACTAGCTCTGAGTTCAGCAAAACAGTGACCTCTTGCAGTCTTTCATGTCGTAGACTCTCTGTCTTGTTGCCTGGTGTTGACCAGACTTTAACCACAGAGGAGGCTGATGGGCGGAGTTTACACCATGACACATACACAGACAGCAAAGTGAAATGAATGAAGCACTCTGGAGAACATCTGCAGTAGACTAAAGGACCTCCTCTGATGCAGCTCTGCCTCTTTGAATCTCTGCAGCTTCTGCATGTGTTCACGTTGAGCCGACAATGATGACTGACTTCCTGCCTCTTTGTCTCTGCGTGTGTGCACACAGACAAACAGCTGCGGCCGTGCACAGAAGCATGATGAGGACATGCACACATGGACGCAGCATGTCTCAGACTCAGAGCTGTTGAGCACATTATTATCAGCGCTGGAGCAGAAACTCCACAGTTTGGAAACTGGGAATGAAACTGGGAAGTGTTCACCATCTTCAGGGAGTCGGCTTCAACACAAATGGGATTTTAAATGAGGTCTCACAGTGACAGACCACAATCTCATTACTGGAGCTGATCTGCTGGCCACACAGCTCTGAAGTGAAGGAGAGGAAAATGAAAGGAAAGATCCAGAACGTGCTCAAGATTCAGGCCTCAGCTGCACGTTTAAAAACTGAGAGTGAGAGACAGAGGAGGATGGAGTTTAACTGAAACTCTTCATGAAGCTTAAAGACCAGAGAAGACACTTACAGACCCAAAATCTATCCAATAATAACTCACTGAGTGTGAATGCAGCAAAGGATAAGAAACACCTCAGGAGCAGGGTTCATGCACATCTTTATCGATACATTTCCATGACTTTGAGGCAAATTTTCCTGACTATACATTCTCTAGAACATTCTCTGAAACATTCATGTCAAAATTTACTGGTCAGTTTCTTAAAATAAGGAGTCAGTCTGAAGGTGTGAAGCGAATGAGTGCTCGCGTTCACTGCATACAAATCTGGGAGCGATCTGGCTGTTTGGGCAACCAGGTCTAACCCTGAAGTCATCGAAAACCTGTGCTTGGTCACTGACTTTGGACGTCAGAAAAAGCACCATCAACGTAGGGTGGAAAGGCGTCAGGACAACAACGCAAGTTAAGGCGGCGAAAGTCTGAGTGGTGGATCCAACAACTACTGACTTTCACCCGGGAGACCAGTGTGTGCTTCCTGTAAGATCGTAAAACTAAACCCTGTTCTTCTGTCCTGAACCCAACCACGTGCGTTAGTTGTTGAAAGAAAAAAAGTCAATTTGCAGTGTTGTATTGACGTGGTGCTTTTATTTTGAAAGACAGAAGTGTATTTTGAAAACAGACAATGCATGTAACAACACACCCAGGGTACCTTGGACGTCATATGTCATCGTGACCAAACGTCTATATGTTACGAGGACTGAGAATGTGTTGATTAAATTGACGCTGTCCAGTCACATTATTAACTGACACCAGCCATCTGCGTATGATACTGCTACCCAGGGTGGCTCTTAGCGTCTGTGTCTGACACTGAAACCTCTGAATCGATTATTGAAATAGTTGTTGTTGATTAAATGACGGACTTGTCTAGTCGGGTGACAAAATATTAATTCACAATGTTTAATTCAATTTACAATGACAGACTGAAATCATCAAACATTTTCTCACATTTTTTGTTTGAGATTCTGGAAAACGGTTCGATTATTAACATTAATGATTCATTTTCTGTGATTGGACTAATGATTTCAGCACTGTAAAAGACACACATGGATGAAAGCACAAACACACAGATCGAGTTGCTGGTGTGGCGGCACATCAAAGCCTCCTCCCTGTCTGTCTGTCTGTCTGTCTGTCTGTCTCTCAGAGCAGCCGCAGGGAAGAACTGCTGTGACTGAAGTGCTTTCTAATTCACACAATGGCCAATACTCTGTGTGCGTGTGTGTGTGTGTGTGTGTGTGTGTGTGTGTGCGCGTGTGCAGTGATGTGGGGTCTTTTTCTGGCGACACATCAAGTGAATCCGGTTTGTGCTGAAGCTGCAGAGGAGAGGAGGGAGAAAGGATTTACTTCCTGACACACTTATAAAATACAGAGCTCAGACCAACCACTAATATCATCAATTCATCCGTTCACCGTTTCTCCTTCATATGATCAGTCGCTTGGTCTATAAATGTCACAAAATAGTAAATATATAAATATATATTTAATTTAATATCCTAGAAAACCTTCTAGGAATCTGGAACCAGAGAAATGTTTGTATGTTTTTCTTAAAAAATGACTTGAATGATTAATTGAGTGTCAAAATACTTTAATCTTTCAGTAATTGATCAATTAATCCACTGATTGTTTTTAGCTATATATATATAATATATATAATATATTATATTGAATCGTACTGATCATATTGTATCCTATCGCGTACCATATCGTATTGTATCGTATCATGCATTTTATTGTATTGTATCGGATCATGTATCATATTTTATCATATCATGTACCGTATCATGTATCGTACCCTATCATGTAACTAATTGTATCATGTATTGTATCGTATCGTATCCTATCATGTATTGTTACGTATCGTATCCTATCATGTATTGTATCGTATCGTATCCTCACATGTAACGTATTGTATCATGTACCATATCATGTAGGCCTGGGACGATCAGCGATCAAATCGTATATTGGAGATTGGAGGGTTGCCAGACGATTTGCTGGATATCAAGGCGATTTTGAAAAAAACCCAAAAACTTCGCTCTACTGTGCATTAAGAAATGTTTTTTGGGGAAATACATGACTGTCAGAGAAGCCCCGTTTACAAACAGACCTACAATCCATCTCCTCTCCTCTCCTGTCAGCCCTGCGCTGACAGTGACAGGGCGCATCTCTTTGATCCGAAGTGACACAGCCCGTTTGCTCATGCTTCGGGATCGTTCAAAAGAGTAATTGCAAATAAATATTGTTTTAATGTGTAACTATTGAAATGTACAATGTTGCGGCACTGCCGCCTTTGCAGGTTAAAAGTTAATGACAGCAACTTGAAGTGAGGAGGAGTAACACTTTTGCATGTGATGCAAAATATTAAAATAATGTGGTAGTGATCAACGTAAGACACGTGCCAAGGCCTGTTAATTGATTATTGATAAATAGTTTCAGCACTGACATGATCGATTTTTCAGAGATAAGTATGAACCACTCTGTTGTGACATAAGAATTGTGTCCTGATAGTTTTATAAGAAGAAACATAAAAGAAATAAAATTCAGTGATTGTTCCGATGTTCTGTTTTACAATTATATCATATAAATAAAGCGATATAGACGTGAACGTCACTGACAAAGCTGCGATATGTGACCACTAAGTAAACTTCCTTCAGCTCCCAACAATCTTTAGTCTTATTAAACTGTAAAACGAGCTGCTCAGTTCGAAACATTGATAACCACAGTGTGGTTCTTATCACCGTTTGTCTTATGTGGCTCCACATGTCTGCAGAGTGTTAGTCTTGTGTCAATGTGTCTCCTGTGAGTCTCTAAACTTTATGTAAGTGCAGCATTAAACCTCGTCTTTTAACTGAAAGGAGATATTTTCCTGTAATGATGAACCCTGACGGTCACACTGGTTTCATTCATACTGAAGCTGCAGCTTTACCAACATCTGTCTCTTTGCATCAGGTCAGACGTGCTCTGCAGCGCGCAGGAGAGAAAATGTGACAGAAAAACAGTCAAATGTAAAACAGCCGTGAAAAAAAAAACCACACACGCACATGTGCGTTCTGAGAGCAGACGCTGCAGGACTGTTCACAGTGAGCGGGCTGTAAACCTCACAGTGTCGTTTATGTGACCGAGAATGAAAAACAGCTGCAGAGAGAGAAACTGGCTCCAGAGCCAACAGTCAGTCTGCTGAATACTGGGGCTCCAGATCAATACACACACACACACACAGTCACTATCCTTGAGAGGCCTCTCCTCTCGATTGATTCTTAAACTTAACCATCAGAACACGCCTCACCTTAAAGGGACAGTTCACCTTAAACACAGAGCCACACAGAGGGTCCTAATTTAACTCTCATCAGTAGTTTCCGATCGACTCAATTGCCAGTTTCACGTCCAGTGCCCACGTTGTATAAATAGCAAATGCACTTGCACCCATCTTTCAGCGCACGAACGTATACTGTAGGTGTTAACATGAGGTGTGGTCAGGTGCATTGTTGGCATGTTGCCATTTTGACACAGTAGAAACTGATTGATCCATTGACCAACAAAAACTTGATCTACAGTCAGGATGGTGCTGTATTTTTCTGATATTTAAAGGTGAATTATTCAGACAGTAAGATGAGCCGACATGGACGGGTTCACAACAAAATTACACTGCTTGATATACACACAGGTGTTTGTGCTGATGGGTTATAGGTGGATGAACTAATCCATCATTAAAGAGTTTAAATCTGCATTTAGTGGCACATCATGATGTTTCCAGCTACGTTTGTGCCACCAAACCTGAGGTTTTTTTGCAACACCTCGCAATGCCACTGAGCCTGGATGTATTTCAGCGACACATCACAACATTTCCAGTGAAGTCTGTGCCACCAAACCTGGATGTTTTTTAGTGCGCAATGGCTGTGTTTGCATTAACATTTGTGCCACACAGCCTGGGTGTTTTTCAGCAGCACATCGCAACATTTCCAGCAGAATTTGTGCCACAAAACCTGGGTGATTTTAACAGACACAACGCGTCGATAATGCCACCAAACCCATGTGCTTTTTTCGCAACACATCGTGGTGTTTACAACGACATTTGTGCCACAAAACCTGGGTGCTTTTCAGTGAGCAACTGCTATGTTTACAGTGCCATTTGTGCCACAGAGCCTGGGTGTTTTTCAGTGACACATGACAACACTTCCAGGGTAGTTTGTGCCACCAAACCTGGGTGTTTTTAGCGAGCCATTATGGTGTTCAAAGCGGCGTTTGTGCCATCAAATCGGGGTGTTTTTTGCAACACATTGCAGCCTTTTCAGTGGCATTTGTGTCACTTAACCTGGGTGGTTTTAAAGCAACACACTGTGGCGTTTACAGTCACGTTTGTGCCACCAAACCTGGCTTGATTTTAGCAAGCCGTAGCTGTGTTTCCAGCAGTTTTTGGGTTGTGAAACTGTATGTTTTTATAACATATCCACTACATAATAATGTAAAAACACATACCAACAAATGCCAACATTTATTTTTGCAGTGGGGTGGTAAATCAATGCAGACATGCACACGTCTCCACTGGTAGAGTATTTAGTCCTCCTGTTCATCTCTGGCTGCAAAGAGAAGCTTTCATCAAGTGACTTTAGTGATGGACGACAAAATCCACAGTGCTATTTCAGTATCTTTAATGTGTTAAGTGTGAAACGTCTTTGTGCTTCTACAGACAGTAACTGTGCTGCAGCAGTGCAACATTAACTCAGATCTGACTCTGTGTCCAGCATGAACAGGACGTCCTTAAACCCCAAAAGAGAGCTTTAATTGCAGAGAGCTCCGTTTTGGTCCTGAGAATGTGAGGATGATGTCAGGTTTGGGTCCCCACGATGTGATAAAAACCGGTGGCATATACACACAGAGAAAAGCGTGTGGAGCCATCCCTGGTGGATAATTCCTCCTGTGGTGGAACACAGCCTAATGCTCCCACTGTATCTCAAAATACCACCGCAATTAGCGGCGGTCGTCCCCATTGAGCGCTGCAGCGTGGGGTCAATTAACGTCTGCGAGGTGGCTCTGCAGCGTCTGCACCAAGACATGAAGAGGATGGATAATCGCATTACAGCTGCTAACAGGCTGCTTTTTGCCACACGGTGTAATGAGCTGCAGGAAACATAATGCCAACAGCAGATTTTGTAAAGTGTAAAGGATCCAGCGTGTCTGCGCTGAATGGTGCAGCCTGTTGTTTTTGTTCCCTCTCTTCTCCTGTGAGCACTCATCAGCCACGTTCTCCCATCAGCCCACAGGCCTGCGAGACATGTGGAAGGTCGCGTAGACGCTGTCATCCCTCAGCTGCGGCTCAGAGAGGCCGTCAGACTGGACCAGTCTCACACAGACTCAGCAGTCAGTGGTGTCAGGTTGTGCTGCAGTGACTCCACTGCTGATATGCAGCAGTCAAACCATCATGTCAGGTCATGATGGAACAGCTGATGTTTGGCTCCAGACAACACAGACACTGTTTGTTGATTATGATGATGATGATGAGGAGGAGAGGTGTGTGTTTCCAGCCTGATACAGTCAGTCTGATCTACTACTCTCGTGTTTCCATCAGGATGTTATTATAGTAAATATATTAATATGTGCAGGAACTCAGAGTGAAGTGGTTTCTCTTACAGTTCAACTGTTAAACAGTCTGAAGCTCAGCAGTGATCAGATTACAGGAAGTGTTTGTCTCCCTGATGTTGCTCGTCTCTGTTGTGCTGATGATGTCACCCAGGTGACCTGTTACTAAGAGCGTCGTGTTTATGAGTCTGAGCTGCTCGACACACAGCAGCTCTGGACTTGACTCTGACTGTGTTGTTTAATGAACGGCTGCATATCTGTCATAATTCATATTGTCTCAAACAGTGTGTGTTTATGTCTGCAGCTGCTCCAGATTCAAATGTTTATTTGTCACATAAACAGACACACTGTGTGGTGGTGCTGCAAGAACATTAGAAATATAAAGAATATAATGTCAAATTCAAATGTGGAAATGTGTAGATGTACACAACTTCAAGGCAAGACATATAATATACACATGTATACTGCTACTTCTACCACTGCTGCTGTTGTAATAACAGTTTTAGTAGCAGTAGGTTTAGCAAACTAATCATGAGCAGGTTTAAAGTATCGAGCTGCTGGTGATGCATGCTTCTCTCCCACAATGCATTGCACAAAAGAAACAGAGGAGCTGCTCACAGCTGCAACAGATTCAAATTAACTTTGAACAGTGGATGAAATTAGGAACTTTTGTCTTAACGATGAGTTTCCGACTTGTAAACATGTGAACGTTCCAAGCTGTAATCACGACTTAGATTTGTCTGAATGCTCCGACTGATCCGACCCGACACTCACTAATAAATCAGAGCCTCAAAACCAAATAAACATGGACGCCTCACATCAGCCAAAAACATCCTGATGTCTGTTTATGGCTGCACAATCTAAATATTATCCCAACATGGCCGAGTGCACTTGTTTGGTGACGGTAAAATCTGTCACAACATACTGTGTCATTATCAGTGAAGCATCGTGGTCAGTGGCATACTGTAAGGTGGTTACGACAAAGTGCACGCCAGTCATTAGTTTTGCCAGGAGAATCTAATGTAGGGAGCTTTGATACTTTTTCCTTCTGTTGGTTTCTCTCTTGTCCTTCTTACTGACACTCCTCTGTCTGAGAGTCACGGCTGCTGGCTGGACTTCAGATGTGCTCAGCTTGTCGGTCTGGACAGATTTTGCACCTAAACTAGCTCCAGCATCGTATCGTCTGGTCACATGATCAAATAGAGACTTGACATTAGGCAGCATCAACACACGTTACCCAACAATCATCATTACATATCTGTACATGACAAAGATATCAATGAAAATAAGAAATTATTCATTTAGTGTAAAACTTTGATTAGCTTGCACACACGTGAGTGCAGTGCACACAGAGAGGCAGTCAGAGCTACAGGCTACAGTGAGGCTAAAAACAGAGTTCAAATGACGTTTTTCCAAACAACTTTTTATGTCGGGGCTTCAGGACACTTGGATCACTATGGACAAGCAGTATGGAGATATTTTGTGGTTTCAATTATGTGTTTTTGGACGTTTGAATCTGGGGCGCCGTCAGCCTCCATTAGGTGGAGTTGTGTTGCTACCTCCTCTCCCCTTGGATCTCTGCAAGTGATGTGAGGACTCTAAAACTTCACCTGAGCCTCCCTCGGCATATGGGTGAGTAGATAATGGCTGAATTTTCATTTTTGGGTGCACTATCCCTTTAAATCACTGAAATCAACAGGCCTGTATTTGGGACAGGACTTTAACTCCTTTCACACAAAACTGTTGCTCAGCAAAGATCAGGAAATACAATCAAATTGTTTATTTAAACCAGTATTAAAAATACTTGTATAAAAATTAGGTTTCAGATAATATTTCAGTTACGAGTCATTCATTTGATCCAACTCTGACAGAGAGAGTTACGGCACCCAGCACACCGTCACAACACCACTTTATCCTGTTAAAACAACTTGGATTGATCTTTTATGAAGAACTCTTTTGATGTGACGACCCTCACGGACTGAAGCAATATGAATAACTTAAAGGGTGAAAGAGGAATGGACAAATGATTAAGGTAGCCAACAGCCTGGTTTTATACATCTGAAGAACTTGTGCTGCTTGGTAACCAGACCAGGCCTCTAACTGAGAGAGGCGTGTATTTGTCTACATGTGTAGCCACACCGGGCTGGTAAAAGGGACTGGGCGTTTAATTGAGTTTTTACAGTGAATGATTTTTTTTTTTTCTATTGAAACTACGGTTTATTCAGAGTTTTTGTAGTTTATGTAAAATAAGCATTTCATTTTGTTATAGATTGCTGTAGGGAACAGGAGGTAAATCACATACACTCCTTCTTTACATGCCCAGTATTGACAACATATTGGGAATAAGTCCAAAAAACTCTTAAGTATATATTTGATTTAAAAGAATTTTTGAAAATTGAAAACTGGTTAGGTCTCCATTTAGGAGGAAAGATAAAATCAAAAGATATTTATTTTTTCAACATATTGAGAGTATCGGCCATGAAACAGGTGACAAAAACACGCAAACTTGTTTAATTAAAAGCATAGGTATTAGCAACAGAACAAATTTTGGATATGGAAAGATTAACTTTTACAAACAGGGATCACATATACAAATGGAACAAGTTATTTTGTAAAGACAACAGAAATTTTTAACCAAATTAAAGACATGAAATGAGCAGTGCCCCCCCACCCATTTCATTTGTTCTTAGTTTTTGTTTGTTGTTTGTTTGGTTTCTGTGTGTGTGTGTGTGTGTGTGTGTGTGTGTGTGTGTTATTTAACCTTTCTTTGAATATAAATAATGTACGGAGGTATATGACTGAAAAAAGTGTATAAAAATGCAATGAAATTAGAAATATTGTTTATGAAGAAGATGAAAGAAACATTGCAATAAAGTATTAAAAGAAAAAAAAGAAAAATCATGAGGAAGTGTATTTGCATTTCGAGGGCATGCAGCTTAAAGCAAATGGCACCATTTTTAATTTCATGTGAGGTTTTGTTTAATGTTTTTTAGTCTCGCCACCAGACAATCAGAGATCTCCGCCTTCTGATAGTCTGGGGACACTCCTTTCAAAAGTGCTTTTAACACACCGGTGAAAACGACCGGCAACAAAGCAACGCCTCTTGCATTTTTGAAAAGGACTCGCCTTCTCAGAAATGTGTGCTCCCCCTTTTCTCGTCCGCAAGGAAACAAACACACAGAGAGCTTGAAAATGGATGCCGAGAGATTTAACTCCATTTTATCAAACATGTGCTCATCCGTGAAGAAAATATTTTTTCCAGCGGATGTCTTAGTTACAACATTATTGAGCTAACTGGAGTAGTGTCATGTCGTATCGGACAACAGGAGGCTTTTAACAGATGACGTCCTGATGTTAGCTTTGCTGCTGCTGTTAGCTGTCCCTGTCAGCTGCAGCCACTGATGCTTTCTAGACATCGTGACTTCCCAAAACTGAACAAATACCACACATAGCAACACAAAACTGCTTTGCTAGCTCAGTCATGTTGTAACTAAGATATCCGCTGGAAAAAATATTTTTTTTCACGGACCGTTGAATGAGTTATTACCTATTACAGACACCGCTAACGGCTAACAGGGCTAACAGCTAACGGTTAGCCCAGCTAAACGTGCACACAGAAATAGTAATGTTTGTTCAATCATTGTGTTTATAGACTTTACAAACATCAGATTAGTCTAAACGGTGATACAGTGATGTGAAAAACATGATATATAGGCTATATATATAGCTAAAAGCTCTGCTGGTTTTCTACCCAGAAGTATTTCTAAACAACAAGGCGATTCCCTCTATAGTCCGGCCGGACGGATGAGTCATGGCCTTGTAAAAGATTATGTTTGTTTCTTTTAGTTGGCGACAATGTGTCGCCGCAAACGCGACAAACATCCACTAACTTTGACAGCGTTTTCTGCGAGCACGGCTGAGCCATTTTGTACCGCTACACGTGTTTCTGTTGGGACTAAGTTTACAAGCACAAGAGTTCAGTGAGCCACCGAAGGACCGCCCTGTAGATTTACTATTGACTCTGCAACGTAGGGAGTTTTTTTAAACTCTGAAATTGTATCCGCCCATCTAAACACAAAATCAGGGAGAAAGTCATCAGTCTTTAGTTCAGCAAAGCGTCTAAAGACTGACTTGTGAGTCTAGGTGTTTTTAAACACAGGTGCGCTGCCGGCACTGTCTACAGTTACACCCCTGATCGTGGCGCACAGTTAACTGGAGCTACAGTTCCAGCTCGACTAGGCCATTTAACTGGACTACTGTCCTCCCAGTATACAAGAACGGGAAGGACATCTGACTCCTCTACGATAGGTGGAGATATGCCCCCTTCAGCATATTGGACCTTTTTATTACGTCACAAACCAAACAATGCTCAAACAAGTTAGCTACGATTAGCTAGCTGCTAACTGGTACCATGGTGGACAACTTTACAGCTCTGTGTATTTCATCCGTGCAAAAAGTCACAGCTCTGGATGTAGATTTCTCCATGTTGTTACCAGCTTCTTCTTCTGGGTCAAAGTCAGGGTGGAAAGTGTGGAGCATGCTCAGAACGCCTCGGCCAGTTTGTGTCTTATCGACTGTATACATGCAGGAGGGATTCAGGTCCCAGTCGTGTTAGTCTGACACAATAAATCCATTTTCTCTGATGTCATGTAAACGTACTGAGTGATGCTGCGGCCTAAGATCATATTCCAGACGTGAGAGGAACGTCATGTTTGATACAGATGGCAGCAAAAATCACGTCAGCATCGTTTTTATATTCATGTCAGTCAAAGTAAAATGCAAAAATGATCATTCCAACTAAAACTGAGACGTGTATCTCAACTGCCTGCACATCATGCAGCCCTGGTTTTATTCAGCTGTTTTTAGAGTTGTTATTAACACAGTGTTGAAGTGTTGAGCTGCTGTGTCAGAATAAATACAGCTGCACTGAATTAAACTGAAGTATTTTGATTTATTTCAGTGTCTAAACTTCAAAAACACACACATACATTTACTGCAGCACAGACTGTGTTCGTGTGTCAGCAGGTTTATTAGATGTAACACTGTAGTGATGTAGAGAGGAGCTGTGATGTTGCAGCAGGTGAATGAGGAGCAGAGCAGCTCTGTGATGCTGAGGGGTCGTCAAGGTGACTTCACACCAAGGACATCCTCTCCTTCATCACAGCTGATCTCCATCCAAACAAACATCATCATCATCATCATCATCATCAGGTAGAGCAGCAACATGCAGTCTCTCAGGTGTGAAGTGTTTGTTCTCATCACACTTTTTCTACAAACAGAAATGTGTGTGTGTGTTTTCACACTTTCACTCCTCATCCTCTCCTCTTCCTCCTCCTCTTCCTCCCTGTCCCTACAGACACCTCGGTGTGAATCTGACCCCGGATCAGTGTGTGACACTTTGAGAGGAGAAACTGTTGAACAAAAGGAGGATCCACGCAGAGTCTTTGTTACCGAACAAACCGTCCGTTCACCAGAGCGCAGACACGCTGACATCACCGAGGCTCGTGCACACAACAAAGATCATTCACACCGATTTAATGTCCCGGTTTGTTCCGAGCAGCTCGGTGTGTGTGTGTGTGTGTGTGTGTGATGGACTGAGGTTTACACCGAGCAGCGGGCTGACAGCAGCGTGCCATCACCGGGAGAAACACACACACACACACACACACACACACACACACACACACACACACACACACCGGAGACAGAGAGCAGAGTTCTTCTTACCGGTTCAGGATCCGTTCGGAGCTCCGGTGTGTGTGAGGGGAATAAATCCCGGTGCAGGTGGAGCTGGAGACGGTCCGTGTGTCTGTCTGACTCCTCTCACGCGCTCTGGTGCATCTGAGCGAGCAGACACCGAGCTGCTGCCGCCGCTGCCTCCGGTAGGACGGAACCAACCCGGGGGCGCGTCTCCGAGAGGCGAGCGCCGTGCACGACGGTCCGGGTCTGGTGTCTGTCAGCCGGTACCGACCCGCCGGTGGAGCCTGAGACAGCCGGGACACAGAGGGGTAACACCGGGTTAATAATCATAATTAAAAAACAAAAACAATGATTTATTGGCAGATTTATTACAAACACAAAAGATTAACAAACACGGTCACATACAGACCCACAATCTGGTTATTACTGATTATTAAAAATCAATATGTTGTGTATTGATCAGGACATTTTATATTTTATAACAACAGTGACAGACATGAGATCAGCTGTGACAGAGGCGCAGGACAGGAGGGCTGTGGTGGCTGCAGCCCCCCCTGCTGGACACTGTCTGACAGTGGAAATATTATTTTACACCGACTTTATTAATAAAACTACCTGAGCTTTTATTTGTCTTATTTTATTCTATATATTTTTTAAAATACTTTTATTTTCTTATCTTTCACTCGTAAATCACGTGTGTGTGGAAAAAGTGCTGTAAAAACACTTGTCGTTAAATAATTAAATGAAATAAATAAAATTTTACCAGAAAAACCTCCTGAGATTAAACATCTCTTTTTCAACAGCGTCCGTGCCGAGACAGGCAGCAACATAAAGTTACAGACCAACAAGGCAGAACAAAAATACAGAATAAAAATGTACAGCTCTAAAATGAGCGACATAAAACACAAAGTAAGAACACTACAAAGCAAAGACAAAAATCTTGTTAATATATTCTAGAAGTCAACCAGAAAAACACACAGAAAAAACCCGAACCTACACATGATGACAAAGACCAGCTACGGTACACTGTGACACTGGCGTATAGAAGACTGTGTACAAAGATCCCGCAGCAGAGCTTTAAAATGGCTGCAAAGAACCACTGAGTGCAACTTTACAGTAAGTCCTTCTGAAGATTCCACATATAAGGAGCTGCAGACAAAAATGCTCACTTGCCAACGCACCTTGGGTACACACAATAAAAACATGTCCTGAGAATGGAGAGCATCAATTGTCAGTTTTTTGTGTGCTGGAAGTAAAGAACAGTAATAAATGTATTCATTTAAACCGTTTCTGTTAATATAGTAAATTTAAAGGATAAAAATAAATCTGGTTTTCTAATGAAAAATCCAGACGTAACTGTGGGAGCTGCTGAACATGACCGGCACATATAATAACATTAAATATCATATTTATTCACTTTAAGGAGTCCATCATTAAGATATATATGTAATACTGATATCTATTTTTTTGTAAGGCAAAGATAATTGGTGATTTATGACTCTGATTCACACGACAGCTTCAAATGAAATCTTAAAAACTTTCTTTTTAGACTGTGTTTTGTAGCTTTTATTTAATTATTAAACCTAGTACGTATTTTTTATGTGTGTATGTGTCTGTGTAAGAATATGTATTTGATTCTTATTTATTCTCTTATACTGTCTTTATGTGTATTTTCACATTTAATTACGTAAAGCACTTTGAGTTGCACTTGTTGTATGAACTGTTCCATACAAATAAAGTTATGAGGAAGCTGTTTCATTTCACTGGATGACTTATGGAGAAGGGGTGGGGTTAAATACGTTTATACTTCCTCCTTTTTGAATGTGTAAATCAAACTTCATCCATTCATTTTCTGTAACCATTTATCCTGTTAGGGGTCACGGGGGGGCTGGAGCCTATCCCAGCTGACACTGGGTGAGAGGCAGGGTTCACCCTGGACAGGTCACCAGACTATCACAGGGCTGACACATAGAGACAGACAACCATTCACACTCACATTCACACCTACGGACAATTTAGAGTCACCAGTTAACCTGCATGTCTTTGGACTGTGGGAGGAAACTGGAGCACCTGGAGGAAACCCACACTGACACAGGGAGAACATGCAAACTCTGCATAGAAGGGCTCTGAGGTGACAATGCTAACCACTGCACAACCGTGTGGCTAAATTATGCTTTTCATTATTTGTCATTGTATATAAATATTTCTTTCTGTCTGCTTTTTTGTATGTTCATGTCTTTTGGGGTTTTTTTTTTTTTACATGTTTGAAATAAATATCACCTAAAAAATAGCCTGTTTGGAAAAAGGCATCTGTCCAGTAGAGTCGCAGTGGTGAGAGATTTTCACCGCACAATTACCATCTCAGAAAATAATGTGGTTTCATTGCGTTACAGAATTATTCATATGAGTAAGAAGCTCACTTAAAGGAGTGAAAATAGAAGGTTTTTTGATTGAACAAACATTTTTGTTTACATTAATTGAAACTTGAAACCATTTTTCAAAAATTAAAGCACATGTAACAAGTCTCTTTTTTAAAGCCCCTACAAGGAACTTTCATTTTGAGTTGATTTTGGCGACCCTGTGGACAAAAGCGGTAGTGTTTTGCCGGAATGAAGCCTACATTTCCCATGAGCTCCAGCGGGTATTGTCGTAAAGACGCTTACCTGGCTCGCACATGTGTTTGTTTTGGGGATGAATGAAACAACAAGACGGGAAAACTTTGCCCCCGCTCCTATCGGGGATCCCAGCTCACCTCTGCCGCGCCCCAGCTCCACCTCTCCGGCGTAAGCGCCACCGCCGCCGGGGTAAACGCAGCGGTCGGCTGGTAAGGCTGAAGGCCTGTTTGGCGAGCACTTCCACGGCTTCTTGGACTGAGTATGGAGCGGTGCCTCGCCTCTTTATTTCTCGGCACTCGTTGACGCCTGGCTGGTACCTGTCGTCGGCCCAGATGAGGTGTTCCAGCCCTGCGGCCCCTGCTCCCCTCGTCCCCGCTGGTGCGAGGTGAATCTGCACAACCTGCGGCCTCTGTGTGTGGCTCCCCGAACAGCTAACGCCGTGGACCCGCCGGCTCCTGCCAGGATTGGGCTGGTAAATGCTAGATTGCTAGCAAACAAAATGTTTATCCTGAAGGATTTCCTGACTTCCCGAGGATTGGATTTTCTCTGTGTGACTGAGACGTGGCTGACTGTTGGTGAGTCCAGTGCTTTCACACAACTTTCACCCGATGATTGCTGCTATTTTAACTCCCCGCAGACGTCGGGTCGAGGAGGAGGAATAGTGACTATTTATAAGAGTCACTATAAATGTAAGCAGCTAGGTAAGATGACGTGTGCCGTCTGAGTGCCGTAAATCGTTTTGTCCTGGAAGCGACCTGGGGCGGACCCGGAGACAGTTTCCTAAAGGTATGGATATACACTATATAGAAATAGCTTATCTTCACACCGATGGTCTCATTTGCTGTTGTAGGTCACGCACAGACATCAGCAGAAACCAGAGACTTTTGCATATCCAGTTAAACGTTTCTTGTAGCGGCTTTAATATAACCAAATAAAGGAGAGATTCCCCATCCAGTTACATTTTTATTCAGTATCGAAGGTCAGCAACAGTTCACAGTATGATCACCATCAGTATCACCGTCTCCTGAAAATACAAAGTTCACTTGTTGATATGAGGGTTGGGTGTCCTGGGTTGCCAGGTTGTGAAACGTCCCTGTCGTTGATGTTCATACTTTGTGTTTAGCAGTTATAGATGCAGGTATTGCATTAATAAGAGGAGATTTATAAAGTGGTACCAATATATCTACTCTATAATCTGTTATTTTATCCAACAACATAAAAACAAAAAACTGTAAAGACAATCATTTGCAGGTTTATGATGGCAGTATGGGAAAATCATGCAAGTCATTTTCGTAATTTTTACGATTTACACTTTTGTTCAGACTCAATAAACCACATATAAACATGCTAATCAGAGAGCTGTTTTGTTTCCTTTGCACAGAGCCAGGCTCACCACATCTGCTTCCAGTCTTTATGCTAAGCTAAGCTAGGCTAACTCACTGTGGCTTTATGTTTATTGTCCAGCTAGTCCTGACATATTAAATTCAGCTTTATCTCCAAAATGTAGAGCGTAAAGATGTACATGCACATGTGTGATACACTGTGTAATATGAACACTGTAAGTTGTTGAACTGTTTGTTAATTAACCTCAGTGTGAGGTTGTTACCCAGCAGCAGCAGCAGCAGCAGCAGCAGTGAGGATTCCTCTCTGATGTTAAAAACCACCAATGTAGCTGAAATAAGCAGAAGAGTGAATCCCAGCGGAGAAGAATAAATATAGGCTGATAATAAATTCCACAGCAGCAGCAGCGAACACTAAGTGTAACCTTGGCAAGAGAGCTTCAGTCTCAGAGGGATGAAAACCTCCTTCTGCTGCTGCAGCTGAGAGGCCGCCGAGGCTGCAGTGGCTCAGGTCATACATGAAACATGTCACATGACCTGCTTTCAGACGGGGCCTGAAGCATGAAGCCACACACTGACTGTATGTCCCAATACATCGTGTGTCAAATACAGTACGCCATCTGGTCTGATTTTGCTGTATGTAAGCCAGGGTGCTTTTCTAGATATTCTGACCCACAATCCTTTGCACAGCGGGACGCATCACATCGACTGAGCTGCAAACAGATGACAGGTGATTGACAGCTGATTAGAAGCTGACTGGAAGCCCTCAGAAGTCGCAATGATGGATGACAGCGCATTTAAAACCGATGACCAGTCGAACAGTAACACTGTTTTTGGTTCAAAGTTTCGTCCTCATGTTTCTGTTCGTCCAGCACATTAAAGACAATCTGCAAAAGATGTACAGCTGATGTGTCGGACTGTCACTGATACGACCTTCAAGAACACATCTGCACTGAATGATGAGAAACATGGTGATCTCCATAGACGAGGACCTGCTCTCTATGTGGACATAAATGGCTTATTCGTGATAACACAACAATTCTAAGGCTGCTTTCACACCTGCCCTGTTTGGTTCGGTTCAATCAAACTCAAGTTCGTTTGCCCCCTCAGTGCGGTTCGTTTGGGCAGGTGTGAACACAGCAATCACACTCAGGTGTGCACCAAAACAACTGAACTGAGACCTCTTGACCTTCTTGAAGAGGTGGTCTCAGTCCGGTTCCAAATGAACTCTGGTGCGGTTGGTTTGTGGTGAGAAGGTGTTCCGACCTGGATGTGAAGCAACTGCAGTCACATGACACATTGTTTGGGTTAAACATGAGCATGTTACAGTCCTGGAGGATTATTAATGTGCACCTCCTCCTGTACTGCCTTAATATGCACATTCAGCACATCCAATGCATCAAAACATTGTTTTCTAGTTGGAGCCGCGTTTGCCTCGTTTTCAAACTGTATGCTTTGACTAAAATGAACAATGACAGCAATATAGTCCACGATGAGCAGCGCTAAAATCAACCTGCGTAGTTGTCCCTCCATTGTGACATTAGAAAGTGTCACATTTATCTTGCAAGTGTACTCTTCTTCAACGTTTGCTTTACTTCCTGGATTTTTCCCACATGGAAATTCTGACCAATCAAGAGCAGCTTTCTCACACAAGGCATTTGATCTGGTCCTCTTGTAAATGCTGCCGTGAGAACACCAACCAACTCTAGGCAATTATACAACTTTGGAACAACATGAGTCCCTGATTCAGACCAGAGGAGACCACTCTAGGGCTGAAAGCAGCCTGAGTGTGAAGGAGAACAGCACTTTGTCTGCAGGATTACTTCAGGTCACTTTCATCGAAGCCATTAAACAAATTAACATAACGTGCAGTGACAGTGGACGATGATTGGCAACACAGATTCAGACAGATTAAAGAACAGGAAGAAGCTGCTCTGGACGCCCTCCTGACTGTTGGTGGACGTCTGTAAAATGTGTCCTGAACACGACTCTGCTCACAGCTGAGGTTACATCTCAGGTTCAGCATGAAGAGGAGGAACAGCTACAGCCACTTCACACTCTTAATTGTTAGAATTGTATTGATGTGAGTCACTGAAGCGTCAATAACTCAGCAGCCTGATACATGTTAGACTGAATCTGTTTGTTATAAAGTTTTTATGTGCAGAATATTTAGAGCTAAAACTTTTCAGGAGGATGAACGTCTTTAAAACAGATGATGGACAGGATGAAGATGAAGATGAACTCTAAAGTAGATATTTGGCGCCTCCTGCTGGTGAGCAACAGTACCTGTGGAGTTTCTGTTTTAAAAGTTTTTAATGGTAAAGGTTAAAGTGTCAGAGGAAGTGTTGGTTAACACGTCATATGATACAGAATCTGTAGGTGGAGGTGCTGCAATCATTTTGTGGTCACAGCAGGAAGTTTGGTAAGAACTGCGGATACAGAAGAAGTTGTTCTCATACTGCTCTACATACTGCACACACACACACACACACACACACACACATTACAAACCTTCGTCTGTTCTACAAAGTGACAAAGAGCAGGAGGAACATGATGCAGAATAAGAAACTGAATCAAATACAAATCTTCGACCTGAACAGGAAATATTTAAACACTGACAGCAGACATGTAGAGAGAAACAGACTTTACTCTGAAAATCTGAAAGAGAAATGAGACATGACACATTTTGTAATGAACTTAATGTACAGAGAGAGAATCGACTCAATCTTCAGATTTATTTAAAGCCCACATTTGAAGCAAGCAGGAATGCTGTTTTATTATTATATCACGTTTCCAGACCTTCACACAGAGAGGCTTCATCATGGCAAAAATCATAATCAGGATTATTTTGGTCAACACAGATTATTAAACACACTTATTCACTGGCTTTGGAAACATTGTGCATCTATTGAACTTTTATTTAAGAAAAAAAAACATTTTTCCTCTTAACAGTGGATGTTCTTGGAGTCTCAGTCTGATTCATCTGTTCAGTCTGGAGGTGAACTGAACCTGCCTCAGCCTGGCTGAGAGTGAGTCTGGTCTTTAGGGAGCAGCGGTAGCTGTAAATAAAAGGGGTGCGCTTGATTTACAACACAAGACAAAACACAGTCCACTAACCAG
Source organism: Epinephelus fuscoguttatus (assembly GCF_011397635.1). Taxonomy (NCBI): domain Eukaryota; kingdom Metazoa; phylum Chordata; class Actinopteri; order Perciformes; family Serranidae; genus Epinephelus; species Epinephelus fuscoguttatus. The sequence goes on from NC_064764.1 coordinate 37,207,668, forward strand.
AAGAAAATGTTGGTGTTCGTTTCTGCAAACCATGGATACGTTACATGTGTATGTCTCATATGTATGGAGGTGGAGAGGACGGTGGATTGTGAGACACCTAGGAGAGGCCTACCAGACACAGGCTCAGGGGTCGACATTATCAGGGCCTTCGCCTGCAAAATGTCACTGACATTAACACGAATCGACCAGGAAGAGATACAAAACAACTAGGGATACACGATAATATCGGCATGTCATTGGTATTGGCCGATAGTGGCCTTAAAATGAACCAATCAGAATTGACCAACATGTTTTTTATTATTTTGCACAATGAATAAATATAACATATGACAAAAAGTATTGTATTTCATGTCTCCATCTGCTGGTGGGCCGTCATGATAAGAGTATGTATGTATAATATGATGTTAATTTCACTACAGAAGAGACTTAAGAAGATTAGGTGGACGTATCGGTATCTGTCAAATGAGTCGATACAATATCCCTAAAAACAACTACAAAGAGACGCTAAATGACTTAAGAAGACACAAAATTACCTAAAAGAGACCAAAATGATCACAGTAGCCCTTTTTAAACAGGAGTTGTGCAAATTTGCAGGAAAGCCCAATCAGTCTTTTTTCAGCATTGGCAGTATAAAAACAAAATCGGGGAGTGCAGCAAAATGCCGCCTACCTACTTTTGTTTATACAGAATGCGCCTTTTTCGGGGCAATGGGGGGCGTGAGCAAGTAACAAAACGTGTAGCTCAGCGTGTGACGTAAACAGTGACGTGGGAGGGAAGCCGCGGCTGGTCAGTCCTTCGGTGATTCCCTCATAAGTCGGCCCGTTCTTCACCGTTCCTGTCATCTGACAGTTAATGGCCTCTTCGTTTGCGAGGACAAGGAGGGCGCACAATTCCTTGTCTCCCCAGTTGCTCATCTTTACAGTGTCTGTCAGGTTTGTGTTTCCCTCTTGCTACTAGCTGTTTGCTAATTCCTGCTATCAGCTGTTTCCTGTTTATCCACCGCCAGTGGCTCGCACGTGCGGCGTCATCAACAGCTCCCCCACAAGTCATCAACAGCTCCTCCCGTTGCGGAAGGCTGCCTCGTTCTTTTTAAACTAAAAGGGTTCCTCCAATATGTCTACCCTATGAGGTGGAAAATTGGGCACCGCGGATCAACTCGCCAATCCGGCTCTGTGCGTCTAAACGCTCGCAGCTAGGCACCAAAACGGCTCAACATTCGCGGAAAATCTGGCGGTGTGAAAGGAGCTATAGAGACTCAAAACCAGAAAAAGATGTATAATGACTCCAAAGAGATGCAAATCTATCACAGACTCTGTGTGTCTTGCTTCTGTGTTGTAGAGGTGATGGGGCCTTTTGCGAATCTGCGCCCAATTGTTTCATAATCCGCACATGGTGACGGGCTGGCCAAGCTGCAGAGCGCTGGGTGTTTTTTTAGCAACCTGTGATAATGCCATGAAAAAAAAAAAGCCAAGGGCATTGTGCCCAAAAAAACAGAGGGGTTGGGTAACGTACACTGCCAACATGTATTCTGGTGATCTGGGGTCTCATTTATAAACACTGAGTACACACAAAACAGGGCCTGAAAGCGGCGTACGCCACTTCCAACGCAAAATTTGTGATCTATAAAAACTGACTTGACGGGAGCAACTGCTTCAGAACATTTGGGAGACGGGAAATTGGCGATGTAGATGGTGAGGTAGATGCCTGATTGTAGAAACTGTTGAACATTTTTTGGGCGCATGCCGTTTTTGGCTTTTGTTTGAACACTCATTTTTAGCATGGATCCTACACACTGTTTTATAAATGAGACCCCTGGGTAGGTAATCATCTTTGGAGGCCAACACTGAAAATAAAATGAGATGAACTGCCTGACCTTAACTCCACAGCAGTACATAACAATAACACATAATGACAAAGGCCTAATTCATTCAGTTGCTGCTGCATGACATGGACGGATGATAAACCAGTCAAAGAAACATTTTATAACCAGCACTACTGCAGAAAGATGCCAAGAGATGAGGTTACAGCTGATGAATGTAGTGCAGTAAAGAGTACAGTGTTCCCTCTGACGTGGTGCAGTAGAAGTAAAAACAGAGATACTCTGGTGAAGCACAAGTACCTCAATCTTCTGCTTACAGTACTGATATGTGAACATATTTTCCAGTCAAGCGGACGAACCAGAAAAACAGATCAGAGGTTTGAACATGTAATTAATCTTCCTCTGGTATTTATCACCTCTGGATGTTTGTGCTCTGTTTCAATCCTGATGAATTTCCACTGGATGTCTAAAATCTCTCTCACTGTCACATTTCACTTCTCCGGCTTTTCCAACCTGCTGCGTCTCTGACCGTCCTGTGATCAGCACACGTGTCTGTCACAGTGTTTGATTGTGCCGAGCTCAGACTGAAGAGCCGACACTGTGGTTCACAAACAGCCTGGGAAATTCCTACATCCTCAGTTCATCAGGTGAATGTCACTCACACACACACTCACTCACACACACATACCACACACCACAAACACACTGCAGCTGAACTCCAGCAGCCGCAGAGGAGCGTCAGTGAGTGTGTGAGAACAGGAAGTGATGAGAAAACACTTTAATACACCGCAGTTTTAAAAGCACATGTTCAAACACATCAAAGTTTTCTTTGTGTTTATCTGGATTCATTAACTCACACGAAAAGTCCCTCAAACGCACCAGAGGGAGACTTACAAACAAACAACCCCTCACACAAAACACCTTTGAAGCTCCAGTGTGAGGGATTTAAACAGCACATTAGATCGTCAGTATGTTTTGTGTAAAATCAGCTGATAATAAGAATCAATGTGTTTTTGTCACCTTAGAATGAGACGTTTATATCTACACATGGAGATGTTTCTACAGTAGCCTGGAACGGACAAACCAAACACTCCATTGTCTCCATTACAGTTTTGCGCAAAATAAATGCGATATTTCTAAAGTTTCGACACAGTACAATTGTGACTTGTAGGTGTTTCCATTAAAAGGTGTTTTGTGTATGAGCCGTAATTCTCGTAAAATGTCGTCCCGCGAGACTCCACTGTGTTTGCAGAAGTAAGATGGGCATTCCAAAGCTCTTGTGAGCTGGAACAATCATCTTGGTTTCCACTGCTGCTGTTGCAGTCGTCTACAACCGAAGGCGAAGCGAGCGAGTGGCATTCCAAAGGCAAAGTCCTTATTAGTTTGAATGAGTGAACCCTGAACCGATCATGTGACCCCCAGTGTCATGTCCAGTGACGTATATTTGCATTACACTTTTGCGATATACTTCTGTATCGCCACGTCTGAAAAACCACCTCATGAGAGCGTAAAAACGTTTTCTCGATATATGAGAGTTTTTTCGAAATGTAGGTGTTTCCATCACCAGTTTTTTATTGCGATATTTAGGTTTTGCGCATTTCTAAGGTTAATGGAAACTCACTTAATGACTCTAGACAGGGACATTCGCATTTTCGTAATCAGCAGCACCTCCGCACTGAGAAGCATCGCAAATGAAACGTCTTTATTCAGTGTTTTTACCGGTTCAAATCAGCTGGTGTGTTTGTTTCTGAGAGGAAGAGACCTCTGAGGATGATTCAGCTCCTGGACAATGAAGGAATTCTAACCAGGAGCAGTTTCAGCTGGTTGTAATCTGTGATCCTCACTGATAGACGCCATTAAATCCTCCTAAATCTGACACACTGGACCTTTAACAAGGATAGAACATAATCCCACTGTCTCTGATAACACCACCATCATGTTTAGCATCATCAGAAATCATGCAATTGTTACACAAAAATAGTTTTGATTAAAAGAGTAACTGCCTGACTCTCTGTGGGCAGGAGGGAACTGACTCTGCAGTCACCCAGGACACACCTGAGCGAGCAAGCAGAGTGAAAGTATAAAATAATCTCTTATCTGAGAAACCAGACTTTGACCTCTTCCTGTTTTTCTCTTCGTCTTCCTGCCTGTTTGCTCTTTGCTGCTTTGAAGATGCGACTGTAGACACCAAGAGGTGAAAGTCACAAAGTAAAAGGAACTCACTATTTACACTGAACTTGTGAAGAAAACTTTGTCTTCATGCTTCTGCACCAGTGATAGCAGCGGCCGGAGCCCTGTGATAGTCTGGTGACCTGTACAGGGTGAACCTCACCTCTCAGGTAGGTACCAACCCCTAACATGAGCGGTTACGAACAATGAATGGATTAATGTTTCAATAGTACGTGTTAGCTAACTCGCTTACCTCACCATCATGGAGAAGTGCAGTGATTTAGTGTCAGCGAGGATTCATAGGTAACAGTGTTTGCTAATAATATGTTGGATGTATGTTCATTCATATTGTGAGACATATTTTAATTTACAAAACAAAAACTTAAATTATAAAAAAATAACATGGCTCCTCCCTGCAGTAACTCTGAGAACCATCTGTTGAAGACAAAGGTTTTAAATGAGATTGTTTTAGGTCAAAGTCATGTGTTTGTGAAACACTGATCATGTGACCGCATAAATGAGACTCTGATTATTCATCTTTTTGGATTCTTCGTTCACCGTGGAGGGACAAGAGGAAACATTTTTTTCATGAACTCAACATAAGTAATGGAGGATAAACAAATGCAGTGATTTAGTGTCCGAGGATTCATAGGTAACAGTGTTTGCTAATAATATGTTGGATGTATGTTCATTCATATTGTGAGACATATTTTAATTTACAAAACAAAAACTTAAATTATAAAAAAATAACATGGCTCCTCCCTGCAGTAACTCTGAGGACCATCTGTTGAAGACAAAGGTTTTAAATGAGATTGTTTTAGGTCAAAGTCATGTGTTTGTGAAACACTGATCATGTGACCGCATAAATGAGACTCTGATTATTCATCTTTTTGGATTCTTCGTTCACCGTGGAGGGACGAGAGGAAACATTTTTTTCATGAACTCAACATAAGTAATGGAGGATAAACAAATGATCATTTTGAGGGTGAAGTCTTCCTTTAAAGGGATAGTGCATAATGGCTGAAGTTTCATTTTTAGGTGCACTATCTTTTTAAGTACAAACCGGGAGCTCTCCTCTGATGGGAACGTTTTCAAATCCAGACTGGTTGAATGACTCGTCACTACGAGATCCAGACCCTGGGACCAGTTGCATAAAGCACTTTAAGTTAAGATTATCCTTTAAATCTGAGTTAAGATTTCCTCTGAAAAAACAGCTGCACAAGATTTCCATTAAGTTTTTCTCCTTATCTTGGTCTTAATCTAAAGGAATTGCTTAACGTTTGTTAAACCGTTGCACAGACGACCTTAGCAACCAAAGTAAGGGGAAAAAACATAAGGTACCTCTGACTGCATGTTAACGGCAACATGGCCGAGTTTATGGTGATAAATGAGGACAATGATGAGCAACTGATTTTGCACTTTAAATTTGATCGGAGGTCAGTTTATGATTTGTCTCAGCATCTGAAGTTGGATCACTCAACTTTCTGAAGCTCTGTGGTTTTATGTAACAGGATCTTTTTAATCACTTATTGGTGAGGTATTTCATGGACACAAGTCAACGGTGTGCTGCATCAATCGGCAGGTTTCAAACACCCCCGCCTGTCTGCTGAACACTGTGGAGAAGTTCCTGTCCCAGCATGAGAAGGATCAGATAGCGATGACAGGTGGGCTGTCACAAGAGCAAACAAATCGTCTCCATGGAAACAGTACGACTTAACTGTGCAGTAAACGCTTTAACGCCCTTTCTTGACTAAGGAAACCTTTTAAGAGATTCTGTGCAACACCCTTAAGTAAGTTCTGCAGCTAAGGAAAAACTAAACCTTAAGTGTCATACATCTAGGGCTGCCACGATTAGTCGACTAATCGATGACTAATCGACTATTAAAATAATCGCTGACTATTTTAGTAGTCGACTAATCGGTCATTTTCATAGAAAAGTACTATAAAGTACCCAAAATCCTCTTACTGCAGCTGCTTACGTTCAAATATTGGCAGCTTTACACACTCGCCCGTGACAGTGAACTAAAACCCTTTGGTGTGAGTACGAAACAAGACATTAGATGACATAATTTTGGGGTTTGTGCGAGACAGACCGACATTTTTCAACATTTTAACACATTTTTCGATAAAATGATTAGTCGACTAATCGAAGAAATAATCAACAGATTAGTCGACAATTAAAATAATCGTTAGTGGCAGCCCTACATACATCAGGAGCAAACTTAAGGTGTTTTGTGCAACGGTCCCTGGTCCTTTAGTTTGTGACTTCAACTCAGATTCTGAACTGTTTCATGTTGGTGTCATCTCGTCTGTTTATCAGGTCTCAGCAGCAACTCAACAGATGACCGCAGCATTTAGTCGACTCATTAATGAACCACAGCCCCGTGCACCAGCGTCCATCTTGTGTCTTCTCTGTGAGATGTAGTTTTCAGTGCCTGTATCTGCAGTTTTGTTCTGATCCGATAGAATCTGATGTACAGCTGTAGATTAAATCACCCAGCAGGATATACAGGAGTTAGACTGAGCCCAACTTTAAACATGCAGAGCAGGAAATGACGCATTAATGCAGCAGTAATATTCATCCAAATACTGGAGATAGAAAATGAAAACACTTTGCTGCAACTCTGCTCAGCTAATGACACAGTAGAGTTTTGGATGCAGCACTTTCACAGAGTGTTTTACATACTTTTCCTGTAGTAGAGGATATTCTTATGCTTCAGTCAGCAGATGTGGAGGAAACAGCTCAGATGAGAGTTTCCAGAGTGTGAGTGTGTGTGTGTGTCTGGGGTTTCCACTGTGGGCGGAGCCAGGCTGAAAGGGACACGACCCAGGAAGTAGACAGTCTCTGTAGTTTCCGAGTTATTTTGGCTGTCAGACATGTTCCTCTGTGACGTAACTCTATATAAAGCTGCGCGTGCGAGCAGCACGGGTTAAACAGGACTCTGTGTGTGTGTGTGTGCGTGTGTTAGTTACCTGGTGTGTCACGATGTGTGAGGCCGTCCTGGTGGATCTGATCCACGGCTGCAGTGCTGGATGCACCGGCGCGTCTCTCCTGGAGGATCCCGCCGCAGCGGAGCCGCAGGTCTTCCTACTGTGCGGGAAACGGTACCGGGAGAGGAACGGCTTCTCTGACGCCTTTGTGAGCTCGTGCAGGAGCGTGCACGTGCTGGACTCGGACTCCACGGCGGAGTGCTTATACCGGTTCAAACAGACTGTGGATCAGCTGGATCTGAGCTCTATCAGAGTCCTCACGACCCCGCGGGGCCGAGCCGTGCTGCAGGGCTACCAGGAGCTGCTCTTCACCGCCGTGTACACCTTCATCTACCAGGTGGACCATCTCACCTGTCCGAGCTGCGCAGGCTCCGCCCACACAGACTCACCTGGAGGAGTCCATGAAGAAGTCTCCAAGTTTCTGCAGCAGCTTCCTGCACAGAGGGGACAAGTCACAGTCCTCAAGTCAACTCTGATCCCAGGTCGGTTCAAGGAAAATATTTAACTATCTATTGTGTCCAGAACTGATTGATGCACGAGCACTGCAACAGGACAACCTTAAAAATATTTCTTAAGTTTATGTGACATTAACTGAATAAATAAATAAATAAAAACTGTAAATGAGGCAGAGTTGGCCTCAAAGTTACCTTTTAATGTGTGATCTCCTTCCAGATGTTAAGAAAGAACCACAGAGATTTAAAAAACTTTTAAAATTCATATACACAACATAATAAACTTGCACAATATACAGTGCACATCCATTAATAAATGATGCCATAGTATCCTGTGTCCAGTGGGGTATTTAGATGAATGAGATCAGAGGAACACAAACCAAACTCTGTAAAGAAACTCTCAATTTAACGATGAGACAAATTCTGTTGTAAAATAAAGAGATTCAAAACACATAACTGGACATTTGAGGGTTTACTGTAGTGTCTGACAAACAAGCAGTATCAGTTGACACATCTACAGTTTTCCAATACACAGTAAAAGGTGTTTCCCAACTGGTGGGTTTGTAAAAAAAACTCACCCAAATCTACAAATGTAAGGATAACATGAGACAAACCAATGTGTTCTCTCCACGGTGCTGTAAAACTGCCAGATTTCTTAATGGAGATTGGTGTGACTGTCTTTGTCTCTCAGACTGTTTCAGTCATGGCTTCAGCACCCGTAGAGGCGGCGTGTCCTACATCCCGACTCTGTCCTCCCTGAACCTGTTCAGCAGCAGCAGGAGGAGGGACCCCGGGGCTGTGGTGCAGGAGAACAAACGGAGACTGGCCCTCCACGCTGGTTTCAACCCTCAGCTGCTGCGTCAGGTCAAGGTACTGACCTTTGGTCACATGATTCATCCTGTACGACACAAGATTACAGGCCGAGGCAGCTGATTGTGCTCCTGCAACATGAGGGACAGTCATTTCTCTTGTGTATACTGCCACCTAATGGGTACACCCTGTAACGACAGGGTCAATCCACAGAAGTTAAATTTAGTTCAAAAAAGGGTAACACACTGAAAAACATTTAGAGTGAGACATGCAGGATGAATTTATTGATGTGTTTAAGATCATGTAACCACCCAAAGATACAGGCCTCTGTATTTAAGATATATTTCCTGTCACAGAGGACGAAGGACACTAGAAAATATTCATATCTGAGAGGCTACAAACTTTGCTTCCTGCCTGAACCTGTCGGGTGTGTTTCCTGCAGGTGAACCACGCCAGTGATGTCTTTGTTTTGGGGAAAGCTGAGCCAGAGAGCTACGATGCCATGGTAACCAATCAGACTGGGGTGGTTATCGCAGCTCCGGGAGCCGACTGCATGCCGATCCTGTTCGCCGATCCGGTGTCAAAGGTCATCGGAGCCGCTCACGCAGGTTCATGCTTCAATTAGTTATTTACAGAAATGTCTGAGATGATCTCAGTGATGTTAGAGGGGACACTCAATGTACCGACTGTTTCTCAGGCTGGAGAGGAACCCTGATGGGTGTTGCTATGGCGACGGTGGAGGCCATGGTGAAGGAGTTTGGTAGCCAGGTGGGCGACATCCTGGTTGCCGTGGGACCGTCGGTGGGGGTGTGTTGTTACACTATGGAGAGACAGCAGGCGCTCGACTTCCACCGCATCCACCCGCACTGTGTCCCTGATCCAGAGTCAGCCAGACCGCACGTCAACATCCGCCTCGCCAACAGGTAACAGAGGACGAGAGAGGACATGTGGTTTATTTTCAGATTTTACTTCATATTAAAAATGTTTCCCTTGCTATTCCTGCGTTTGGGGACGAATCATGCTCCAGGATTTGGAGCTACAGTTCCCATAATGCATTGTGAGCAAGTATTGCCTGTTGCTTTCCCACCTCAGACTTCTCCTCGAGCGCGGCGGCATCCTGCCTGAACACATCCATGATGACACGGTGACGGAGCGGCCCTGTGTGACGCCGTGCACCTCCTGTCACCCCGAGGACTTCTTCTCTCACGTCAGAGACGGACTGAACTTCGGCACCCAGGTGGGCTTCCTGTGGATCAAAGAGACGGAGGACGAGACCCCGCCCACAGACGGACAGACGGACTGACAGATGATTGTGCTGTTTGGACTTGAATAATCAGCAGGTAGACAACACCTGGAGTCAACAGGTGGAACCACATCACTAATAACTCTACAGTACAGAATATAAACATATAATATATATATGTGACTTTATATCCGGGGGATGTAACTAAGTACATTTACTCAGTTTGAGAAACTTTACTTGATTATTTTCAGTTCACTTTCTACTCCACTACGTTTATCTGACAGCTCTAATTACTTTACACATTAAAACATACGAGTTTATAAAATCTGATGTATAATTATATAATTAGTCAGACAGTAAATATGAATCTATTTTTGATGGTTGCAGTGAGTTTTCCTGCAGTGTGTGAACACGTCCTGCTCTGGGTCAATCACACACATTCAGTCTGATTATAAATATTAAAGTGAAATATTTAATAAAGCTGTAATGCTGAATAATACCTGCTACACCTGTTCAGCCTGTTCCTGCTTAAACGTGTATTAATTTTAATGTGTAATAAATGTTAACTCCTCTTTAGGTTCCAGCTGAGTGGCTTTATTAAAGTCGTCTAATTAAGATCAGCAGCTGTTGTTAACGTGGACAGAATGAGCAGTTCAGGTGCAGCCGGGAGACGTGGGAAATATGGCCGCTGAACACTGCAGCCGTAACAGAGCAACTTGTATCTGTAACAAATAAATATGATGATCTTTAAATTATAGGTTTGAATCTGTAACAGCACTTTGCAATAATCATTATTATTAAAAAAACAAAACAAAAACATCATTATATTAAAGTTTCCTCCAGAAGTCAGAAACATTCTCTCGTGAAATGTGTTATTACAGGAAGCTTTCAGTTTTGTTTTACTTTAAAAGGAGGGAAGGAAGAAAGGGAAAGGAGGTAGGGAAGGAAGGAAAAAGGCAAGGAAGAGGGGAAGGAAGAAAAGGCAGGGTAGAAAGGGAAGAAAGAAAAGGGTGAAGGGGAAGACAAGAAAGGAAGACAAGGAAGGAGGGGGGAGAAAAGTAAAGAAAAATGGAAAGAATGAAGGAATGGTGGGAGGGATGGAAGACAATGGGAGGAGGGAGGGAAGAAAAAGCAAGGTAAAAAAGGAAGAAAGAAAAGGAAGGTAAAGAAGGAGGAAAAGTAAATAAAAATGGAGCAAATGAAAAGTGGGAGAAAGGGTAAGGAAGGTGAGGGAGGAAGGTGGGAAGGAAAAGGGGGAAAGGTGGAAGTGAAGAAAGGAACAGAAGGAAAGGAAAGAAAGAAGGGATAGACGGATGGAAAGGAGGGAGGGAAAGAAAAGTGTAAGACAAGGAGGGAGGATTTTAGTCTCAGAGTGAGAAACTGTTCAGCTCCAGACTTTAATTATAAACATCAAAATAAACCTGTTTTTATTTATTTTAAACAAAAAACTATCAAAGAACGTTGTCACAAGTTCACAGCGTGATTTCATAGAAAATGCTTTAACATAATCGATAAATTTAAGTTCATCTGTAAACGTTTAAATCTAACGAGCTGTGGTTTAATAACTTCTGCAACACAATAATTTCAGAGTCAGACACAGGACAGTCGACGACGTCTCTGGGGAACAGACAGCATTTATTCTGACAAACGTCTCAGTCATGATTTGTCTTAAAAAGCAGCCCTTTTTCTAAAAAACAAAAATAAATTAAACATCAGATGAAGAAAGCAAAACGTCTCTGCAGCAGATCAACAGGAAACCCTCTGATGTCTCCATGGAAACAGACTTAAAAAAACAAACAAGCATCAACAGAACGTCCTGAAGCCAAACAACCAGCTGACGCTCAGTTTGAGGTGAAATGCCCCTTTAAAGGAATAAGAACTGGTCTGAGGTCAGATCTACTGCACAGGACTGACACAAAGCTCTACAGTGCATGAGTTACACAATATAAATAATACTTCCCTCTGTAAACAACAACAAAATCCAGCTGTTTGTTTTGTTCTTCCTGTTGACGCGTCAGTGAGTCACAGATTTTAATAAATACATAAAAACTAAAGTCTGTCAGTGTTTCAAACAGAAGTCCTTCATCGTTAAGGCCCACTCCTCTGCCTCAGTGTTTCTTCTTTAAATATAACATGACTCAGCTACACTAAAGAACAGAAGAGTTTCATTCCAACCAAACACAGCGTCTGTCGTTCTCCACAGAAAGCTCCCATCCCTCCATCACACAGTACATTAATAAAACATGACGACAGGTTTCATTTGGTTTCACTAACAAAGACATTAAAGAGTTAAACTGAAGCTACAAAAACATGCTGAGTCATGGTTTCACTCTCAGCTCCTCAATCCTTCATCTGCCTGTAATGAAAAGTTTCACCTGAACCTTCCTGACATGAAGCACCGTCACACTCCTGTTCTCTCAGTGAAGTTTCCTAAATTCACAGCAGCACCGACATGTTTGAGGGACAGTAACTGGGAACCACAGCGTGTGTCACTGGGGCGAAGGTTTCCCATGATGCTGTTGGATGATGATGACTGTTAGGGTGCTGTCAGCCCTAGAGTCGTCTCCTTCGGTCTGAATCAGGGACTCATGTTGTTCCAAAGTTGCATAATTGCCTAGAATTGGTTCGTGTTCTCACGGCAGCATTTACAAGAGGACCAGATCAAATGCCTTGTGTGAGAAAGCTGCTCTTGATTGGTCAGAATTTCCATGTGGGAAAAATCCAGGAAGTAAAGCAAACGTTGAAGAAGAGGGGCAAACAAACTTGAGTTCGATTGATCGATTTGGTTTTGATCACTCAGGTTTGAAGTTTTAAAACTTTAAAAAAAGCTTTTTATGAACTAACGTCCAGCTGACGATGTCAGGACACTGCAGCAGCTCACGCATTCATTAACCTCGTCACAGGTGTTTGCTCAGTGCTGCTAGGATAGCGAAGGTGTGACCCATCCTACTCTCCTCTGATTGGCTAGCACTTGTTGCCTTTGTTGGTTGGGTGGTTACGTTTAGGAAAGAGGAGTGGGATTGGTGAGGGTAAGAATGTCAGGGTCAGAGCCAAAGCACAAAATACAATGTACAACCCTACACCTGTGGCGGCTAGACGCATGTTGGCACTTCACGCCACTGTCCTATTTCCAGCCTCACCGCCCCCCGGCATTAAATGCATTTTCCCCCACCTGCTCTCTGCTTGTACACACCAGCTCTTTTTCTCTGCTCCTGTGGTCAATGGACTGCACTTGTAAAGACCACTCTTTGAAGTCGCCTACATGAAAACACAGACAGTACTTACTGACCCTCACGCCGACAAGAAGTCCAGTGTAGTTTTTTAATCCACAAAACTTGTTCGGGGTATCGGAGGATAACAGCTAGCTGGAATAACAGCTACACTTGAAGTGCATGGAACCCACATTTTGAAAATGTAATAAAACTCCGCTAATGCATTTCAAAAACGTCAGAACGGCTCGTCCGTCGTAATCCGAGTGCCCTGAAGACGCAGCATGCAAACGTGACTTGAAAAGACGTAATTTACTCCACATCATTTCTCACCGTGGTCAGTTAGCCTGCCCTGCATGCTTGCTGTGTTTACATGGCAACTTGCGTGAGACTAGCTGATGGCTAGTGGTGGTGCTAGTTCTCGAGTCTAGCGCGAGTTGCCATGTAAACACAGCAAGCATGCAGGGCAGGCTAACTGACCACGGTGAGAAATGATGCCGTAAAAGTGGAGTAAATTACGTCTTTTTAAGTCACGTTTGCATGCTGCATCGTCAGGGCACTCGGATTACGACGTTTTTGAAATGCATTAGCGGAGTTTTATTACATTTTCAAAATGTGGGTTCCATGCACTTCAAGTGTAGCTGTTATTCCAGCTAGCTGTTATCCTCCAATACCCCGAACGAGTTTTGTGGATTAAAAAACTACACTGGTCTTCTTGTTGGCGTGAGGGTCAGTAAGTACTGTCTGTGTTTTCATTCTAAAGTGGCCATTTCCTTTAATGACCCACAATCCCATCATTATAAAGACAATGGCCTAAAAGATACTTCTTGGCGAGTCATCGCTCTGGAGTTCGGCTCTTCAGGTGAGAAACCAAGTTTAATTAGTGCTTGTCCACACATGAGTTTAAGCTAACGTAGAGGTGGAAGAGGTTCAGATCTTTCAGTAACAACAACTTTGTGAGGTCGACTGTTGACAAGCTGCAGTATGACGCTTCTGGTGTGTGCTGGGGACGGCCTTTGACACACATTTCCAGCTTAAGCCAATCAGAGGCTGAGAAAGGCAGAGCAGGCGGGTCGCGTCTTCACCATACTGCGAAAAACATTTGAGCTGAGGACCCATCAGTGAGATGTTGCAGTACAGCTTCTGACCAACAGTGGCAGCACTGAGTGAACTGCTGTGACTAATGTTTCAGCTTTACCCCTTCATCATCATCATCATCATCATCATCATGCTATGGCTTGTTCAGGTTTTTCACTGACTGACAGCTGACAGCTCTTGGTGACTGACAGCTGACAGGTACATGGCTTATTCTTCCTCTTCTGTGTGTCAATGTTTCACCTCTTCCTAACGTACAACAAGCAAATGAACTCTGGAGGATGAAGAGCAAACAACTGTCCACATATACTACACGCAATGTTGCAGTGTGAGGACAGGATGAGATTTTTATTGTGTTCTCTCCGTCTGCAAATGAGTTTGTGTCTCAGTTATTTAATCATAACTCTGGTGGTGTTCTTGAGTTTGATTAATTGTAGTGATCTGTGTTTACAGTTTCATCGCCTGTCATGAGGAGTAATATTAACTGTCAAAGAAAGTGCTGTGTGATATTTAAGATGTGCTGCTCCTCAACATTATAAATGGCTCCGTTGATCCATGTTGACTGCTGACTGGAGGGAAACAGAAACATCAGCGCTGATTCTGACTGATGGAGGAGCAGCGAACGTTGAAAAAAATAATATTTGCTGTTATTACAGTTGGGATATGATTGGCAGTGTTAATGGGGATGATTATATTCAAATCATTATTCACATTTTCTCTGAAAAACATTAAGATTATTATGATGTGATTTTCTCTGCCAAACAAAGGATATGATGAGTAGGTCAGGATGTCTCTGCAGCATGACATTATTTAATTTAAGATGGTATTTTGACACACTTTTAACACATATTACATCTCCTGGGATTTGAAAGCTGCAGTCAGACAATTACAATAAAATTTGCATTACGTGTTCAGCCCTCAGTGACACGTACCTCAGCCTGTTCACTGACACACAGAGCAGTGTTATCTTCAGCGGGAAAAACTGAAACTATCTGATGTCTCATTTATAAATCAATGCTTGGGAGCCATACTAAAATGGCGCGCAGCGTAAAATATTCTACTGCTTCTACGATCAGGCTTCCACCTCGCCATCTGCATCGCAAATTTCCCCATCTCCAAAATGTTCGTCGGCATGGGTCAAAGTTTCTCCCATCAAGTCTGTTTTTATAGATCACTACTTTTACATGGGAAGTGGCATACGCCTCTTTCAGGCCTCGTTTTGTGCGTACATTCACAAACGAGACCCCTGAAGTTCACATGTGCTCGTTCACATCACGTCCAGTCTGGACAAGGTGTTTGTTCTCTGCTCTGTGTCCATTTGTTCGAAGTATTCTCTACAAACAGGAGGTGAATAATCTGCTGTTAATCTCTGTGTTGTGTTCATGTACTGACTTCGGTCTGTTGTCGGTATATTATAGTCTTGTGCAGACTAAGCTAACAATTAGGGATGCACCGAACCGATATCTGGATCGAATATCAGCCCCGACATCATCAAAATAGATGGATCGGGTATTGGAAAATGCAACCTATACCTGAGGCGATCCTTTCCCTTTAAATCTATTGCGATGTGAGCTACGTCATACGTCATGGAGCGAAGGAGAGAGTCTGCTGTGTGGAGGTATTTCACACTATTTCAAATGCTGTTGCACAATTGTTTATTTTTGTTATAAAGAAATAGTTCATCATTGCATTAATCTGTTTCATCTTGTTTCATTTTATCTCAGGAAGGGACTGTGCAGTCATCAATGCCTGATGCCTCCAGTCTTTTCTGTTCTACATGTAAAGGTATATCGCTTTTTAGGTCAACCATGGTATCTGATCAGTATCGGGTATCGGCTGATACTCAAAGCCACAGCATCGGGATCGGTATTGAAACTGAAAAAGCTGGATCGGTGCACCTCTACAAACAATCATGATTTAAGATCTGAAACAAAAATCCTGGAGTCAGAATCCGTTGGGAGTTGTCCCAAATACGACGTCAGTTTGCTTTATTTTATAGTTGCCAAAAACAAGATTTACTTTTAGTCTGAAGATGAGAGGGAGACGGCAGAGGCGAGGACACTGAGACTTTTTCGCACAAATGTTTCAAGTCAGATTCACTAAACTCTCTTCACTGCAAAAACCTGACACGATCGGCTCGTTTCAAGAACCGCCTGATCATCTGTGATAATATCAACACCAACATAATGCTCTGTAAGGCTCCATACTCCGCTCTGCTTCATTCACAAAAGTTAGTAAAATAAAAAATAAAACACCCTCAGCAGCACGTGTCCTGTTGTGGGACCCAAACTAAAAAATATTACTACAGCTGCCAACGACGTGTCACTAAAGCAGCACTCTCACATGAGGTCTAAAGCAAAGTGATGGAGGGGAAAGATGAGCTGTTGGTTGTATTTTCTGTTGAGTAAGAAAATTAAGTCCCTTTCTTTACGTTTTGTGAGTTAACTTGGTTTATTTGTCTGACTGAAAAAGCGAAGAGAGCATCTCTGTCACTTTAACTTTGTGTGTTCACACATTCGCTATGACCTCTGACCCCCAACAGCACCTGCTGTTTGTCATGTAGGAAACTGAATGCGTCTTCTTCGCGTCTTCAACTGAAACACACTCGACTCTTCGTCCCTAAATTCACACAATGTTGCAAATCTGCTCAAAACAAAAGAGGGAATGAAACTCAGGCGACACCTTCTCCGTCACCTGCCTCTAAAAACAGGAGTGCATCTTAGGAAAGAGTCGTATTTATATTTACAAGTGTTCTGGTTTGAACTTTAAAAAGTTGAGCAGTTACCTCCTGCTGCCAGCGGAGGGCACCACACTGCACACATCTCATTCAGAGGAAGCACGCTAACCTTTCAGCTTAAAAGTCTGATGTTTTAAAAAAAAGTGTTTGTAACTTTAAAAGCGTCCGGGTGCACAAACACGCTTTAGTGTTAGCCTGCAGACGGCAGGCAGCTGGAGCTCCTCTTCATCCTCACATGTATTCAAGCAAGGAAAGATCACTAGAGGACAGATCTTCTGATCCTCTGTCACTGCAGCGCGAAGGAATAAAACTGGCTGTGATGAAGCAGGATGATCGGGAGCTGAAGGAGAGCTGTCGAACCAGCTGCAACACGAGCTGATAAAAAGACCGATATCATCCAGTCATGATCAGCAGAAAGATCCCTGACAGAGTTAGAGATGAGATGAGCTGAGGAATGAAGGAGAGGAGGTCCTGAGGAGGGAAAGATGGAGGAAACAAAGAAGAAGAACTCACAGTAGGAATGAAAGAGAGAGGAAGGAAACAGGGAGGAGAAGGAAAAGGACAGAGTGAGGAAATAAAAGATGTGTGGTCCAGATCCTCAGAGGACTCCAGATGAGTGTTAAGCTACCTCATTGTTTAGTGTGTGTTAAGTGTGTTTTATCAGCTGCAGTGGCAGAGCAGCAGTCCAGCCACCAGGGGGAGCAGGTTGAGCAGCAGGAGCCACAGAGTGATGGCCAGACCTGGAGAGCTGGAGCACGGGTCTGAAACAAACAAACAGAATCACATAAACGTGAACAAAACTCATTTTATTCAACCAAAGCTGAATATTGAAAAAACTTCAACTCAAAATGGAAAAGTTCCCCATGTCATCTCCAGTTTTTCCCCATTGACCAATCAGATAATTTGAGAGGCGGGCCTTCTGTGGTGGTCATGACAACAAGTTTACAGTTGGTAAACAATGGAGGAAAAACTGGTGGTAGCAGTTGCTGGATACCCAGAGCTATACGGCCCGACGATAGACAGCAGGTTGTCAAACTGCCCGAGTCATCCGACAATATGCCTGTAAACGTCCATCATGGAGGAGAAGCTCCTGGACCAACTGGTGGTACTCCCCATGATCCAGCCTCTTTTTTAGGGTCTCATGTACCCACACAGATCAATTAATTAGTAGGGCTGCCCCCTGATAGTCGACCAAAAAGATCATTAGTCTGAAAGATTTCACTGATGTAAACTCATCTTCATTGGTCGACTACAAATGTGACGAATCATCTGAAACATGGAAGTAGCTACACGCCCATTAGCCACTTAACACAATCATTACTGCCTTGCCGACAGTGTGTTGAGAAAATCCTGGCTTCATTAACCTGCTGATGACCACCAATAAGAAAAAACCTATCAAAGCATCATCTGAACACTTTGTGTGCACCGCTGTAACAAGAGGACGGTGGAACTGACCAATGGGGTGACTCCTGGAGGAGTTGATGGGCGGGAGCTGGTGTGGGAGGGGGCAGTTGTCACAGAAGTCGGTGCAGGCGGGGCAGATCAGGACGCCGTTGTAAACCCAGTCGTTGACTCGCACGCTGACGCTCAGCAGCTGACCTTTCCGGACGCAGACGAAGGAGCGATCCTGAACGAACACCGTCAGGCCCTGAGCCGAGCACCACACCTGGAGACCACGACAGCATTTTAAAACTCACACAGCTCCGAGTGGACGCAGTCTGATGATATAGAAAAACATCAGACGTAGAGAAAACTTGTATGAACACACCTTGTAGCATCCGGAGCCCCAGTCAGGGTACGTCATCTTCCTGGTACACTGCTCCATCACAAAGGCGGACTTCTGGTACAGACACACAGAGTCCGGTCCATACTGCTCTGCTCCGTAGTTCCTCCACCAGTCTGAACACACACACACAGAAATATTTCACTGTTCATACAGATTTTACTGAGAAATTCCTCCACAATTCTCCTCTGAGCTCTCAGTTAGACTGATGATGTTGACAGTGATGATGTCAGTATGCTTCGGCCCAACTTCTTCCTTCCTGCTGTCTAAATAATATTTAAATGATTATTTAACTTTATAATGGAGCGTGTCAGCTCAGTTACAAACCCTGTTTCCTTTAAACATGGCCGGACAACACACCAGATGAAACAGTTCAAGTCGAGCTCACTGACACCTAAATGACATGGTGTTAGTGGTAACCATAGTAACAGTGGTGTGACTGTGACGGTCACCTGGCTGGTTCTCTGACACTCTGCAGTACGAGTTCCTCTGATACTCTCCGCTCAGGTGCCAACTGAACTCCTGACTGAAGGGACAGAAGTCAGCGATCTCCACGGCGCCGCCGAACATCGACAGCTCATCCGAGGACACCTCAGGGATCCTCTCAAAGTACTGACACACACACACAGAAGCACACACAGTGTATCAACAGGCAGTAGAGTAGTAGTCAAGTTTACAGAGCACTGAGTACGTCACAGTGGAGCTGAAACAATTCACAGATTCCTCTAGATAATTAAATCAGCAGCTAATTTTGTAATCGATCAATCGTCATTTTCTCTGGAAAGAATTTCAAACATTCACTAGTCCCAGCTCATGCGGGTGACTAGTTGGCTAGTGGCCCTAAATGATGACTACGGGTCAACTAGGAATATTCTTAGTCGCGGGCAGCCCTAAAAAACAATCATGGGTGACAAGGCAAAATGGAACAATACAAATCCAGCCAACATCAGCCATCTGCAGGATCTGAGGCTTTGGGGGTTCTGCATGTTTTGGTGCCAGAAAGAAACTTTTCCTTGTATTGGGTGTGTGTGTGTGTTTGTGTGTGTACCTGGTACTCCAGCGGCAGCTCCTGTGGGTACTTCTGCAGGTTGCAGACGGCCACAGCCAGCTGGTCCTGTCTGCAGGTCAGCTGCAGAGGAGACGCTCTCACTGTGTCACAGTACGGAGTCACAGAGTGTCGTCTGCACCAACAAACACCACACAAACATTTCATATTCAGATTCTTTGAGTGTCCAGAAAAGGGCTATATTAATCCAATGTATTATTATTATGATTAAATTAAAGAATTCAAAGTTCAAAAACACCTGACCGGGACATCTGTACTTTAAAGAGTCTGACTGGAGCTGTGAGCTTTAAAACAAGTGAATATTCTTTGTGATCATGAGAGTTATTATTCTGAGTATGAATGTGACCTCTGTCTCTGTCGGTCCATCCAGAACTTGCAGCTCTTCATGACGAAGTCACAGCCGAGGCCGCGGCCCCAGTCCAACCTCTGGGCCAGGCTGTAGTTGGCTCGGTACCAGCCGCTGTCCTCCATGATGGCCAGCGTCAGCCGAGAAAACACCCGGTTCTGAGTGTGGGAGCCCGTCATCGCCTCGTTCTGAGGGACCAACAGAAGGTGATGATGAACACAAGGAGGAAACATGAACTACAGTCCCACAGAGAGAGAGACAGAGACGTGTGTGTTTACCTCCAGCAGTCTCTTCTCCCAGTGGTTCAGCTCAGTCCCTGTCCCTCCCTGGTTCTCCAGCTCCATCCCCTCCAAGATGGGACAGTTAAAATGTCTCCTCGCCTCCTCCTGGAACCAAGAAAAAAAAATACATTTCTGCATGTAGTGGGACTTTAGGGTTATTACTCTAGTGAAGACAACTGACACAACATGTTTCTCACCACGACTCGGGGAGTGACGAGGACGTGGACTTGGTGTCGGACCATCACTCCTCCTCTGATGTCCCACAGCCTGCTGACCCTCCTGATCACCGCCTCACTCCACTGGTACAGACCCAGGCTGACACACACACACACACACACACACACACACACACACACACACACACACAGGTTCAAAGATTTGCGATGAGGTGTAACTGCTGAGCGTTGCAGAGAAAAGTAGCAGCAGTGTGAACTGGCAGGTCTGAGCTCGACTCAAGCCGGCTAATGACATCATCTGTAACTCAGCTGGTCAAATCGCCAGCAGCTGGTTTTAGAACGTAAAGCACGTCAACTGTTTCAACAGCCAGTCAGCTTGTAGTGAAAATGACCACAGACGGCGTATTCGCTTGCTGCAGCAGGTGCTCCGTCCCCACCGAGCCCTCTGTTACCGTTCTCACAGTGTGCCAGTGTCAGACGTTGCTCTCTGTATGTGCTTATGCCCCGCCCACACACATTCTCATTGACTGATGAATTGGCGCTGGTTATTTATATTATTGTGGCGTATTGTTTTGAATACAGTCCATCTGATGCTGGTTTTGTTTCATCACTGTAGCCAGCATCTCACTATCACTATCCTCATCCAGATTTTAAGAAGCTACAAATTATATTCAGCCACAAAATACGTCTGAAAAGCTGCAAATCAGAACAGAAGTACAGAGTTGCTGACTAGAGATGATACACCGTCTCACCTCGTTGACTTGGTGTGAACCAGCGGATTTTTAGAAGTCGCCTGTTTCAACTCGTCTCGCTGCAAATCTTTTTTTTTTTTAATCAATTTGCGCTGCAACCCGATTAGTGTGCACACTACAATGAAGATCTTGAAACACAAAGTGTCTTCACCTCTCGTTGAAGGCGGGCAGGCCGCTGGTGAATCGAGGAGTCAGAGGTTTGCCCTCGTCATCGTGGTAGAAGGCAAACAGACCAGCTGAGAACCCCTGGTGGTCAGAAGAGAAACAGCACACACAGACAAAATCACACTGTTGGTGAATAACGAACTGTCCCCTTTATAAACTCTTAACTGAAGAAAAGTTGAACAATCCAGAGAATTAAATGTCAGAAAAAATAAGCAGTCCAGTACAGAGAAAATAAAAACAGTAAAAAGAATAGATAGCTAGCATGTTAGCAGTTAGCTCATTAGCTACAGTGGTTCACCAACTAACCCTCTCAGGTGAGACCGTTCTTTGTCTCTATGAAGCTGCACAAAGTGTAAACAAAGCTCCTAAAATCCAGTGAGGATTACAGATCTCTGTTTAAAACAATCCAGTGTTATCTGTCATGGTTCGGCTGAAAATACTTCACACCATGAAGTACACAAAACATGTTGTTGTACTGACCAGAGCGTGGATGATCTCATGTTTGACTGTAGACAGCATCCCTTCAAACTCCTGAGGCTGAGAGGAGATCATCGCAGGGCACAGATTGGCATAGCCTGCTATAGGTCTGAGGTCACACAGGTGGGAATCACAGGGAAGGTTACAGGACAGTTTGTCCACAACAGTAATAAGCCTCACATTCATTTCTATATGAAAAGTTTTACCTTTCTGTCAACCATCTGATTCTCATAGTTTTTTTTGTCCCAAAGGTTTTATGTTTAAAGTTTAAAGACAAAACCAGAAGTGGAACATCGAAAAAAACATTTCAGGCTACAATCAGCTACAGTACATCACCAAATTTACTGAAGAAACATGAACATGAACAAATGCCATGATGGCGTCCTCCCCACCTGTCCAGCTCTGCTTCCAGCTGGCAGTAAGCAGCGTAGGCCACTATGTTCTCCTGCCCACAGCGCTCTGTGGTGATGCCGCTGACGTAGAGCACAAAGTCGGACCCTTCCACTCCGGGGCCATCTGGGGGCCCCAGGGGGCCACAGGACTTCCCTGACTCACTGCACACCTTGCATTGCTAAGGGGGAAATACACATGACAAGAGTGAGCAAAGACACAGGGAAAGTATCAAAGTAAGTCATGTAATTAATGGACATAATGTAAATGTGCCATTTCTATGCAGATGTTGCACAGTCATATCTTCCTGTCAACCTTTCTGATTCAGTCTGTTTGCCCTAAGGTAACCTGTTTGATGTCCTGTTGGTTTTTGAGTGTTTTTATTAACAGACCCAAATTTGAAGATAAAACTCCTCTGCAGAGGGACAGACAAACCTTTTACACATTATAAAGCATAAGTTACATTTTCAACAAACTCTGCATGTATTCATCCTTTCTGAGGTGAAGTTTTACCTTCAGATTTTGGACTTTGAGCCTCACATGTTCAGCAGTAAAAGCAGACAGCAGCAGGAGAGGTCGAGGCACTATTGTTAGCTCCTGCTCAGCATCTACAATAACCATAATGAGATTACCACCCTGACAATAGCCTTCTTTTATCCTTTCAACCTTCCACACTGCCCGTCCCTCCCTCATCAGTCCATCTAATCCTGCCTCCTCATTTTAGTGTTTTTCCTTTTGTTGTTCTTCAATTAAAGATCACTCAATCCTCCATAATCCCAGATCTGCTTTTGAGAATATGGATCACTCCGTCATCATTGAGCACCCCTTAAAATGGTTTAGCATTAAAAAACTTCACTGGTTCAGAAAACACTCCATCTGCAGATCTTCGGCTGTGCCCTTTTTTTTTCCTGTGGTGTCCCACAGGGATCCATCTTAGGTCCATTTTTGTTCTCTCTGTATATGCTATGCTTGAGTCAGTTATATTGAAACTGACCCATGATGATGTCCAGTTCTTTCTATTGTTTTTAAATGTGTAGCACTTTGTGACTTTAAACCACCAGAGGGCACAAAAAACTCAAAATCACTCCCACAGCTATGAATAGTTGGCCTAAAATGTTGTTATGTCCACAGCGTAACAACTTGGAATTTTGTTCTTTAAAGCTCAGAGAAGGCTGTTTTAATAATTGCATTATCCATCATCTGTGGTGCTTCCTGACCTGCAGGTGGTGCTGAGGTACGACGACAGGGCCACACCGGGTGACGTCTGCACAGGCGTCCTGGCAGTAGCGATGAGGGTCATCTCTCTTCCTCAGGTACTGGTTGGTTGCACATTGTCTGAGATGACAGAGACAAAAAGCACTTAACTGATCAGCTTCTTCAGACGACAAATTAAGCCTTTCTCAAACCTTTAAGAACAAATCTGTTCATAAGAGTTTGTGTTAGAGATTTAAACATCATGATGGGACAGGCCACGTACCTGCTGAGCAGCACAGGACCCACCCTGCGCCTCACACTGAAGGCTCTCTGCAGGTAATCGATGGCCTGAGGAAACAGCTTATCCTGAGGAGGAAACACAGTTTAAGTCGATTCAGCATCACTGCAGCAAGGTAAGAGCTTCAACTCCTGCAGGTCAGTACAAAGAGCCCAAAGCAGGAGGCAACCAACAATCACAATGAGCCAACAGAAACCACTGATGTGCTTTGAGCTGCAGTTCCTTTGACGGTCACTAGATGCTGCCAATGAGAAAACTTTAACTACCCTAATAACCTAACCTTCCTGTGTAATCAGTCTACCGTTTATTGATTATTTTCTTTATTTTATTTATTTCACAGTAATCAGTGTCTAGTAGTTCCTGACATGTTGAGGCAGAGGGTACTGTCTGTAGCTCTGGTTGAGGGTGAGAGGCTGTCAGCAGATAAACAGAGATCTGTGTGGGTACATGAGACCCTAACCCTGCGCTTATCTGCTTCCAAGCCTGCTGTTTTCTATTAAGATGGTGATAACTGCTGTTTGTAAAGTCTTCTCTAAAGCTCTGGGTATCCAGCAACCGCTGCCAACTTGTTCTGACCACCACAGAAGGTCCGCCTCTCAAATCATCCGATTGGACAATGCGGAAAAAACAAACAAACAAAAAAAAAAAAACGGAGATGACGTAGGGCGCTTTTGCGCTCTGAGTTGATTTTTTTTCAACTTGAGGAATTCAGAGCGCTCCAGCAAAAACACCAGGCACCTAGAGCGCAGTAATGAAAGACACGAAAAAAAAAAAACCTGCCTTCAGCTGCTGAAACACTTGTTGTGTAATCAGGGCCTAAGATGTCAAGTGCTCCTCACCTTTACCAGTCTCCTCTTGTCTGCAGGAAGCCTGTGGAGACAGAGAACATCCCGTCACCTACACTTTAATACTGTAGTCACGGAGTGGGAAAAAAATTGGTCCCTAAACTCTCAAATCTCGGACTGCAGCTTTAACATCATTGTGATCTGCTGCAGGACTTACTGGTCAACGCTGTAGTCGTAGATGATCTTTATCTTCAGTTGGAGGTCGTCAGGGGAGCTTCTCTTCGTCAGACGCTCAGGCTTCAAGTACACATGATGGACAACCTGAAAGAAGCACAGAGAAATGATAAACTGCACACATTCACATCAAGTGTTTTATACATTTACGAAGCATTCCAGGTTCAGGATGGATAATATGAATATAATCTGTACAAGTGATTTTACACACCAACAGCAAAATACACTCAACTGCCAGTTTATTAGGTACACTCAGCTAAAACTAAAGCAGTCCTGTAATAAATCCTCCTCCATGAAGGTTGAAATGTTCTTAACTAATTAACTAACGGTAAGATCAGTGTAGAGGATGCTGTAGAGAGTTGTCTCTGTTATTCAGTTGACCCTGCTTAAGTTTGGCCTGTTAAAGAATGATAAAATTCTTATTCGTTCTTTATTTCTTTCAGTAATGTATGTTTTACAACAAATAATCTACAAATGAT
Source organism: Epinephelus fuscoguttatus (assembly GCF_011397635.1). Lineage (NCBI taxonomy): Eukaryota > Metazoa > Chordata > Actinopteri > Perciformes > Serranidae > Epinephelus > Epinephelus fuscoguttatus. The sequence goes on from NC_064764.1 coordinate 37,232,619, forward strand.
TAAAATACCTTTGAGATATATTCTGTGGAAGTACCCTGACTATTTTTTAGATTGCTTCCAGCACAGATAAGGTGTTTTATCATGAGCATGCATCCAGTCCTTTCAGGAAATGCATGAATAATGACTTCAGCGTTTTGTTTTTCAGTTAAATAAAACCTTTTTGGCAACTATTAGCCATTGTGCACTTTTAAAAAATCTGTTGTCCTGCATCCGGCCTAAGTAGACAATGAGAAGTGCACACAACCACCTCTCTGTCTGTCGAATTCACAGCACCCAATGAATCCTTACGAAAACAGTTTAAAATAGTTGCACATTTCCGTTGATATACAACACATGAAAAATTCAATTCATTTATTTATTTAACCAGAAAAACCTCGGGAATAAAAATGTCTTTTTCAAGAGTGTACTGGCCGAGACAGGCAACGACACAAAGTTACAGACAAAAAACAGAGAACAAAAATACTGATTAAAAATTCAAAGCTTTCAAACAAGCAGTATAAAACACAAAATAAGAACACTATAAGGAAAGCCAAAAAGTATGTTAATATATACTAGAAATGAACCATAAAAACGCAAAAAGGGCAACTACACAATTACAAAGACTTTGACATCCGCACATAGAAGATTGTGTACAAAAATCCTGCAGCAGTGCTTTAAAACAGCTGAGAGGAACCACTGAGTACACCTAGTCCTTCTGCAGAAGATTCCACATATAAAGAGCAGCATACACAAAGCTCACTTACAAAACTCTGTACGTACCCTCAGTACAGACAATAGAAACATGCTCTGTGAACAGAGAACAGAGGCATTTTCAATTCTCTGCTTAATGTACACACATAAATATACTGGCTGTAGGCCAAGAAAAGCTTTGTATAAAAGAGAACGCCAATGAAAAAGTCGATGAAATTGTAAAGAGAGCCAGCCAACCTGGCCAGACAGGGTACAGTGATGAGTTACAGGCTTACAGTTGGTAATAAATCTCAATGCACCATGGCACACAGAGGCCATGTGTTGCACACAGTTTTGCCATTGTTTAGCTTTTTTGTCCTCGTTTTAACTGCATGTCTGTTTCTGTGAATACACATTGAGATAAACTTGAAACTGGAGTCAGATTCACTGTGTGCACACATACTTGATCAATAAATTGATAGATTTTTATTCTGTTTCCTTTGACTCTGCATTTTCAAATTGGCGGAGACGTACTATAAACAAATGATGACATATTTTTGATGAATTTGGGCAGCTAAGGCATGCCACATACTGCATTTTGACGCATTTTGGTGCTAAACTTTAGTTGTTTGCTTTTATTCTGAAGAGATGTAGCCGGAAGTGTAGTTTTTGTTGTTGCTAGGGAAACACAGGCTAATGGCGAACACTTATAATGATGAATGAATGATGAATGGTGAACTCCTAACTCAGTTATTTTATTTTAAATGTCCCTGACAGACACAGATATTATGGTTATTGTCAGTAAGCACTGTAAACATTATGAGTAGCCTCCTGTTAGCCTGTTAGCTTGTCAGCTAACTGTGTAGCAAATCTGATTTAGGCAGCTAACTGAATATGTTGGTCAGAAACAAGTATTTCACATCAGGGTTAGCTCTAATGGGCGTACAAAATACATTTGAAATACAGGGACACAGTGAAGTAGTTAATCTTATCACACAATATAAAAGATACGTTAATTAGCCATCACGGCTAACGTGCTAACTAGCTTATCCCGTCCGCTGCCACAGTGCTGCAGCTAGCTGAGTTAGCTCGGTTGATACACCGGGGCTCACCTCCTCGGGAGACGGGACTCGGTGCTTGCACGTCCCGTGGCAGCTCACTAACACAGCCAGGATGGAGAGGACGAGGGCAGGGCCGAGGAACCAGGACACGGACGGCTTGCCATCCCCGCTCAGCCTCGGCTCCATCCTCCGACCAGCCCGTAGAGCGGGGCTCGGCAGCCCGAAGTCAGCAGAACCTCCGCCGGTCCGGTGGTCCCCTCGGTGCTCGTTTCATTCATCGCTTGCAGGGTGAATCACAACATGTTAGCATCCCGCAAAAAACACATCCAACGGTTCAATGAGAGGAGAAGAGACAACAGAGGAGGCTGAAACACCGGCCGGTAAACGGTAAAATCTGAGCCCGTCAGCTGGTTTGATGCTCGGTGTCAGCTGAGAGGAGGAGAGGGGCGTGACTTGAAGGAGGGGGCGTGGCTTGAAGCAGGGGGCGTGGCCTGTAGGGGCTTCTGCAGTTTCTTGCTCCAGAGATATTTACCCACTCTCTTATCTAAACTACAATTAACACATAGGGACTGTTCGTTATTTATGAGAGGAGAGGAGGCGGTGCAATGAAGGGGAGACAATCTTTTATTTATTTTTTTTTTTTACACACAAACACACAAAAAAGAGACAAAATTCACAAAAAGGTGCAGAACAACCACAAAGAGACGCAAAATTAACACAGAAATGCAAAACGACCACAAAGAGACGCAAAATAACCAAAAAAGACACGAAATTCACAAAAAGGTGCAGAACAACCACCAAGAAACGCAAAAGTGCAGAAAGACCACAAAGAGACACAAAATTAACACAAAGGTGCAGAAGGACCACAAAGAGATGCAAAACTGCTACAACAAAGATGCAGAACAATCACAAAGACACAAAATTAACACAAAAGTGCAAAATGACCACAAAGACACAAAATTAACACAAAAGTGCAGAACGACCACAAAGAGACACAAAATTAACACAAAAGTGCAAAATGACCACAAAGACACAAAATTAACACAAAAGTGCAGAACGACCACAAAGAGACACAAAATTAACACAAAGGTGCAGAACGACCACAAAGACACAAAATTAACACAAAAATGCAAAATGACCACAAAGACACAAAATTAACACAAAGGTGCAGAACGACCACAAAGACACAAAATTAACACAAAAGTGCAAAATGACCACAAAGACACAAAATTAACACAAAAGTGCAGAACGACCACAAAGAGACACAAAATTAACACAAAGGTGCAGAACGACCACAAAGAGACACAAAATTAACACAAAAATGCAAAATGACCACAAAGAGACACAAAATTAACACAAAGGTGCAGAACGACCACAAAGACACAAAATTAAGACAAAAGTGCAGAACGACCACAAAGAGACACGAAATTAACACAAAAATGCAAAGTGACCACAAAGAGACACAAAATTAACACAAAAATGCAAAATGACCACAAAGAGACACAAAATTAAGACAAAAGTGCAAAATGACCACAAAGACACAAAATTAACACAAAGGTGCAGAAAGACCACAAAGAGACACAAAATTAACACAAAAGTGCAAAATGACCACAAAGAGACACAAAATTAACACAAAAGTGCAAAATGACCACAAAGACACAAAATTAACACAAAGGTGCAGAAAGACCACAAAGAGACACAAAATTAACAAAAGGTGCAGAACGACCACACAGAGACACAAAAGTGCTACAAAGAGATACAAAAAAAAAACAAAAAAGACACGAAGTTCACAAAAAGATGCAGAACAACCACAGAGACACAAAATTAACATAAAGGTGAAAAATGACCACAAAGATACACAAAAACTGCTCCAACCACAGAGACGCAGATTAGCTCTATGTCTACTTTAAGATTTAGATGGTGTCCCACCTTCTTCAGTAAAATGCACCTCATTTTATTTCTATGGATGAACTGTAAAGTCTCAGGTTTTTTTGGAACGTTCATTGCTTCACCATGTCTGTATCAACACTATGAATAAATATGCTGTAGGTGATCAGGACCAGAAATCCAGTCCAGTTGTTCCCACTGAAATGTTACCGTGAGCTCAGGACAACATGTCTTTTGATGCACATTTTAATTTGCATTTGGCTTCTTTGTCCCTTGTTTCTGAGTCTGTGTTGGGTGCCAGGGATTATCCTGGATATTCAAAACTGTGAGATGTTTAGGTGTGACAAAGAGGTATATCAGCAGCCACAAGTCTGAAGCAGAGCACAAACAGAGAGCAGCAGACAAAGATGGACACACTTCTTCTGCTCATTGTGGCAGGCAAGTGCTTTATATGTTTTATATTCTTTTATTACAGTACACTGATGTATTGTTGAACTCTTATCAGAACACTATTATGATGCACTTCATCCTTTAGTTTATCACAAACATTTAAAATCTCCAAATCTGGAGATGCATGGTTTTTGCTGTACAGGAAAGGGATGAAAAAGTCACTAAAGCTGTTTGACGAATGCAATGCAGGAAAAGTACAATCAGGGTTCATATAGCTGAAGGCAAGTTAGATTAAAGACCTTTTAGGAGTTTTTAATGCCACTTGGAATTAAATGTAAGACCAGTATTACAATAATTAATTTAAAAAAAAAAACATAAGCTGCATTTGGGACAATTTGGTCTAAATGTTTATTGTAAGTAAGTAAGTAAGTAAGTAAAATTTATTTATATAGCACTTCTCACAGAGAGGACTCACAAAGTGCTTCACAAGATAAAATACAAAAAAATACAATGACAGAAACAATGCAAAATACACAAAAACAAATAAAAAGTAAAGTGCAGTGAAATACAGAGATGATACAATGGACAATTAATGGAACGCAAGCCTAAACAGATGTGTTTTTAACTGCTTTTTAAAAGTGTCCACAGAAGAGGCCGCTCTCAGCTCATGAGGTAGTGCATTCCACCATTTAGGTGCAACAGCCTTAAAGGCTCTATCACCTTTCGTCTTTAATCTTGTGTGAGGGACAGTAAGTAGGTGGCCTTCAGCGGACCGCAGTGACCTGACAGGACAGTGAAAGGACACCAGATCCGTCAAGTATGCAGGTGCTTGACCATGGAGGGCTCTGTAAGTGATGGTTAGAATCTTGTGCTGGATCCTGAAATTAACAGGGAGCCAGTGCAGGGATGCCAGGACTGGAGTGATGTGAGTGAACTTATGAGATCTGGACAGAAGCCTGGCGGCAGCGTTCTGGACCAGCTGGAGGCGGTCTAATGAAGTTTTATTTAGACAGGTGAAAAGAGAATTACAGTAATCCAGATGTGAGGAAATAAAAGCATGGATGATCATTTCTAGCTCGGAATAAGTTAGCATGGATCTGAGTTTGGAAATGTTTTTGAGGTGGAAAAAGCAGGAGCGTGAGAGTTTTGATGTGGTCACTGAAGAGCATGGCCTGATCAAATGTGACCCCAAGGTTTCTCAACTTGGGGCGCACATTTGCACTGAGGGACCCTGAGCAGCTGGCCACTTTAGATGCTGAGGCATCAGGTGCAATAATTAAAATCTCAGTTTTAGCTGCGTTCAACTGAAGGGAGTTAGAAGACATCCAGTCCTTAATTACATTCATACAATCGTACAGTGAGTCAGTTCCATCGGTCCTATCAGGGTTAAAAGAAAAATATAACTGGAGGTCATCTGCATACATATGGTATGAGATACCTTCAAAATTGCTGATGACATCTCTGAGAGGGAGCATGTATAGCGTAACATTAAACTCCTTTTTTTTGTCTTGTGGAGCAGAGAAGGGTCAAACAGAACTGGGAAACATCTGACGTTCTTTGGGGGGATTTTGTATTTCTTACTCAACATGTGGGATTCTACTGTCTTTATTGCCTTTATCATTCTGAGTGTGCACTTCCTCATGCTGTTCAGTTCTGATCTGTGTGATGTTAATGTGACAGGCATTCTGTAAATTACTTTTAAAAAATAGATCATATTAATTGGTTTGACATTTTACATGCTACACCTCCACTGGAAAAAAAATCATAAAATTGTACTTCCCATGTTTGAGCATTTTAAGACTTTTGACAAAATGATTTAAGACATTTTAATATGAATTAAGGCCTTATTTCTAGATTATTATATTCAATGCATTTTGAGACTTTATAAGGGTCCGTGGGATCTACAATACCCTCAGGAGTATTTCCCCCTGCAGAAATCTTTAGAAATTATATATGTATATATATATCAATTCAATCAATCAATTTTATTTATAAAGCCCAATATCACAAATCACAATTTGCCTCAGAGGGCTTTACAGCATACAACATCCTTCTGTCCTTATGACCCTCACAGCGGATAAGGAAAAACTCCCCAAAAAAAGACCCTTTAACAGGGAAAAAAAAAACGGTAGAAACCTCAGGAAGAGCAACTGAGGAGGGATCCCTCTTCCAGGACGGACAGACGTGCAATAGATGTCGTACAGAACAGATCAGCATAACAAATTAACAGTAATCCAGAGAGAGAGAGAGAGAGAGAGAGAGAGAGAGAGAGAGAGATGCAGGACAGATGGTAATGACAGTAGCTTACAACGACATTATTGAAAGTAATAATGTTATAGTTATAGTTCTGGCTACTGCGGTACAATATGTTGAAAGTATGTATTAATACCTGGCAGTATACATGTGTGACAATAATCATATGTGTATAATAACAGAAGAAGTATGACTAATGACTGATGATGGCAGCAGCAGCAGGAGGCATCTGGCAGGACCACAGCAGCACAACCACACACGTCACGCTGTCCAGGCACCGCTGTGATATGAGTTAATCTGAGAGACAGTGGAGCACAAAGGCTCCGGAGAAGAAGCCGAGTTAGTGACATCCAGAATGGCCGAGTTAGCAAGATGCAAAGAGGAAAGTCTTAAGTCTAGTCTTAAATGTGGAGATGGTGTCTGCCTCCCGGACCGTAACAGGAAGATGATTCCACAGGAGAGGAGCCTGATAGCTGAAGGCTCTGGCTCCTGATCTACTTTTGGAGACTTTAGGGAACACAAGTAACCCTGCGTTCTCAGAGCGCAGTGTTCTGGTGGGATAATATGGCACTATGAGCTCTCTAAGATATGACGGAGCTTGACCATTTAGAGCTTTATAAGTTAACAGTAGGATTTTAAATTCAGTTCTGGATTTTACAGGGAGCCAGTGCAGAGAAGCTAAAACAGGAGAGATATGATCGCGTTTCTTACTTCCTGTTAGTACACGTGCTGCTGCATTCTGAATTAGCTGGAGAGTTTTTAAGGACTTACTAGAGCTACCTGATAATAGAGAGTTACAGTAATCCAGCCTAGAGGTAACAAAAGCGTGGACCAATTTTTCTGCATCTTTTCGGGTCAGGATAGGCCTAATTTTCACAATATTACGCAGATGAAAAAATGCAGTCAGTGAGGTTTGTTTTAAATGAGAATTAAAAGACAAATCTTGATCAAATATTACTCCGAGGTTTCTTACGGTAGTGCTAGAGGCCAGAGCAATGCCATCTAGAGAAACTGTGTCATCAGATAAAGAGTCTCTGAGTTGTCTGGGGCCAAGAACAATAACTTCAGTTTTGTCTGAATTTAACATCAGGAAATTAGTGCTCATCCAAGTTTTTGGTACGTAAGGATGATTCATTATGAACATGAACAAACTGAAAACGATCAGATAAATAAGATTTAAACCAGCTCAGTACAGAACCTTTTAGGCCAATTAAGTGATCCAGTCTCTGCAGTAGAATTTGATGGTCAATTGTGTCAAACGCCGCACTAAGATCTAATAAAACAAGTACAGAGACGAGTCCTTTGTCTGAAGCAATCAGAAGGTCATTTGTAATTTTAACTAGTGCTGTCTCAGTGCTATGATGCACTCTAAATCCTGACTGAAATTCCTCAAATAGATTATTATCCTGGAGAAAATCACACAGCTGGTCTGCGACTACAATATATACACACACATATTAGTATATTAGTAAATATAACAGTTACATTTTGAGTCAGGAGTGAGGTAGCTGACCAGCTATATTTACCCACATACCTCAGGGAGTTTGCGGCGTTGGTACTTATGACGAGTAACCATTACACTGAGTGTCAAAGAAAGGTCTGTGAGAACACTATGATAGAATATAGAACATCTCACGTTTGTTCTTATGAGGTTGTTTCAGCATTTTGAAATAAAATTGTAGATCAAGGGTTACTGGGGTGATGGAGCCGAAATGGTAAATGGACTGCACTTGCTGAGGCTACCATACATGGTGCCACCTGCTACTCAGTAACCATTATCAGTGTTTAACAGCGTGGGTTTCCTCCAGGTGCTCCGGCTTCCTCCCACAGTCCAAAGACATGCAGGTTAACTGGTGACTCTAAATTGTCCGTAGGTGTGAATGTGAGTGTGAATGGTTGTCTGTCTCTGTGTGTCAGCCCTGTGATAGTCTGGTGACCTGTCCAGGGTGAACCCTGCCTCTCGCCCAGTGTCAGCTGGGATAGGCTCCAGTCATGAATGCATGAGCTCTATCTTGTCTTCTATCACCACCTTGAATTAACTTACAATCCTTCACAGACTGTGGTCAGTATGTGTCCGTCACTTTGGTCCAACAAAAAGGTATCAAACATGTTTTCGACAAAGACAGCCGTCCGTGAACAAAGACACAATATGAGTCCACACACTTACAAAGAAAGTTAATTTGAATTTTGTATAATATTCAAATAATTTCTCATAACCCTGACCAATTTCCATGAAATATTGCGTGCTCACAGTCATGTGAAACAAAGAGCTGTGTCAACAACCACAAGTTTGAATCTACTCATTTAAATGAAGAACAGCCAACAATGAAATACAGTTTTTCTGCTCATCGTGCCACGCAAGTGTTTGTTCTTTTGTTACACTGACACAGTATTGTGGTGACAGAACTTGAGTATTATGATGCACTTTAGTCATGCAAACTGAAGACAAACTCAAACCCACAGTACTGAGGCCTCAGGTCTGAGGCTTCTGCCACCATTTCAGCCATTTGAATTGAAATATTTTGTTCTTGCTTCTTTTTTTCCAGCTTGGTGGATGTCTTTTACAAACCATCGCTGAGTCCTCCAATCTTTACTGTTGAAAAACTGACTTTTAAAACAATTAGAATTATCACCTCAAGGTTGAAACCAGTCAGGTTTCTCTGACAGTTTCCATGCATGTCTATGAAAACATGGATGCTTCACACACCTTCACCTGACCAAATGTCTCCCCTTCTGTTAGACATTTGTGTGAAATTTTGTCAAAATTAGCATATGTATGGAGCTCTTTCAATGCTACGGCTGAGGTCACAGTGACCTTGACCTTTGACCACTAAAATCTAAATAGTTCATTGTTGAGTCCAAGTGAATGTTTGTGCCAAATTTTAAGGAAATTCCTGAAGGCCTGCTTGAGATATCACGTTCACAAGAATGAGAGGACACACGGTCCCACTGACTTTGACCTCTGACCTTCAACCACCAAATTCCAAGTAGTTAATACTTAGAAGTGGACATTGTGCCAAATTTGAAGAGATTTTCTGGTGTTCTTGAGATAGTGCATTCACAAGAATAAGACAGACACAAAGTCACAGTGACCTTCAACCTTTGACCTCCAAATTCTAATCAGTTCAAATTCCCTCCTGGTCTTCTTGAGATATCACATTTATGAGAATGAGAGGGATGCAAGCTCACAGTGACCTTGACCTTTGACCACTAAAATCCAATCATTTCATTGTTGAATCCGAATAAACGTTTGTGCCAGATTTGAAGGAAATTCCTGAAGGCCTGCTTGAGATGTCATGTTTACAAGAATGAGGGGACACAAGGTCCCAGTGACTCTGACCTTTGACCTTCAACCACCAAATCCAAGTAATTCATTCTTGAGTACAAGCGGACATTTGTGCCAAATTTGAAGAGATTTTAAGGTATACTAGAGCTAGCTCTTTCACGAGAATGCTACGGATGCAATCACAGTGACCTTCAACCTTTGACCATCAAATTCTAAAAAGTACAAATTCCCTCATGGCCTTCTTAAGATATCACATTTATGAGAATGAGATGAATGCAAGGTCACAGTGGCCTTGACCTTTGACCACCAAACTCCAATCAGTTCAATGCAGACATTTGTGCCAAATTTGAAGAAATACCTTCAAGGTGTACTTGAAATATCCCATTCATGAGAATGCAATAGATGAGTTCACAGTGGCCTTGACCTTTGACCACCAAATACTAATGAGTTCATTGCTGAGTCCAAGTGGATGTTTGTGCCAAATCTGAAGGAATTCCCTCAAACATCCACTTGGACTTAACGATGGACTGATTATATTTTGTTGGCCATAGGTCAAAGGTCAAGGTCACTGTGACCTCGTCTGTCTCACTCTTGTGAACGTGCTATTTCAAGAACACCATGAGGGAATTTCTTAAAATTCAACACAAATGTGTTAGATTTTAACAATTTGGTGTCATAGCTGTTGGCCTTGGACTCAGTGATGACCTGATTAGAATTTGGCAGTCAAGGTCACCGTGACCTTGTGTCTGCCACATTCCTGTGAATTCCCACATTCTCGATATGTTAAGAACCACTTGAAGAATTTTTTTCAAATTTGGCACAAACACCTACTTAAGAAAGAACTGCTAAGATTTTGGTGGTTAAAGGTCAAAGTTCAAGGTTACCATGAACTTATCTGTCGTATTCTTGTGAACACGATATCCCAAGAACACCTTGAGGGAATTTCTTAAAATCTGACACCAACATCTACTTGTACTCAAAGATGAACTGATTAGCTTTTGGTGGTCAAAGGTCAAAGGTCAGTGTGGCCTTGTATCCCTCTGATTCTCGTGAATGGTATATCTCAAGAACACATACAGCGAATTTCTTTAAATTTGGCACAAACGCTCACTGGGGCTCAACAATAAACTGATTAGAATTTGGTAGTCAAAGGTCAAGGTCAGTGTGACCTCAAAAAAATATGTTTTGTCCAGAATTCGTACATTTATCATGACAAAATTTCACACAAATGTCTAACAGGGTAAAAATAACGATGATATGACATTTTATATCCAAAAGGTCAACTTCACTGTGACATCATCATGTTTTGAAAAAACTGGCCATTATTCAGCGTCATATCTCAGGAACAGAGGGGAAGATATTTGGTGACTCTAATCTTGACACTGTGCTGACTGTATAGATCTTCTGAGTGTGAAGCATCCATGTTTTCACAGACATGGATGTAAACTGTCGGAGAAACTGGACTGGTGGGCGGAGTCAAACAACTGTGAGGTGGTAATTTTAGTTTAAGTCTGTGTAGATGCATGTTAAGAGAAGAAATCTGTTCATGTCCAGTATGAACAGGAGCAGTTATTAAAATGAAACCAAAGTTTCATGGAGAAATGTCTCCTTGATAATGACTCAGAGACACCGGACATCTGGATTAAGATTTTCAACTTGAATAATTTGCTTATCTCGATCCGATGTGTGATTTAGGTGTTCCCTTAATTTTTCTGAGCACTAATAATAGTATAAAGTAGCTTAAAAATACTCAAAATTGTACCTTTGTGCAGTACTTGAGTAAATGTACTTTGTTTAATTCCACCACTGAGACAAAGACACACCTGAGTACACTGAAATGTAATGTTAGAGAGTGAAGAGATGTAAAAGGTCATTTATAGCCTAAATCTGATCACTGTGAATGTCTGTCACTACAGGGCTGTGTGCCGTGTCATCTCACGCTGAACGTCAGTACCATTTTGTTTATGACAAGAAGAACATGACTGCAGCACAAAGTTACTGCAGAGAAAATTACACAGACCTGGCCACTTTTGACAACATGGAGGACGTGACCACCGTGGTGAACATGTTAGATTCTGCCAAACTGGCTGACTCATTCTCAGTGAGTTCACCTTTGTTTCGTTTTCATTTCAGAGTCATTTTGATAACTGTGTGGTTTGAAAGTATTCAAATCTGATCCTTCATATTACTAATAACTTAGTGTAGTGCAGAAATAGCTCAGTGTTCCTCTCTGAAATGTAGTAGAGCAGAAGTATACAGTGTTTTTAGTGGAAACTTCCCTCATCACGTTTCCTTGTTGAGCTGCGGTAAAAACATAAGGAGGGAATTTTGTAATAGGCAGACTGTATCTTTGGAGGATATCCACAGACAGCTGAAGCCTCATATTAACTTCACATCAACCTTTCAATATGTTTTTACACAGATCGACTGTGTACTTACGTTGAAAGTGCATGACGAGGGGATCTCTTAAAGGGAAGTTTCTGTATTTTCCCACCTGGCTCGTTGTGTCTAAGTAACTAATGGGAACAACTTTTAAAACTGGCCCAGTATTAGTCTCTATATACAGACTCTACATTCAGTGAATGTAGAGTCTGTAGGCAAACCCCGGAGATCTTGCCTCCGGAAGAAGAGCGGAAGAGCCCTGGTTTCCGGTTGTAGGCTGTTTGTAGTCCATGTGATATTGACCAATCACATTTGAGCTGGCTGCAGTTGTCGCCACGTTAAACGGTCCATGTGGTGAACTAACGAGGCGGAACATAATTGGCGTCACGGCAAACTCTGAATCCATCGCAGTGGTTCAGCATAGACTCTTTTAGGGCCGACGCCACAATGACATCATTTCATTATCTGGAGGTGCAGCTGCCTCTCCCCCACAGGGCTGTAGGCTCCACAGGAGTGTTAAAATGTGTTTGTCTTGTTGTGTTATTGGAGCCAGAATAGAAGGAGTCATGGCTCAAAACCAGCCGCCACTGCCCGTCAACAAAAACAAAGATGGTTAAATGTGATAAGACCAAAGGACTGGACGGAGGCCATCATCAAAAATGCTCACATGTGCAGCGCACACTTCATATCAGGTTAGGGAAAAAGTATTTCCTGTTGTAGGGATGAATAAGGTTATGTGTATTAAGGGTTATCATGTCCACCTCATCAGAAACTGGGGAGGGATTAAGAGGAAGATTGGATTTCTCTGGAACGCTAACTTTTTAGCACATTAGCTAATGTTAGCTTCCATAGCAAAACAAACAAGTGTGGTCCTCCTTTGTGAGATTGGCTTCCTGTGACATCATCCATCCACTGAGTGAGAGCATACGGGTCGGCCAGTCTGGTCCCGTTGGTCAGTGTTTACTTATTCAAGTAACACTGGCGGTCCCAGAGAGAGAGTGACCTGACATGGTGCGTTGGTAAATTCAGTCTGACGCTCTACACTAAAATGAGAGCCCTGTTGGTGGAAGAAACGGAGCGTTATATTTCTACATGAATGAACCAATGGTTAAGTTGATCGCACATTCACTCCGCTCGGCGCTCTGCTGCTCTGAGAGCGCGGTGCTCTGGATAAACAAACTGTACATTCATACAGCGCTCTGAATTTTATGAACTGGGAATTGTTTTGCCTCCAGCTAAGCCCCGCCCACCAAAAAACATCGTACTGTTTTCTCACAGTAAAAGCGTCTATTGAGCAAGACGGCTGCAGCCAACAGTGGCAAAACTGGCTGCAATGTAATGTTGGCAGGCAGTTGAGCACTGTCAATGTTTGTCCACTAAAAGTGTTTGTTTTTGTCACTGACGGGCTCAGATTGTTATTCTAAATGTCTGAGAACATTACAGAATTGATCCCTACAGAGACAGACCGTTTTGTCAAAGTGTACAATCTTATTCGTTCTACCAGAAACAGCCCCCATATCACCATCACAAAACCCACCAGACTCGATTCAAATAAACAGTAATTTTAGTGTGTAAAGAGGCAGCATGTTTTCAAATCTATCTGGGTGAATTAAGGGTTAATTTCAACTGAACCTGAATTGGGGATTGTTGAAACACTGAAAACACAAAACAAGATGAATTTTGTGAGTTTTATTTTGTTTCTGTCTACTTTGAACTAGGTGTGTTTTATGATGATAAAATTACTGTTTATTTAAATGGAGTCTGGCAATTTTGGGCCTTTTTCTAGTTTAAAAAAAAAAGATCTAGTCTTTAACTAAAAGGTCTTTCTCTGCATGCATCCTTTTTATGATGTTGTTATACACTTAAAATAAAAATCTGATTCTGTCAGTGGCAAGAACAAACACTTTTCGTCGACAGTGCACAATACCCCCAAGTGGTTACACTGCAACCGGTTTCACCACTCAACCCTGGACCAGTTTCATAAACTGTTGGCTCTATCCCTAAGTGCTAAATCGTATGCAGATAAACTTGTTTGAATTTCTTGAGAATGTTTCAGCTTTCATTCAGGAGGCTTCTTCAGCTCTGATGAGAATGTGTTCAAGAAACTCAAGCAGACTCAGAACCTTCACCAACATGTTGTTGCTATTAGCTACTTAGACACAAAAACGTGTGAAAATGGGATCCAGCTTGAAAAATAACGACGTCACCCCTTAATGTCCAGTATTAACGGCAGGAATGATTACAGAAAGCAAACCTGTTTCAATCTTCATCTGGGCACCTGAATATTGTTTGAAGACAGACTTGAAAACTTGTGAACCTGTCCTTTAAGAGTTTTGCAAATTGAAACTCTCAGTCTTAAAATCCTTAAATCCTGTGACAGAGTCATTGAGGATCAAACTGACAGTTTATGTAAAAAATGTTGCTTTGAACAAAAGTTAGAGCAAGGTCCAACTCTTTATATCACAATCAAATACTGATTTCAGAAGGCCTGGATAGGACTGTACGATGACCGGTGCAGCTGGAAGTGGTCACTGGCAGACACAAGTTTCTACGAGGATGGAGAGACGGAGTACAGAAGCTGGAGTTCTGGACAACCAAACAACAAGAAAGGTGCAGAACGTTGCAGTTATATGACTAATCTTGGAGGATGGCATGACAGCCGTTGTGGAGACACCTATCCAGCAGTCTGCTTAGATGACAAAAGTGAGAATATTAACTTGTTAAGTTTTCCTTCTCTGCTTCTTTTTGCCTCTTAGTTTTCATTATTTGAGCCTATGTCAGTCGATCCAGAGAACAAATTTTATTTGCAGCACTTCTCATACAGGTGAGTGTGAGTGTGTTCAAAGTGCTTTAAAGGGGACAGACAATAAAGCTCCGTTTTATACCAAACACTTTCAGTACAGTACCTTTAGTACCAACAGTAACCCTTCAGACATGGTACCTAGACTCTCGGTCTGTTTAGTGTTTCCACTACAAACAGTGCTCCTAAATGTGGGCGGGTTTGTTGTCACTCACTGATCTGTCCAGCACTCGCTGTACTTCCTCATCAGCGGTGACACAGATGGAAGTCTGCACCTGGTTTATCGTCCACAGAACGAGGCTGCACTTTCTCTCATCATCCTGGTTTTTGATTTCATATTCTGGTATCTTGTGTACTTTGTCTCTTGAGTTTTCTGTTTGTGTTCCTTGTTTCATGTTGTTTAGTTATTTTGTAGGTTCTCTCCTTGTGTGTCATGTCCAGTTTTACTTCCTGTCTTTGTGTGTTTTCCCACCTGTTTTCTGCCACACCTGTCTCAATCACAGCTCCACCTTTTAGTACCAGATCTGTGTGCTAGGTACCCCAACAGAGGGGGGGCCAAACATGGGGACGGTACAGAATGGTTCCATTGGTACCATCCACAACTTTTCACAGTGGAAACAGTAAAAAACAGGGTACCAGACTGCTCAGTGGAAACACAGGTGCAGCGCGTACTAGTGGTCGACTATCAGCTGCAGTCTTTGCGGTGTGTTCATGTGTAACTTGGCAGACATGTGGCAAAGTAAGGCGACAGGTCAACAGACACCCACCACCAGCCCAACACTGATTGATGGTTGATCATCAGCTTGGTATGTCAAGGCCTTTCAGAGACATAAGGAGCAGTTATCTTTTGCTGTGCTTAAAGGCTTCTCAGAGGTTTCTCAACTCTGAGTACAGATCAAATACACAGAGCTGAGGCTTGATTTTGATCACTGAAAAATATTTCTCACTGTTATCTCAAGAGCTGATTATTTCAGACAAATAACGAGTATGAACAAGTACTGGGAAATGGTCCAAATCTAAGAAATAGGCTGGAGAAAAAGCTTATTTTGAATTTTCCTTTCCCCTTGGTGTTTTCAGAGAAAGCGTTTACACTGGTCTTCATCAACATCTCCATGACGTGGCCTCAGGCCCAGAGTTACTGCAGAGCAAACTACACAGACCTTGCCAGTGTGAGAAACAAAATGGAGAACCAAAAGGTACAGACGCTGATTCCTGCAAATCAATCAGCCTGGATCGGCCTCTTCAGAGATGGCTGGAAGTGGTCGGATGGAAGTAGCTCGCCGTTTACACACTGGAGAGACAGGAGACCTCAGGGCTCTGCTACTTGCGTGGTTGCAGATTTTGCCACAAGTGGAAAATGGATAAACTGGAGATGTGACAGCAAGAGAGCGTTCATTTGCTATAGCAAACGTGAGTGCTAACCAACGATTCAAATAGTATTTAGATTTAGATTCAGGTTTACTTTAGCATCAGATGAGAATAAAACAAAAACAGTACAAGACGTCAAGGACAATAAATTTTACCTTTATTGATGCTGATCATCTTCATGGAATTGTTTGTAAAGTTAGCGGCAGTGGTGATCCGCTGCAGAGGAAGTTCATGGTGACTTAATGCTGAAAATATACACAGATGTTACTGTTATTTTATTTATAACATTCTGAAAATTTTCCACAGCTAAACCAACAAAGCAGGCTACGAAAAAGCAAGTGTTCCGACTGAAGTTTACAAACACTGACCCCTCCCTCGACCTGAATAACCCTGCTGTGGCGGAGGACATCTTAAAACAGGTGAATCATGTTTTCTGATTTTATGCAACAATAAAACAACCAAATGACTCCGAAAAGCAAATTAAAATAAGACTTGTATTGATCACCACAGAGAAAATTAACGTTACAGCAGTACAAGAAACAGACTGAGAAGCAAACAGCTGAAGAGTTATTAAAATAATACCTGCAAAATAAGAACATTAAGTAAATGACATTTAAAAACTATATACACAATATACACTTTAACTCTTTACATAATATAAACATGACATGACTTGAGCACTGTGCAAATATGTATATGCAAAAGGGTCAGGGCATTTTCAAAACCAACAGGTTGGCACCATCTTAGGTAAAACTAGAATTACCGCTCTGCTGTTGTACGCCAGTTTAACTCCATGTCTGTGAAAACTGTCCCGAGAAATGACACTGAGTGATAACCTGTTACACTTGTGTGGAATTTTGTCATAATTAGCATATTAATTCTTCAGATATAGTCAAAAACATGTTTTGTATGTTTTGTAGAAAGAAGATTTTTGTGCCAAATTTGAAGGAATTCCCTGAAGGTGCACCAGAGATATTGCATTCACAAGAATGAAACAGATGCAAGATCACAGTGACCTTGACCTTTGACCAACTAACTCTAATGGAGCGGAGCATTCTTGAGTTCAAGTTTGTGCCAAATTTGAGGAAATTCCCTAAAAGTGTTCTTGAGATATCACACACACGAGAATGAGATGGTTACAAGGCCACAATGACCTTTGACCACCAAAATCTAATCAGTCAATCCTTGAGTCTGAGTTGAGGTCTGTGCCAAATTTGAAGAAATTCCATCAAGGTGTACTTGAGATATTACGTTCACGAAAATGCAATGGATGAGGTCACAGTGATCTTGACCTTTGACAACCAAAATGAATCTGTTCATTCTTAAGTCCAAGTTGACATTTGTGCCAAATTTGAAGAAATACCCTCCGAGTGCACTAGAGATATCGCGTTCACAAGAATGTGATGCATGAGGTCACAGTGATCTTGACCTTTGACCACCAAATACGTACCATTTCATTGTTGAGTCCAAGTGGATGTTTGTGCCTAATTTGAAGAAATTCCCTTAAGGTGCACTTGAGATAATACATTCACGAGGATGTGACGGATGAGGTCACAGTGATCTTGAGCTTTGACCACCAAAAACTAAAAAGGTCATTCTTGAGTCCAAATGGATGCTTGTGCCAAATTAATAATAAATAAAAGGAATTCCCTCAAGGTGCACTAGAGATATCGCGTTCACAAGGATGCAATAGATTAGGTCACAGTGGTCTTGACCATTGACCACCAACATCTGATCAGATCATTGTTGAGTCCAAGTGGATGTTTGTGCCAAATTTGAAAGAATTCCCTTAAGGTTTTCTTCGATATCGCTTTAATGAGAATGAGACAGATACAAGATGACAGTGACCTTGGCCTTTGACCAACAAACACTAATCAATTCATTCTTGAGTCCAAGTGAACATTTGTGTCAAATTTGACAAAAAAATCTCCAAGGTGCACTTGAGATATCACGTTAACAAGAATGAGAATGATGCAAGGTCACAGTGACCTTGACCTCTGACCTACAAATTCTAATGGAGCAGAGCATTCTTGAGTTCTAGTGCACGTTTGCGCCAAGTTTGAGGAAATTCCCTCAAGGTGTTCTTCAGATATCGCGTTCACGAGAATGAGAAGGAGACGACATAATGCCTCGGCTGTCGCTGGTGCAGAGGCATAGAAATATATAAAAAGCAGAGTGCTCCCCACATGGAGCTTCCATGAATGAATGAATGAATGAATGAATGGGTACAGCATAACTAACAGTGCAGGATGTGATCTGTGTGTGTGAGTGATAACGTTGAGGATGTTTGTGTCTCAGCTCAAGCAGAAGCTGAAGGACAATGGGCTGGGTGACAACATCAAACTGAGCTGGAAGAAGCAGCCAGACAAGAAAATCTTCCACAAGGAAGAGAAGAAGAAGAAGAAGAAGAAGAAAATCAGAAAGGATGAGCTGTAAGGCTGAAGAGTGATTTCTCTTCTTTATGTGACAGGTTAGAGGAACAGAGCTGCAACAATTAGCTGATTCATTGATTAGTCTGAACTGTTTTGATTATCAGTTTGTCCTTTCAGTCGTTCATCAGCCTGGTTCACACCTCTCAGATATGAAGAGTGGATCCTTTTCTTTATCACATATGATCATAAACTTAATATCTTCAGGTGTGGCTTGACTAAAACAAGACATTTTAATCTATCTGTCTGGGTTGTGGGAAATCATAACAGGCTTTTTCACAATTATCTGACATTTTATAGATGAGATAAGTTGACACAGTTTATAGTGTCAGATACTGCAAAATAAGATGCTTAAAGAAAAGATCTGACTGAAGGCAGCTCCAGTGAAAAAACACCTTTTCAAAATGAGCTTTGATGTTTGAAGAGTCGTTAAAATCTATTCATTCATTCATTCATTCATCTTCTAACCGCTTCATCCTCTTGAGGGTCGCAGGGGGGCTGGAGCCTATCCCAGCTGACACTGGGTGAGAGGCAGGGTTCACCCTGGACAGGTCGCCAGACTATCACAGGGCTGACACATAGAGACAGACAACCATTCACACTCACATTCACACCTACGGACAATTTAGAGTCACCAATTAACCTGCATGTCTTTGGACTGTGGGAGGAAGCTGGAGCACCTGGAGGAAACCCACGCTGACAGAGGGAGAACATGCAAACTCCGCACAGAAGGGCTCCCACGCCCGGGATCGAACCGGCAACCCTCTTGCTGTGAGGCGACAGTGCTAACCACCACACCACCGTGCCGCCCGTTAAAATCTATTTTAATGAGAAAATAAATCTCTATTATTCGAGGGTAATATTCATAAATGTGTTGTTGTCTCCCTGTAATGTGTCACAATATATTAAAAGAGTTAAATGGAAAATAAAGCATTTAAGCAAATAAGAAGTTACTTAAAGGTCCAGTGTGATTTCAATGGAATGTAATCAGTGTGTTTTCTTTAGTGTTTAATCACCTGTAAATGAGACTGGTTGTGTTTTCGTTACTGTACAATGAGCTGTGTTTTCCTCATATAAACTGTAACGCTGTGTCTGAGTCAGATTCATTGTATGTGTTCACATATCTGATCAATAAAGCTGATTAATAAAGTTGATTCTGATTCCTGTGAGTTTGAATTTTCACCAGAGGTTCAATCAGCAGTATTTTGTTTAGTTTTTACTGCATGTCAATTTCAGTTTCTCTTTTGTTCTGTTATCATAACTCTGCATGATGTTCATTTTCTTCACATATTTACACCCTATTTGCATTTGTATTTATTTAGACATTCACTGCTCTGTTAGCGTTTCATATTTTATATTTCCCAGCATTTTTCAATTCCTTACTTAACACAGGTTTTACTTTTTCAAAATCAGAATCTGCACCAGCGTCTGTGCATATATTTATCTTTAACTGCATTGATTTCATCCACAGAAGGTAGTCATTATTTCTGTACTGCTCAATCACCTTACATTACAACACCTGCACTGCCAATCACCTAAATTTACACCACCATCATCAGCATATCTGCTGTACTAACAGCTCTCTGTGGTGGTGCTGGGACTAGACTGCCCTCGGTGCTTGTTTCGCATCACGCAAAAAACATCTGATAGTTAAATGAGAGGAGAGGAGACAGCAGCGCTGGTTTGTTGCTCACTGTCAGCTGAGAGGAGGAGACGATCAACAGTCCGAATATCGCCTGTTATCAAGCTGAGTCACTCAGAGAAAGATGTGGCGTACAGGTACAGTGAAGAGACTCAGAACTACAAAGACCATCTGTAGAGAGGAGTGCTCACTTCCAGTTTGTTTGTGCCTCTTGTCATGGCTGCATAACCCCACCAGGGGGCCCCAGGGCACACAAGTTAATTGTCAGATTTTATTATCTATAGTATTCATTTAATGATGATAATAATTATTATTATTATTACTACATATGAATGAATGAATGAATGAATGGAAATTAAATGAATAATTTATAAATAAAGTTGTTGTTGTTGTTGTTGTTGTTGTTGTTGTTGTTGTTGTTGTTGTTCTTCTTCTTCTTCTTCTTCTTCTTCTTCTTCTTCTTCTTCTTCTTCTTGTGTGTCTTTATGTGCTTAATGACCTGAGCTGGGTGAGGGTACTGATTGTTTTGCACTGACCGTTAAAAGACTGAAAACCCTATAAAAAGAATTGCAATATAAATAAATGAAATGTCTGCCCCTAATGACCTCCTGATTGTGGTGGTTTAGGAATACAAATTTATTTAGGAACATGTATCATACGTTTTGTCATAGGTTCGATTGATTTATGGGAAATGGGACATTGATTTGTGAAAAATGCTCATAACAACATTCCAGAGCGTTCCTGAAGAAAAGACGCAAATCCTGACATTTAAAAACTAGAACCAGAATGTTTGACATTTTTGCTTGAAAATTACTAAAAAAAAATTTTATTGACCGATCGATTAATTGACTAATTCCTGCAGCTTGACTACAAACTGAACAGCGTTCATTTCATTGACGAAAACCCATGATGAAAATTTTTCATCAACGACCTTTTTTCCAAGACAAAAACGAGACCATGGTGAGCTAAAAATAGATCTTGATAATAAAGACTAAGACAAAATCTATGTTTCACTTTCATTGATGAGACGAAAATGTTTATGGTGGACGTTGAAAGCCGAGAACGTGCTTACAGTTATCTTCAAATGCTGCATGAGCGACAGGCTGGTAAACTCCAGTAAATAGTCTGCACCAGGATGTTTCACCAGGCAGCAGAAACAGTTGGAGCGGAGCAGCGTCAGCAGTTGGTGCGAGTTGTGAGCTGTAATTCAGCAGTAAATAATCAGCTGTGTGTGTCTGACTGATTTACAGTTTATTAATGGAGAAAATAATTAGCAGATGATCCATAATGAAACTAATCATTTGTTCAAAATGAGCTCCAGCTCCAGCTACAGCAGTAAAATCCTGCTTTTACATTAATGTGAGTCAGAATCATCTCATGACATCATTTAAACTTTAACAAGATTTTAGTGATAATAGTTACGCACTTTTACTGAAGGAACACTTTCAGTTCTGTAACAGATTACTTTTACTGCGTGGTGTTAGCACTTCTGCTTCAGTAAAGTACTTCCTCCACCTCTGGTTCCCACACTAACTGGGCTGAGACACGAGCTGAATGTGATTAGCTGAGGATGTTCCAGTTTAAGTGAATACTGAAGTGGCCTCTGATGTCTAAATGAGCGATGAAAGGCTGCTCTGTCCATCTGATTAACTTTAATCCCTCTTTTGATCCTTCTCTCTGCGACTCTGCTCATAAAGTGAACTTTGAGTTGGTGAAGATGTGCTTCAAGATCGGAGAGTTGAATTAAATTCTCTACTGATTTTCTTTGCACTGTAGTATCAGTACTTTCATGTCAGTAAAAGGTCTGAGTGTTTCTTCCACCACTGCTTTAGTCAGTGAAGTCTGTCAGCGCTCTGCATTAGTGTGTTTAAAGCAGTTTGATTTGTGAGCAGATGACTCTGTGTCATTGTTCAGTGATCAGCTCTGAGCAGAGACAGAGCAGCTCTGTCGTTATAATAACCGGGCGTTTCTCCTCACGTGTGTCTCTGTTGTGGTCTCTGGACCTTTTCAGACCCAAACGAGAAAATCAGTCGTGTCTCATAAACCCTGCTGCATATTAAAAAGTTCACGCCCCATTCTGGGTTCTAACAACCCCAAAACTTAAAAGACATTGCTGTAAAGTTTTGGTGGTTTTCAACTTCTCTTTCACTGGTTTCCTCTCTGACGTCAGAGAGTTTAGTTCGTCAAGTGTTTATTAGTGTTAAGGGAAAGATGTAAGAATGTAAAAGGCCAGCAGTTTATCCATGGGTGGGGCTGAGGGCAGGATCAACAACTTTGCCAGACAGGTTGGACTCAACATCAACACCTCCAAAACAAACGTGATGTGTCAGAGTTGCTTGAGTTTCTTCAAGACGTTTCATCTCTGATCCAAGAGGCTTCATCAGTTCTATCAGCCTGGTGCAGAGTCGCAGGCTTCAGCACCATTAGAACTAAAGAAGCCTCTTGGATGAGAGCTGAAACATCTTCAAGAAACTCAGTCTATCCAGTTTGGGTACCCACTTGAGTCTGTGGAAGACTTCACCCACCTGGACAGCCTCATCAGCAACGACAGCAGGACCCAAAAAGACATCGAAGCAAGGCTGAGAAAGGCTCAGGCTGCCTTCTCCCAACTCTCTTGGTCCATCTGGAGAGTTGCCGAGTGGTTAAAACCAACACTGTCTCACCAGGACCTCGTCACATATCAACGTTTGGTCATGGACTTCCACACAAGACGTGCAAGGTACCCTGGGTATGTTGGTTGTTAACGTTCTGGGACACTCTGTCAGGTTCTCTTCTTTCAAAATACACTTCCATTTTCACAGGAAATGTAATGTTTACATACAGTCTCTTTCAAAATAAACACACTACGTCAGTACAACACTGTGAAGTTACGTTTTTTTTCCTTCAACAATAAAAAGGTTAGGTTTAGGAAAAAAGAACAGGGTTTGGCTTTAGAATCTTACGGGATGCAAACAGCGCTTTCTCAGTTGAAAGTTGGTATTTGTTGGACTCATCATGCGCCCCACTTGAACTTTCCCCACCCTAACTTTCGTCCTTGTCCAGCCATGTTTCCCCCTGACGCCACCGAGAGCTGTAAAACTATAACGGCAACCACCTGCGTATCATGCCAACGCTTAAGGACACCTTTTCTCGTTGCTTTCTGACGCCTCAACTCACTGCCCAAGCACCAGATTTCTATGACTTCGGAATAAGACCATGTTCTCAAAACAGACATGATGAGAGTGGAAGCCTCCGACGAATTTTGAGAGCATAAATAGAGAGATGTTGGGCTTTTAAAATGATGATCAGTGAGTGTGTGTTCGTAACTCAGCCCTTAAACCTGTCAAACACTAGTGGAGAAAGGACAGTTTGGAAGTGTGCAGAAATTATTTGTAGTTGTAGAAAAAATAGTCTAAACGGAATTTTTATACGACCTATCACCTTTATTATAATTTCTGATACATGCATTAGCCTCAGGGAATTAAAGATAGATATAGAAAACATAATGAATAAAAGTAATGACTAAAATGTCATGAACTTTTGTTGACTAAAACTATGAAGGATAAAAATGACTAAAGTGTGATTAAAACTAATGAGCTTTTTCGTTTCAAAACTGAGGGTGCTTTCACACCTGCCGTTTGGTTCGGTTCAATCAAACTCAAGTTCGTTTGCCCCCTCAGTGTGGTTCATTTGGGCAGGTGTGAACAAGCAATCACACTCAGGTGTGCACCAAAACAACCGGACCGAGACCTTCTTGAAGAGGTGGTCTCAGTCCGGTTACAATCAAACTCTGGTGCGGATCAATTGTGGTGAGAAGGTGTTCAGAAAACTGTACCTGAGTCTTGTCATCGCTCCACAGATCTGATGTTTTTGTCTCTTCACTTTGGGTACGTCATCATTTATTCACTGAATCTGACAAGAGAAAAACTTTAGTTGTGACTCTTGAACATTTTTCGAATTTTCAGAATTTATGCAAAATTTAAAATGTGTCTAAAACAAATGGATGGAAATGTACTTACAGATAGAATCAACAAGTTTACATCAAATACAGGAAACAACTTTATTACAAAACAAACAACATAGTTTGGAGACACTGTGTTTTCCATCCTTTAGTGGTTTTCTCTTTTTTCTGGGTGGAAAAGTATTTCAATCACTGGATCAGTGTTCATATTCAGTTCCTGACGTTTGAAAACATTTCTACCAAAACTGTGTAAAGTTACATCAGGTCCAGTTTTTTTTGCCATAATATATTTTTAACCAAACACAATTCCAGGACAGATCTCTCTCCTGTTTATTCATACATGTAGGTTATAGTGATGCTAATCACAGTAGCTACTGAAGAAAAATACAACAATAAAATGGAGACCAGCTCCGACAACATGAAGCACTTTCATATAGAACAGTTTGAGTTTGTCTCTGCCAGCAGAACGATGACTGATGTCCTCAGTAAAGAAGATCTCAGGTGAATGTCCTCCACTGCTCACTCTCTGTTTGGGACTAAAGTGAGTTCATCATTTAAGGCACAAAGTCAGTCCTTGGTGATTTCTGTCCTCTCTGGTCCTCAGACGTCCCCCAAAGGAAACATTTAGCTTGATGATAATCGTACTGTCTGTTTGTTGGATCACAGCGGCTGCGTTCACACTGTCAGATCATTACTGGCTTTATTTTCACCTGGTCGGTCCACCACGTTGGCCCAGAGTGAAATATCTCAACAACTATAGACCTTTGAGGGCCGATGTCACGATGACATCAGTTTGTTATCTGGAGGTGCAGCTGCCTCTCCCCCACAGGGCTGTAGGCTACAGAGGAGTGTTAAAATGTGTTTGTCTTGTTGTGTTATTGGAGCCAGAATAGAAGGAGTCATGGCTCAAAACCAGCCGCCACTGCCCGTCAACAAAAACAAAGACAACTAGGGATGGATAACGTTATGTGTATTAAGGGTTATCATGTCCACCTCATCAGAAACTGGGGAGGGATTAAGAGGAATATTGGATTTCTCTGGAACGCTAACTTTTTAGCACATTAGCTAACGTTAGCTTCCATAGCAAAACAAACAAGTGTGGTCCTCCTTTGTAAGATTGAACTCAAGTTCATTTGCCCCCTCAGTGCGGTTCGTTTGGGCAGGTGTGAACACAGCAATCACATTCAGGTGTGCACCAAAACAACTGGACTGACACCTTCTTGAAGAGGTGGTCTCAGTCATTGTTTGGGTTAAACATGAGCATGTTACAGTCCTGGAGGATTATTAATGTGCACCTCCTCCTGTACTGCCTTAATATGCACATTCAGCACATCCAATGCATCAAAACATTGTTTTCTAGTTGGAGCCGCGCCTCGTTTTCAAACTGTATGCTTTGACTAAAATGAACAATGACAGCAATATAGTCCACGATGAGCAGCGCTACAATCAACCTGCGTAGTTGTCCCTCCATTGTGACATTAGAAAGTGTCACATTTATCTTGCAAGTGTACTCTTCTTCAACGTTTGCTTTACTTCCTGGATTTTTCCCACATGGAAATTCTGACCAATCAAGAGCAGCTTTCTCACACAAGGCATTTGATCTGGTCCTCTTGTAAATGCTGCCGTGAGAACACGAACCAACTCTAGGCAATTATACAACTTTGGAACAACATGAGTCCCTGATTCAGACCAAAGGAGACGACTCTAGGGCTGAGAGTAGCCTAAGTGTCAACCTGCAGGTGGTGCCAGAGGTAAAGTCAGAGGATCATCACAGTCATCAGGATTCATCCTCTGGGGAATGAGAATATCTGAACCAAGTTAAAGTCAGATTCGCTCCATCTTTTACATACTGAAAGATGTTTTAAGAGGAACAACAGATTGGACAGACAGTGTGAACGCAGCCAGCTACAGGAGGAAGGAGGGCTCACAGCGTGAGAAGACGACGTCCACCGCTCACACCACAGAAGCAGTCTGACCCAAAGAATCATGGGATACCTCTGATCCACCTCTCTCTGAGTCTGACTGAGGAACCTGGAGGGAGGAAGAGGAAGAGGAGGAAGAGGCAGCAGGGAAGAGAGACGGACTCTGCTCATTGTCTGCTGTTTCTGAGTCCTTTTCTCTCTCTCCATCTTCTTCTCTGTCAGCTTCTCGCCTCGGCTCCTCCTCTCCCTCCACCTCCTGCCCTCCTCTTTCTCTCTCCTCCTCCTCCTGCTGCAGGACGTTGAAGCGCTCCACCACGCAGTGAGCCGTCAGTCGGGCCTCTGGGTCATGATCCCAGCACTCAGTGACGGTGGAGCAGAAGACGCTCATCCCCTGGAGGACAGAGGACCATAGTTAGACAGCAGGACATCAGAGGACACAAACAGTTAACACCAGGACATCAGACACATCGTCCTTTCATGTGAGTCTGAACTCTGACCTGGTGCTGCGTCCACGCCGAGGGGATGTCCGGCCGTCCTCGGTCCCTCAGCACCAGGTCTCTCATGCTGTCCACACACGGCTGCTCACAGACTTTGGAGCCAAACGCCGGCTCGTAGCTCTTCACCTCTGCGCCAACACACACACACATACACAGAACATTCATGAACGTGTTTCAGTTCAAATGGTTCTCAATTCAAATGGGATATTGGGAATGAGGGAATTCACAGGAATGCAACAGACACAAGGTCACAGTGACCTTGACCATTGACCACCAAATTCTCCAAGTGAGAAAGTGATCAGCTTTGCCACAAAATTTTTTAAAATCTGACACGTTTGTGTCAAATTTGAACAAAATTTACTGGTATTCTTAAAATAGTGCGTTCACAGGGGTGAGACAGGGGAGAGACAGACAAGGTCACAGTGACCTTTGACCTTTGACCAACAAAATCTAATCAATTCATTGTTGATTCCAAGTGGATGTTTGTGTCAAATTTGAGTAAATTCCCTGAAGGTGTTAAGATATCTCTTTCACGAGGATGGTCCAGATGGACAGAAAGATGTCCACACTGACAACCAGAAAACATAACGCCTCCAGCATTATTTCCCAAACCTCAACCTGAGCTGTGAGACGTGTGGACAGACGGGTGGTCCTCTCAGTCTCACCTCTTTTCTCCTGAGGATTAAAAACATAAGGGAGCTCGTACCTCCGATGGCGTGGCAGCGGGACGCCATCTCCCAGTGAACCAGAGCCATGGAGTAAACATCCATCTGTTTAAAGGCCTCCAGGTCCTCCAGGTTCACCCTGGACTCAAGGACCTCAGGGGCCATGTAGCGAGCCGTCCCCACCTGGACGGGAGGACACAGAGAAGCCCAATCAAATGATGCAAATTCTGCTTGTGATTTATTGACCCGCTGCTCAACCTGTACAGTTTACCTGTCCACTGTTGGCGTAGTCGTCCACAGTGAGGGAGACGTCCAGTCTTAATGCCAGACCGAAGTCACACAGAGCGCACTCCCTCCTGCTCTTCACCACGATGTTACTGCTCTTCAGGTCCCGATGTGCCACCGGCACCTACGGCAACACAAACAGATAAATATCATCAAAACTGAGACGCAATCTGCACAACAAAAAGCAACGATTAAGGACGGACTCACCTTTGGTACCCCACCGGGTGTTGTGTCACTGTGGAGATGAGCCAACCCTCTGGCAATGCTGCCTGCCATGGTGACAAGCTCCTCCCAGCTTAGGATGTTTGCTGTGAGGAAGTCCTGCAGGTTCCCGAGGCTGTGATAGGCCAAAACCAGCCAATACTTCCTGTGGGCGTGGCCAGGCGGGCCCCTCTCTTCAGCTGCAAGGAATCTGACCACATTTTCGTGCTCCAGCATGGGGTCAGAGAAGATGGAGCACTCGTTTCTCCACGAGGCGTACTCGACAGCTGGAAACACCTTCACCGCCACAGTCTCGTAGCCGTTAGCTCCACCCTTCTCGCCCTGCAGCAGGCATGCCCTCCACACTTCAGCGAAGCGCCCCTTCCCCACCAGGACCTCCAGCTTGATGGGCAGTGGTTCGGACAGCTGGGTCTGCCACTCTGTCATGCCATTGATGATGTCATTGTTGGGAGATGGACCCTTGGCGTTAGACTCCCCCCTTTCGGGACCCATCACACCTCCTCCTCCTCCACCCTCTCCCCGAGCCCCCACACCACCACATGGCAGGTCGAAGGCCTGGTAGAGCTCTGGGGTGCGTTTTGTGGGCCAGGCAGGGCGTGCAGGGGGGCTGGGTTTGTTGGGACGGTGGGTGCGGTAGAAGTAGAAGGCGGCGGTGGCAACAATGGCCACCAGGACGGGAGGAACCAAACTCACCACCACCACTGGGATCACGTCTTTACTCTGCAGCTTAGAGAATCCTGCAGATAGAGAGGACATACTGAAATCCAACTGTCCATCCATCCCTCCCTCCCTTCAGTAACCCCTCCACCTGTTCATGTGCTCACCGTTGGCTCCCTTGTCGAAGATGAGCTTGTCATTACACTCGTGTTCTCCATGGCAGCCACACACCATCATGGCTCCATCCTCTGCGGGCTGGGGAACCATGTGACACTCTCTGGAGGTGAAGTTCAGCAGCAGGCCGGGATCCACGCCCTCTAGTGGCAGGGTGGGGTTGTGACACATGGTGTGCACCGTCATCGTGTCGTTGTTCTTCCTCCTGTAGGAGCAGAGGAACACGCATCCAAATTTATTTGTGTTGCTGGTTCATTTCTCAAAACGTAAGTGTTTGTACTCTTCTTCTGTATAAAAATAAGTGTTTTGGGTTCACTTCACAAGATATTAAAAGACCTGAACTGTGAAAATAATGTCTCATTTTTATGTGTGAATTTCTGTGTCCATACTTAAATGTCCAAGGCATGGACTGGATTCAGACATTTGGAAAAAATTACACTTAATATCATTTCTTTAGTGTACAAAAACCACACAGTGGCCAACAACAAAACTAACAAAGTAAAACAAAAAAGCTGCAGAAAGCAAAACGTGTTGAAAATTACAGAGATGAATCAATTCCCAACTTCTTGTGGCGTACGCCATTTGAAGTTGCACAAAACAAAGCAAATCAGAGCTAATACTAACACAAGATAATGCTTCACTTACATTAGCTTCACAGCTATGTAACTTTTTAACAACCCTGTTCTCACAAGAATTCTCAGATAGTAAACATTCAGGTGGATGATGATGAAGAGGAGGAGGATGTGGACGGCACACAGGATGTAGAGACAGAGAGGGAGGATAGCTCCACCCCTTCATGCAGCTGCGGTGCCAAATGAAAGACAGGGAGGGAGTGGTGACAGTCAGATAGGTAACTCCAGTGGAGAGAGGCAAGCATTCATTTTGTCATGTATTGCAAATAGTCATGATGAAATAGAACAATAAAACGTATCAGAATCAGTGTGCAGGGTTTCTGTGTGTAAACACTTTTGTTGGATGACGGACTCAGTGTTCAAAGGCCTTTACACTAAGATCTGACACATTTCAAACATCCATATGAAGACTATGTGATTGAAGGACACACCTGCAACCACTGATTTAAATCTCATATCCCACTTATCTCCTCTACCAAGTCTGTGTAGCTGCCTGTGTTTTGTTGTTCTGTCTCTGTTGACTGTTTCTGTTTTTATTTTGTATTGTAATGTGTTTTTGTTACATAACAGGAACCTGTGACACCAGGGATCAGCACGCTCAGGGCCCTGCCCACCCGGCACACAGTGCACCGGACCCTGATTCCTGTCCCTGCGGCTGGTGGGCCCACAGGGTCTCCCCATACCAGGCAAGGTGCTCAGTCTTCAAATATGCCGTGTCATCAAGGTTTTCTTGAATCACTTTTACTGTACGTTCAAGCCAACAGCGACTAGAGCTTACAAAATGGCGGAAGTCATTAATTTTCAATGAGAGCCCGGCAACGTGGGCGACCTGGTCGTCAGCCGCAGGTCTTGGGTGACCAAAGCAACCAGAGCGGTCCGGAAGGGAGTTAAAACTCATTTAACTTCATGGTAATGATCTCTGACGTGGTTCGGCGACAACCAATTGGAATGCTGACGTGCTTCGATGAAGCGGGACCCAGAGAACAAGCCATGTAACTTTGGTTCCTACAGCACACTTGTTCCAACAGTGGATATCGAGAAGTTGATACTTGTGTTCGTGTCCACACAGTCCTTTATAGTGTGTCGCTGTTCAGTTACAGAGACCAATATAAAAAGAATGAGGCTTGGGACCGCGTCGCGGAGGTAGTTGGTTGGTCTGGTGAGTTTTAAAGTGTGTAATGTTAGTAACAGAGGAGAGAATTGCAGGCTAATGTTGCGATGTAGCATGCAAGGCTTCATTGACCAAACATAACTTTCTGTTGACCAACTATGAGCTTTTTGACTGGACAACAGCAAGCAGCAACTACACTGCTTTCAAGCCAGTAGTCCGTTCAATGATTCACGTGATGAGCGACTAGAGCAACCAAAGCTGCCACAAATATTTTTGATAGTCGTGCATCTTGGGCGTCCGCGAGAGACTTTGCCTCTTCGGAAGCTTCTGGTTTGAACGTACAGTTAGTCT
The DNA here is from genome assembly GCF_011397635.1 of Epinephelus fuscoguttatus. NCBI lineage: Eukaryota > Metazoa > Chordata > Actinopteri > Perciformes > Serranidae > Epinephelus > Epinephelus fuscoguttatus. Next base: position 37,263,242 of record NC_064764.1, read on the forward strand.
GGCCCCTTCCCTGGACCATTTTGCATTGGGAGACCTTATCAAGAGCTGTTAGCCCCAGGCCATGATTACGCAAACGCCTCCGGCAAGTTAGGGTGGTGATTCTCTGAGGGACAGGCATGTCCCACACACACTGTTACTTTTAATTCCTGTCCTGTATAAATAAATAAATGAAATGAAAATAAAATGATTCTTGCCCAAAGTGTGTCTGTACCAGATTTAAGACTTAAGACCAATCAGAACAAATGTTGTGGTGTTTTTTCTTCATCATATAAATACAGTCTTTGGGCACTAATGAGGTCTGACATCATTCAGCTCAAGTTTCAGCTTCAACTTTTATGTTTAGTGTAAAGTCGAGACATGTCTGTCAGATAACAGTGCAGGGCTGCAGGTCTGACAGAAGCTTTATTTAACCTCAGGATGTTTAGTGAATGCAGCTCCTGTAACTGTTGTTGTTTGGTGAACTGATAGTTGTGGCGTTCAACAAACACAATGAGTCTGACTGTGAGTCAGTCTGAGCCGCTCCACTCTGATCTCCATCAACTTTGGCCTGAATAAATCAGCGTCTCCCTCTGTGTTCTGTTCTTCTTCTCTCCTCTTATCTCTGGTTTCCTGCAGCTATCTGGGAGGGTCGGCCCGGCTGACGTGAACAGGAAATGAGAGGGGCGCAGTGAGGGGGATCCCGGCGAAGCTCTGTTATCCAAACAAAAGCCCGAATCAGCAGAAAGTTTCCAATCCTTAAGAAAGTGACGGCAGAGTGTGTGAACGGTCTGACGGGTCGTCATGCTCTCATGAAAAACAACTGTGTGAACGTTTGAAACCAAATGTGAAAAAGACAAAAGAGCAGTCACATGTTGTTTTTTGATTTTCCTGCAGCAACAGTAGCGAGCTGAGAGAAATGACTTCAGGATGTTTCATAATGCTGATCAACAACATATTGAAGCAGCTTAGCTGTACTGTGGTGGACTCTGCTGGCTCAGGGGATCCTGCTGAAGGAAAACAACCACTGCACTTTGATATTTCTGCATTTCTCTGAGACACTGATGGCTCCAGGACATTTTGGTTATGACTCTTTGATTTGAAGAACAAAACCAAGACAGAGTGGTTGACACATTGAGAAAAATACTGAGTACACATCAACACAAATACGACAGGAAATGAGAACACACGCACATTGTGTTGGACATGATGTTATTAAACTCAGCTCAGCTGATTTTCTTTTTAGTTTTTTTCAATCAGAGTCAAAAACACTGAACCTTCAGCTGTTCTCTTTGTTTACTACTGAATATGTAGCTCTGTATAAGCTCTATACATTAAGGGACATATGTTTCCTCTTACCTGTAGGTATAGTTTTATCAGTCTAGATCAGGGATAGGAAACCTGCGGCTCCAGAGCCACATGCGGCTCTTTAGCTTCTCTCTAGGGGCCCTCTGTGGCTTTGACAAAACAATTATATGGAAATGAATAGACCCTTTTAGGGCCAACGTCACAGTGACGTCTGTTTGTTAGCTGGAGGTGCAGCTGCCTCTCCCTCACAGGGCTGTAGGCTACATAGGAGTCTTAAAATGTTTGTCTTGTTGTGTTATTGGGAGCCAGAATAGAAGGAGTCATGGCTCAAAACCAGCCGCCACTGCCCGTCAACAAAAACAAAGATGGTTAAATGTGATAAGACCAAAGGACTGGACGGAGGCCATCATCAAAAATGCTCACATGTGCAGCGCACACTTCATATCAGGTTAGGGAAAAAGTATTTCCTGTTGTAGGGATGAATAAGGTTATGTGTATTAAGGGTTATCATGTCCACCTCATCAGAAACTGGGGAGCGATTAAGAGGAAGATTGGATTTCTCTGGAACGCTAACTTTTTTAGCACATTAGCTAACGTTAGCTTCCAAAGCAAAACAAACAAGTGTGGTCCTCCTTTGTAAGATTGGCTTCCTGTGACATCAATATTCCTGAATGCACCACTCTCATCATCTTCCTCCATTGTCTAAAACAAGCCAACAGAACTTGCTAGCTAATGTCTGTGGAGAATTGTTTTGCCTTCAGCTAAGCCACGCCCACCAAAAAACATGATGCTGTTTACTTACAGTAAAAAGGTCTATAGTGTTTTACATTTTAATTTATCTAAGCTGACCCTAAATTCATTCTCTTGTCTCCTCACTAGATTTCCGTTTTTTGTGGTGCTGTGTCTCTTGGCTGTCTGCTGCTTACAATCTGACACCTGGTCATTAACTTTTTATAAAGTCCCGTCCTCATAAATGTCCTCAACATAGTAAAATAAGAAAAAAATAATAATCTCCAATCAGATGGCAGAGTTTGTGCAGATAAACACATCACCACACACTAACAGTGGGTCATAGTGATGACTAAGAGGGAGCACTGCTGTATGAGACTATACATTGTTTTTTAAGAAACACCAAACTCTGTTGGACCACCAGTCAAACTACAGCAAACACTGTGTTGTGCATAGAGAGAGTAGACGTTGACTTAAAACCAGAATACATCATATGTGACATGAAGAAGACCACTGACCACATGGCGATGCAGATCTCGTCAATGGCGGTGCAGAAGGAGGACAGGGTGCAGTTACTGAAGCAGACGCTGTCTTTGCACACCGGACTGGACACCTCACACCACCTGCACAGGTTGAAGCTCAGGTGGCTGAAAGACTGAACACCTGGAGCACCTGCACGGTCAGAGAGAGAAGATGTAACGTCACATTAGGCTCCTCAAGCTAGCACATAGAGGTGGTAAAATACAACAGTCCAATACGTCGATACTATGAACACTAGAATTCAGATAAATTTCAACTTTTAATTCATTCATTTTCTGTAACCATTTAAACTGTTGGGGGTCACGGGGGAGCTGGAGCCTATCCCAGCTGACACTGGGTGAGAGGCAGGGTTCACCCACCAGACTATCACAGGGCTGACACATAGAGACAGACAACCATTCACACTCACATTCACACCTACGGACAATTTAGAGTCACCAGTTAACCTGCATGTCTTTGGACTGTGGGAGGAAGCTGGAGTACCTGGAGGAAACCCACGCTGACACAGGGAGAACATGCAAACTCCACACAGAAGGGCAGGAAGTGCTGACATGCTAACTCATTTCCAGGTTTAAGGACTCATTCCTAGTGCACTCTTTTGGTGAAGAGCACATTATGACCTGTTTAGGACTCAGAAGTTTAGTGTAGACTTGAGACTTACTACTTACAATGACTTGGTCCCATCTCTCACTTTTACTGTAAAATGTTTAATACAGGACTTTTACTTATAACAGAGCATTTTTACAGTGTGGTACAAATACTTTTACTGCAGTAAAGGATCTGTGTGTATCTGCTCTGCCACGTACAGCATCACATCACAGTGACTGTGTCTGTGCAGCAGCAGCTGGGTGTGTCCCTCTGACACTCATTAGCTCCAAAAACATGTTAGCATGAAGCTGAACGTTCAACTGAAACTAACACCCACGACAGATACACACTGTAGATACACACTCCTCAGTGTGTGTGTGTGTGTGTGTGTGTGTGTGTGTGTGTGTGTGTGTGTGAGATGCTCTGCCACATCATAACAACAGCAGTGATCAGACCCAGATGACACAGAAATGCCAGTTAGACCAAAACAACACACACACACACACACACACACACACACCACAGCGCAGATCTACACAAACATGCAGTCACTTACACACACAAACTCAACCACACTGCATCATAATTACATACTTTATACACACATACAGGACTGTACACATAAACACACAACACTTCATTAACTCTGTATGCACGCACACACACACACACACACACACACACACGCACACACGCACACACACACAGTTGAAGTTATTCCAGATGTTTCTTCCAAACAGAGCTGAAGACAAAAGAAAAAAGAAAAGTGAAGGAGCTCGAGAGGCAGCGAGCTCACTTTAATTACAATCAGCACTGTGAGTGTGTGTGCGTGTGTGCGTGCGTGCATGTGTGTATGTGTGTGTGTGTCTGTGTGCCTCCAGGAATAAATTGAAGCCAGCAGTGAGCTGCGTTCAGAGCCAAGTTAGCATCCAACGCTCCGCCCTCAAAGGCTCATGGGAAATATCTGAGCACTCCACGCTGCCGAGAGGAGGAGGACGCCCTCCCTATCACTCACTCACACACACACACACACACACACACACACACTTTCCCTTTAAAGGAATAGTTTCACATTTTGGAAAAACTACACTTCATCTCCTCTCTGAGACTCAGATTAATTCCACCCTCAAGTCTGCAGTAAATATGAAGCTGCAGTCAGCAGCTGGTTAGCTTAGCTTAGCTTAGCTTAGCATAGCTTAGCTTAGCTTAGCTTAGCATAAACACTGGAAACAGATGGACACAGCTAGCCTGAGAACGTGTCAGAGCATGTCATATTTAAACGTGTAGTTCCTCTGACAGAGTGGCGGTCTTTAATGAGTTGGGATGAGAACGTGTAGAAAGCTCACTGATTAACCAGTTAGATCTGATTTAATCCCCGTAAACAGAAATCAGAATCTGTAGACGTCAGGACAAGGTTTTGGTATCAGAAGTGTTCTGGTTTCCGATTGTAGTCCAAGTAGTGCTGACCAGTCACATCTGATGCATTGGCAGAAATGCAATTCAAAACCTATCAACCATAATCAGATGACAATTAAGCTTTTAATTAGCTTTATTCAAACGTATCTGCGTTCACTTGCAGATATCTGTTTACAGAGGTGAGTAAACAATGACACAGAGGAGGAAGTCTTGGCCCAGATATCTGTTATCCAGAAACCGCTAGATACACCAGAACCTCTGTGTTACTGGTGTTGCCCTCAGAGGCCAAATCACCATCACACATGTAGCTAACGGGTTCAGAGGTTGTATCTGGTTTGTTTAATTTGTACAAATACAAAAATGACAATTAGGGATGCAAACATGTCAACATTACTCTACCATGTCTAGAGCCATGCATGGTGATGTCTGTCTGTCACTTTACTCCCCATATCATAATACAGTGGTTTGTATGATATCTAATGAATTAGCAGCCCACGAATGACACTGCCATTTTAAGAACTTAAAGTTATAAGGGTTAGATTTAGGAAAGTAAAGTTATGTACGTTAAGTTTGAGAAAGTAAAAATACGTACAGTACAGGCCAAAAGTTTGGACACACCTTCTCATTCAATGCGTTTTCTTTATTTTCATGACTATTTACATTGTAGATTCTCACTGAAGGCATCAAAACTATGAATGAACACATGTGGAGTTATGTACTTAACAAAAAAAGGTGAAATAACTGAAAACATGTTTTATATTCTAGTTTCTTCAAAATAGCCACCCTTTGCTCTGATTACTGCTTTGCACACTCTTGGCATTCTCTCCATGAGCTTCAAGAGGTAGTCACCTGAAATGGTTTTCCAACAGTCTTGAAGGAGTTCCCAGAGGTGTTTAGCACTTGTTGGCCCCTTTGCCTTCACTCTGCGGTCCAGCTCACCCCAAACCATCTCCATTGGGTTCAGGTCCGGTGACTGTGGAGGCCAGGTCATCTGCCGCAGCACTCCATCACTCTCCTTCTTGGTCAAATAGCCCTTACACAGCCTGGAGGTGTGTTTGGGGTCATTGTCCTGTTGAAAAATAAATGATCGTCCAACTAAACGCAAACCGGATGGGATGGCATGTCGCTGCAGGATGCTGTGGTAGCCATGCTGGTTCAGTGCGCCTTCAATTTTGAATAAATCCCCAACAGTGTCACCAGCAAAACACCCCCACACCATCACACCTCCTCCTCCATGCTTCACAGTGGGAACCAGGCATGTGGAATCCATCCGTTCACCTTTTCTGCGTCTCACAAAGACACGGCGGTTGGAACCAAAGATCTCAAATTTGGACTCATCAGTCCAAAGCACAGATTTCCACTGGTCTAATGTCCATTCCTTGTGTTTCTTGGCCCAAACAAATCTCTTCTGCTTGTTGCCTCTCCTTAGCAGTGGTTTCCTAGCAGCTATTTGACCATGAAGGCCTGATTCGCGCAGTCTCCTCTTAACAGTTGTTCTAGAGATGGGTCTGCTGCTAGAACTCTGTGTGGCATTCATCTGGTCTCTGATCTGAGCTGCTGTTAACTTGCGATTTCTGAGGCTGGTGACTCGGATGAACTTATCCTCAGAAGCAGAGGTGACTCTTGGTCTTCCTTTCCTGGGTCGGTCCTCATGTGTGCCAGTTTGTTGTGGTAGCGCTTGATGGTTTTTGCGACTCCACTTGGGGACACATTTAAAGTTTTTGCAATTTTCCAGACTGACTGACCTTCATTTCTTAAAGTAATGATGGCCACTCGTTTTTCTTTAGTTAGCTGATTGGTTCTTGCCATAATATGAATTTTAACAGTTGTCCAATAGGGCTGTCGGCTGTGTATTAACCTGACTTCTGCACAACACAACTGATGGTCCCAACCCCATTGATAAAGCAAGAAATTCCACTAATTAACCCTGATAAGGCACACCTGTGAAGTGGAAACCATTTCAGGTGACTAGCTCTTGAAGCTCATGGAGAGAATGCCAAGAGTGTGCAAAGCAGTAATCAGAGCAAAGGGTGGCTATTTTGAAGAAACTAGAATATAAAACATGTTTTCAGTTATTTCACCTTTTTTTGTTAAGTACATAACTCCACATGTGTTCATTCATAGTTTTGATGCCTTCAGTGAGAATCTACAATGTAAATAGTCATGAAAATAAAGAAAACGCATTGAATGAGAAGGTGTGTCCAAACTTTTGGCCTGTACTGTAGTTTAAGTTTAGGAAAGTAAAAATATGTAATTTAAGTTTGGGAAAGTAAAAATATATAGTGTAAGTTTTAATTATGTAGGCCAGGTTTGGAAAGTAAAGACATGTAGGTAATGTTTAAGAAAGTTAAGTTACCTTGGTTAGGTTTGGGAAAATAAAGTTGCGTAGGTTAGGTTTGAGAAAGTAAAGATACATAAGTTAGGTTTAAGAAAGTAAAGTCACGTAGCTTATGTGTAAGAAAGTAAAGTTATGTAGCTTATGTTTAGAAAGGAAAGTTAGTTTAAGTTTAGGAAAGTAAAGATACGTAGGTTAGGTTTAAAATAGTAAAGATATGTAGGTTAGATTTAAGAAAATAAAGTTACGTAGGTTATGTTTAAGAAAGTAAAGATACGTAGGTTTTGTTTAGAAAGTAAAGTTAGTTTAAGTTTAGGACAGTAAAGATACGTAAGTTAGGGTTAGGCATTATCACATAACGTACTTGACGTAAAGTTACATACTTAACGTGACATCACAGCCTGACCTCATACCACCGGACACAAACACCGGTATTCTGGGGGAAAGTCCTGTGTTTGTTTGACCCGACTTTTGCTTCTTTTTTACGCCCGTCATGCATTGGTCACGTGATTGAAGCCCTCATAATTATGTGGGTTACATATGCATTCTGATGCATTACTTTCTATAGGCATAAGTACAAACAACATGAGACAGGCAAACCAAAGCCCTGATGGCTGAATGATTTCTTTTTTTTATTCACTCTGGTAAATTCTACTGTGACTAGGGCTGCCACTAACGATTATTTTCATTGTCGACTAATCTGTCGATTATTTCTTCGATTAGTCGTCTAATCATTTCATCAAAAAATGTGTTAAAATGTTGAAAAATGTCAGTCTGTTTTGTTTCAGTTGAACCCCAAAATTACGTCATCTAATGTCTTGTTTCATACTCATGCCAAAGGGTTTTAGTTCACTGTCATGGGAGAGTGTGTAAAGCTGCCAATATATGATTGTAAGAAGCTGCAATAAGAGTATTTTGGGGTACTTTTATAGTACTTTTCTATGAAAAATGACTCAAACTGATTAGTCAGCTACTAAAATAGTCACCGATTATTTTAATAGTCGATTAGTCATCGATTAGTTGACTAATCGTGGCAGCCCTAACTGTGATCTGAACTAAGATGGAGCACAGGTGTCAGGAGGCCGCAGGATGTCGGAGCAGCTGTCAGACTGTAAATCAAATCGACTGATACTAAAATAAACCCACATGTGTCGCTCAGCTTTGCTCAGATGCTCTCACTTACACTGCTGTTATACAACCATCCAATCACAGCCCACTCCAAAACCACACTCTTGTTTTTTGAATTTGAGAAACAATGACTGAACGTTTGCAGTGAGTCTGAGCTGTGAATATCTGCAGCAGTGATGACAGGTTAGATGGTGCTGGTGTAGTTGTGAGGTAGGTCAGAGAGTGAGTGGGTGTATAAATACAGTATCTGTCTCCATTTGCAATTCATCTGAGAAAAACAGAGAAAAATGATCCTGTTTACTGAAACTGCTGAATATTCAGAACCGTTTGCAGTACAAGAAAAGACTTCAAGTGTTTCAGATAAAAACTTCAGTCTCTTCTCTCAGACTGACACTCTGCCTGACATGTGGTCGAACAGTTAACTCTGTACGCTCTGTAGTAGCACAAACATTATTTCAGGTCAAACATGTGATGTGAAGATGTTTTACTGAAGTCAAAGCAGAAATACTACAGTGTACAATGTCTTTATATACACTCACCAGCCACTTTTTTAGGTACACCTGCTCAATTGCACATTAAGGCAAATAGCTAATCATCCAATCACGTGACAGCAGCTCAATGCATTTAGTCATGCAGACATGGTGAAGACGAGCTGCCAAAGTTCAAACCGAGCATCGGAATGATGAAGAAAGGTGATTTAAGTGACTTTGAACGTGGCATGGTTGTTGGTGCCAGACGGGCTGGTCTGAGTATTTACTGGGATTTTCAGCACAACCATCTCTAGGGTTTACAGAGGATGGTCCCAAAAAGAGAAAATATCCAGTGAGCCAAAATGCCTTGTTGATGCCAGAGGTCAGAGGAGAATGGCCAGACTGGTTCAAGATGATAGAAAGGCAACAGGAAGTCAAATAAGCACTGGTTCCAACCAAGGTGTGCAGAAGAGCATCTCTGAAGCAACAACACCTTGTCCAACCTTGAAGCAGATGGGCTACAGCAGCAGAAGACCACACCAGGTGCCACTCCTGTCAGCTAACAACAGGAAACTGAGGCTACAATTCACACGGGTTTTCTCACCAAAACTGGACAATAGAAGATTGGAAAAACCACATTCAGATGGAAGCATGGATCCATCCTGCCTTGTATCAACGCTTCAGGCTGCTGCTGCTGGTGGTGTAATGGTGTGGGGGAGATTTTCTTAGTACCAACTGAGCATGGTTTAAACACCACAGCCTACCTGAGTATTGTTGCTGAGCGTGTCCATCCCTTTATGACCACAGTGTACCCATCTTCTGATGGCTACTTCCAGCAGGATAACGCACCATGTCACAAAGCTCACATCATCTCAAACATGACAATGAGTTCACTGTACTCCAATGGCCTCCACAGTCACCAGATCTCAGTCCAATAGAGCACCTTTGGGATGTGCTGGAACGGGAGGTCTCATCATGGATCAACTGTGTGATGTCATCATGTCAATATGGACCAACATCTCTGAGGAATGTTTCCAGCACCTTGTTGAGTCTTTGACACCACGAATTAAAAAGGGGGTCCAACGTGGTAATAGCTTGGTGTACGTTATGAAGTGGCTGGTGAGTGTATATATGTTACTATTTGACAGTGGTGGTACAGTGGCATACAAAAGATTGGGCACCCCTGGTCAAAATGTCTTTTACTGTGAATAGTTGCATAAGTATAGGATGAACTGATCTCCGAAAGACATGGCGATAAAGATGAAACGTGCTTTTCAATGTTTTAAGCAAGATCAGTGTATTCATTTTGTTTTGCACAATTTTAGAGTGATAAAAAATGAAAGGAGCATCATGCAAAAGTTTGGACATTTGAGCTCTCAGACAACTTTTACCAGGATATCAGACTTTAATTAGCTTGTGAGGGCTCTGGCTTGTTCACAGTCATTCTTAGGAAAGGCCAGGTGATGCAAATGTCAAAGCTTTATAAATAATCTGACTCCTGAAACAAAATAACTGATGCCAACAAAGCAGAAGAAGACATAAAAAGGTAGCAAAGTGTTTTCAAGTAGCTATTTCCTCAGTTCATAATATCATTAAGCAATGGCAGTTAACAGGAACTGTGGAGGTCAAGTTGAGGTCTGGAAGACCAAGACAACTTTCTGAGAGAGCTGCTTGTAGGATTGTCAGAAAGGCCAAAACCACTGTTTGACTGCAAAAGACCTGCAGGAAGATTTATCAGACTCTGGAGTGGTGGTGCACTGTTCTACTGTGCAGTGACACCTGTACGAATATGACCTTCATTGAAGAGTCATCAGAAGAAAACCTTTCCTGTGTCCTCACCATAGAATTCAGCGTCAGACGTTTGTAAAGGAACATCGAAACAAGCCTGATGCTTTCTGGAAACAAGTCCTGTGGACTGATGAAGTTGAAACAGAACTTAGTGGACACAGTGAGCAATGAGGTATGTTTGGAGAAAAAACTGTTCAACACGGGGGTGGATCCATCATGCTTTGGACTTGTGTTGCAGCCAGTGGCACGGGAAACATTTCAAGAGGGAAGAATGGATTCAGTTAAATTCCAGTAAAGTCTGAAAGCAAACATCACAGCATCTGTAAAAAAGCTGAAGATGAAGACAGGATGGCTTCTACAACAGGACAGTGATCCTAAACACACCCCCAAATCCACAATGGACGACCTCAGGAGGAGCAAGCTGAAGGTTTTGCCGAGGCCCTCACAGTCCCCCCGACCTAAACATCATTAAACATCTGTGGATAGACCTCAAAGAGCAGAGCATGAAGACGACCCAAGAACCTCACAGAGCTTTCTAGTTTTGGTTCAGTTCCTGTTCACACTGTCTCTTTTGCAAACAAACCCAAAGGAGAAAATATGAAGTTCTGACCGACAGGTAACTCATTGATTGGACAGTAATGATTTGGGGTTTCGTACTGCGGGATCACTGTCACACGGAGTCGGATACACTGATGGCAGCTTCAACAACCTTTTAATCAGGGAAAATCCCCTCACTAACATGCATATGTGTTACCATGGTTACACATATGCACTAGCATAAATAGGTTACCGGGTATACGTGGCCTTTATCAGGATCAGTGATAAGATCGTGGACAGATTTGATGATCAGCAGATGGATTTGTTATTGGTTTAGCTGTTGCTAAAATGACATATCTGCTCTCATAAAATCTTGTGGGTGATTTGTTTTCTTTCACACCACAAACACACCGCACCAGAGTCTGTTTGGAAGTGGACCAAGACCCACCTTTTCAAGTGGTCTCGGTTCAGTTGTTTGGTCCGCACTAGTGTTCGACTGGCAGCTTTCACACCAGCCCAAATGAACTGGACTGAGTTTGTTCTGAGTTTGTTTTAACCGAACCAAACAGGGCAGGTGTGAAAGCAGCCTTAACATGCTTTCACACCTGCCCTGTTTGGTTCGGTTCAATTGAACTCAAGTTCGTTTGCCCCCTCAGTGCGGTTCGTTTGGGCAGGTGTGAACACAGCAGTCACACTCAGGTGTGCACCAAAACAACCGGACCGAGACCTTCTTGAAGAGGTGGTCTCAGTCCGGTTACAAACGAACTCTGCTGCGGTTCGTTTGTGGTGAGAAGGTGTTCGACCTGGATCTGAACCAACTGCAGTCACATGACACATTGTTTGTACTGTTACTGCATGAAACTGAATATTTGTGTACTTTTACTGACTGAAGTTGACAATATATATGTTATAAAAGTATAAAAGTATATTTCCCTCTGAGGTGAAGTCGAAGTATAAAGTAACAGAAATACTTGAGTCACGTACAAGTACCTCAAAATAAGTGTCTTTCCAGTGTAACAGCTGACACACAGATATTTATTAGATATTCATCAGCAGCTGTGTGTGTGTGTGTGTGTGTGTGTGTGTGTGTGTGTGTGTGTGTGTGTGTGGAGTCATCAGGCCATCACCACGTCACCTCACAGTCCTCATTAGTACAAATAAAACACTCACACACACATAAACAAACACACACTTTCTTTCAGTGCCAGTCGCTCTCTTCTCCAGAGTCTTAAGACGGAGCCAAGAAGTGTGTGTGTGTTTTTGTGTTTCTCAGATACACTCGCTCTTTGTTAGATGTGAGATAATAAGTTGCTTTTTAATCGCACACACGGTTCATCTGTTCATTCATGTCACTTCAGTTTCAAATCACACTTCACTGAGACCTTTAGACAAATAATATAATATAATGTAATGTAATGTAATATAATATACTACAGTAGTTCATCAATGATAAAATGCAGAAATTAAAAAGGAGCATTAAATCAGCAGCTCTATGAGCCTGAACTTTAAAATCAGTGCTAACATGCTCACAATGCTAATGCTAATATTAAGCAGATATAATGTTTACCATGCTGACCATCTAATTATATAGCGTGTTAGCATGCTAACATTAGCTCATCATCTGTAAACACAAGAGTCCAGCTCAAGTTCTGCAGGTCACAAAGTAAAAGTATTGGACACATGGACATGTTGACCTGAACTTTACAATACTGCAGCACTTTGACCGCTAATACTTTAACTACATAATACTGATACTTCTACTGCATGGAGAAATATTTGTGTACTTTACCTACATGAAACTAAAAAAATGTTTGTACTTTTACTGTAGTGGGATCTGAAGGCAGGACTTTTCACTTGAATTGCAGTACTTTTACTGCTGTTGCTACATGGAGCTGTTAATACTTGTGTACTTTTATTACATGAAGCTGTTAATACTTGTGTACTTTTACTGCATGGAGCTGTTAATACTTGTGTACTTTTACTACACAAAGCTGTTAATACTTGTGTACTTTTACTACACAAAGCTGTTAATACTTGTGTACCCTTACTACATGGAGCTGTTAATACTTGTGTACTTTAATTACATGGAGCTGTTAATACTTGTGTACTTTTACTACATGAAGCTGTTAATACTTGTGTACTTTTACTCCATGAAGCTGTTAATACTTGTGTACTTTTACTGCATGGAGCTGTTAATACTTGTGTACTTTTATTACTTGTGTACTTGTGTACTTTTATTACATGGAGCTGTTAATACTTGTGTACTCTTACTACATGGAGCTGTTAATACTTGTGTACTTTTATTACATGAAGCTGTTAATACTTGTGTACTTTTATTACATGGAGCTGTTAATACTTGTGTACTTTTACTACACAAAGCTGTTAATACTTGTGTACCCTTACTACATGGAGCTGTTAATACTTGTGTACTTTAACTACATGGAGCTGTTAATACTTGTGTACTTTAACTACGTGGAGCTGTTAATACTTGTGTACTTTAACTACGTGGAGCTGTTAATACAGTACTTGTGTACTTTTACTGCATGAAGCTGTTAATACTTGTGTACTTTTACTGCATGAAGATGTTAATACTTGTGTACTTTTACTGCATGGAGCTGTTAATACTTGTGTACTTTTATTGCATGAAGATGTTAATACTTGTGTACTTTTACTCCATGAAGCTGTTAATACTTGTGTACTTTTACTGCATGAAGATGTTAATACTTGTGTACTTTTACTACATGAAGCTGTTAATACTTGTGTACTTTTACTGCATGAAGCTGTTAATACTTGTGTACTTTTACTACATGAAGCTGTTAATACTTGTGTACTTTAATTACATGGAGCTGTTAATACTTGTGTACTTTTACTACACAAAGCTGTTAATACTTGTGTACCCTTACTACATGAAGCTGTTAATACTTGTGTACTTTTACTGCATGAAGATGTTAATACTTTTGTACTTTTACTACACAAAGCTGTTAATACTTGTGTACCCTTACTACATGAAGCTGTTAATACTTGTGTACTTTTACTGCATGAAGATGTTAATACTTTTGTACTTTTACTGCATGAAGCTGTTAATACTTGTGTACTTTTACTACACAAAGCTGTTAATACTTGTGTACCCTTACTACATGAAGCTGTTAATACTTGTGTACTTTTACTCCATGAAGCTGTTAATACTTGTGTACTTTTACTGCATGAAGCTGTTAATACTTGTGTACTTTTACTACACAAAGCTGTTAATACTTGTGTACCCTTACTACATGAAGCTGTTAATACTTGTGTACTTTTACTGCATGAAGCTGTTAATACTTGTGTACTTTTACTGCATGAAGATGTTAATACTTGTGTACTTTTACTGCATGAAGCTGTTAATACTTGTGTACTTTTACTACACAAAGCTGTTAATACTTGTGTACCCTTACTACATGGAGCTGTTAATACTTGTGTACTTTTACTCCATGAAGCTGTTAATACTTGTGTACTCTTACTACGTGGAGCTGTTAATACTTGTGTACTTTTATTACATGGAGCTGTTAATACTTGTGTACTTTTACTACACAAAGCTGTTAATACTTGTGTACTTTTACTGCATGAAGATGGTAATACTTGTGTACTTTTACTACATTAAGCTGTTAATATTTGTGTACTTTTACTGCATGAAGCTGTTAATACCTGTGTACTTTTACTACATGGAGTTGACAGTATTTGTGTACTTTACTGTAGTAGGATTTGAAGGCAGGACTTTTGAATTGCACTACTTTTACTACTGTTGCTAGATGAAGCTTTAAATACTTGTGTACTTTTACCTGATGAGCATTTGTGTACTTTAACTACATGAAGGTAAAAATAACTTGTGTACTTTAATATCAGTAGGATTTGAAAGCAGGACTTTTAAATGTCCTGGAGAACTTTTACTTTGTTGTACTGTTTTTACTCTTCAGATGAAGCTGTGAATACTTATGTACTTTTACTTTAGTAAGATTTAACAGAAGGTATCTAACTTGTCCTGGAGTACTTTTACTTTGTTATACTGGTACTTTTACTTTGTTCTCTCTAAAGCAAACTGTCCCAGTTCCCCCGGGTCTCCTGCCCGGCCTCAGAGCTCCACTCAGCCCGGAGGAGAAGAGAGAAAAGCGGAGCGAAGAGGCAGCACTCACCGGCAGTCAGCAGGACGAGGATCCCGATCCAAAGCGTCCGGCACCGAGCCATCATCTGCGGCCACAAAACTACACAGGAGCTCGGTCTGTCTGTCCGCTGCTGGGTCCGTCTGTCTGTCTGTCGGTGTGTCGGTCGGTCCTGGGCCCCGGTGTCAGCGCAGAGCCTCTCATGTATGTAACGTTGAATAGAGAGAGTCCAGATGTTTTTCATCCAGATGTGGTTAAGCCCCGCCCCCCGCTGCTGCCTCTGTGTTTCCACTGAAGAAGGACTGCTGCTGCTGAAGGTGATGATGACGATGATGATGAAGAAGACTGTGTCTCATTATCAGGACAGGATCATCACTGTACTGCTAAGAACAATATCACAATAAAAATACTTCAGTCCGTACTTCAGACAAAAAGTACTTAAAGTATCAAAAGTAAAAGTACTCACCAGGCAGCTCCAGTATCATAAAGACCTCCTGCATTAGCCTTTAATTAACATTACTGTTAATATTTATCTGGTCCAGCTGGAATTAATTTACTTTATATACTTTAACCCTCAAAAATACAACATTTACTTATTTGTTTTTATTTGAACATTTTTAATCCACAATGAAAAAAAAAACGCACTTTATTATAAAGAACATCTTAAAATACGGAAGTTTTAACTGCAGGATTAAAGTATCAAATATTAAAGTACTCATGATGCAAAATGATATTCACATTCATTATTGTTTATTCCTGGGTCATTATTATACGTAGCAGCATCTGAATACTGTTGAGATGGAGCTCACCTATTTCTAACAATTCTCATATATTTTTTAAACATATTTTATTATTTTTTAAACACATTTTTTCTATCTTTATTTATTTATTGCATTATCTCTCTCTCTCTCTCTCTATATATATATATATAGATTTAAAACAAAAATAAAAAAATGAATTTTTAAAAAAATAAAATCTAATTAATATCAGTGTGAAGAATGAAAGCATTTCAGTACTGTCCATTACATTAGGAGGGAACAACAAAACTTTCACCGAGAGTCCTTTTATGTTTTGTTTCGTTTAGGGACTGTTCTTCACTTATCACAGGAAGGGAGTGGCTGTTAATTTATTTATTAATTTTAAAAATATTTTTCCTTGATCCTCTCTGAGTGGCTAGCGTTTTTTTCTCTGATGGAAGCATTTGTCACACATGATGTGTTCAAGGATCGTCAGAAATTTAAAAAAATCCAACGATAGTTTCTGGCTGTGATAAATGGTGCAACATTGGTGGTTTTTAAAAAAAAACATGGTGTCCAAACCTGCATGTTTTCATTAGAAATGTCAAATCTACAAAGTCTGGAAAATCTGCAAAAATTTGCAAGGCATATTTTCTGTAAAAGTCACCGGTAAAAAATTTTTAAAGATATTTTTGGGGGCATTTTTTTTTGCCTTTAATTGACAGGACAGCTAAGCATGAAGGGGGAGAGAGCCCGGCCACTGCAACAACAGCCTTGTACATGCGGCACCTGCTCTATCCACTAATCCACCGAGACCCCTTCACCAGTAAATTAAACACAAAATACAACCAAGGACCATCTGACATTTCAAAATGCAACAATTATTATCAGCAATTTCTGTTTTTACAGTTTCTAGCTGATAAATGGTGTAATTTTGGTGATTTTGTTAAAGGAAAACATGCAGGGTTTGGCTTTATGATCTTACAGGACACAAACACCGCTCTCTCGGGTGAAAGTCAGTGTTTGTTGGACCCACCCACCATACTTGGACTTTCGTCGCATTAACTTTCGTTCTTGTCCTGCCGTGTTTCTCCCCTGACGCCACCGAACGTTGTTAAACTCTAACAGTGACTGGCTGTGTGTCATGCTGATGTTAAAGGATGGCTTTTTCGTCAGTGTCTGACGCTACAAGCGCCGCACTTTGACGACTTCGGAGTGAGACCAGGTTGACCCCTCCCCCAAGCCAAAATAAAAAAACATGTTCTTCTTCAGTGCCTGAAAAATTTTTTGTAAACATCACATAATATCATTATTAATTTATTTTCTTTTTCTCTTATGTAACACTTTTCATTATTGTCACCATTTCTCTTTGATATGCTTTTATATCCCAGCTGTGTCACACTGAGAGTTAATGAAGCTGACACACACACACACACACACACACACACACACACACACGGAGACACATGGAGCTCTAACAGGATTATTCCACTTCATCAGTCACATTATGATGAAACACAGTGATATGAAGCAGCAGCCACACAAACTCAGTGTAACATTACACGGCTCTATTTTTAACTGTGGATTTTTATTGTGGTTTAACACATTTTTTTCTGGAATAAATGTTCATTTATTGCTACTTTATATTTCTACTCCACATTTCAGAGGTCAGTATTATTCTTTGTTCACTGCAGTGATTAAACTCCCCACACTGTAAAATATCTGACTGTACATTTACAGTAAATTACTGAGACATGACAGCTGTATACTCTGATCTCACAGCAGCAGTAATGCATCACTGTGATATCACAGTATGTTCCTGTGAATTATTGAATTTAACTGTAACTTTACAGTTTATGTTCATTTGATAATTGTGATTCAACAGAATGCTCCTGTAGAATTATTGTATTTCACTGTAATCAAACACTTAAACTGCTTCTGTGAAATCACCACATCTACCTGCATGAATTTCACAATAAAATTCAGAATATGGTTAAATATCACAGTAAAAGCCTGTGAGGTGAATATAGATACTCATGAAAAGGACCAGCACCTCAACATTATCAGGTACTTAAAGGAATATATCAACATTTTGACAAATAATATTATTTATAATCTTTCCAACTGAGAGTCGGATCAGATGATGACATCACTCTCATGTGCTAAGCAGTTAGCTTAGCATAAAGACTGTAAACAGAGGGAACAGTTAGCCTGGCTCTGTCTGATTAAAATAAATGTTTACACATATTTATTCACATTAATGTTCTGCTGCAGGTGAGGGTGATAAATCCAGAAGTGGAAGATATGTTGAGATATTTTACAGGTAAAGATACTGCATGATTAAATATTCTGTTTCATATACATTTACGTAGAAGAACCAAAGTAGTACAGTCAGATATTTCATAGTATTCATAACACTGATCTGATAGCTGTCGTTCATTTTCACCTTTTACATTTTAAACACAGGATGATTTTATAAAACTCATTATTAACTGGATTCAAACTGAGTGCTTTAGTAAAAGGTTAATGTTTGAGTATAGACATGTATTTGTGTACAGAATGATTAAATGTAAATTTTTGACCTAAGGAGATCAGATTGCTGGTGATAGGTTTAATGTTCTGCTGCCGCCTGGTGGTCACCTGGTGTAACTTCAGTCAAATGACTGAATATGAAGCAGAATTTTTTTTTTTTTGTCAAAATAAAATAAAATAAAAATATCAAATGAAATTAATATGAAATGAAATCATGAAATCAAATGACAAAAAATATATCTGAAGCTTTGTTGGGAGTGACCTGTTTCAGACCACGTCTGAGTCGTTCTGACTCACTGAGGGAAAAGTAAGTGATTCAAAGTATAAAAAAAAAAAAAAAATGACTTACTGAAACAATAAACTACAAGTTTACATGTCCTGTAAAGTCAGAACATAAATACATAAGGAAAATAATTACTTTTTTTGTTAAAGCATAAAATAATTCAATGATAACAAATATGCCGGATTCAAAACATTTAGAATTTCTTGTTTTATTTTATTACATTTTTGTTGAATTCGTTTTTTGTTTGTGTGTTTTGCTTTTATTCTGAAAAAAAGTATAGGTTTATTCCGTGGAGATGCCCTTCAAAGTAAAAGCAGTGCAGGAGTTTTTAAGCGTTTTTTTTTCTTAAAGTTTTAAAAATGAAAAAATAAATAAATAAATAAAATAAAATAAAAATGAATGAATGAATTTCAGGAGAACAGACCTGCAGGAATATTTATGTACTTTTTTGTTAACTAATGAATGATTGGTAGGATGGAGACCTTCGACCATCTAACACTGGCATTTTGTCTCTTCAAAAGAGGATATAACTGTTTAACAACAACAAAAAAAATTATTTACGACCAAATATATTTGCACAGAATATTTGGACTGCTTTTATTTCAAAAATGTTTTTCTAAAAGACAGACTTATATTTGATGTTTTCCTTCACGATTTTACAGATTTTATTTTCTAAAATTTCTTAAAAATATTATAAACCAAAGATGCAAGTAATTATTACTACCATTATTGATTAATCTGTTGATTATTTTCTTGATTAATTGATTGTTTGATCCTTAAATGACCAAAAAAAAAGTGACACTACAGTTTCCTACAGACCAAGGTGATGTCTTCACAGTGTTCTTTTTATTCGACCCACAGTCCAAAACTAAAGATATTCACTTCACTGTCACAGAGGACAAACAAAGGCAGTACATTATCATATTGGAGAAGCTGGAATTAAACATCGAGCTGCAGTTTTGATTTAAAAATGACTTAAATGATTAATTCACATTCTACATTTCTGAAAATACAGTATTTTATTGTTTTCTTCATTATTGTCTTCATTTATTCTTTTGTGTTTCCTTCATATTATTTTATCACACTTTTCGGTTATCATTAATTGGGTTTACTATTTTTTTTTCTAATGAAAAAGATAATTAAACAAAACATCTGATATTCATTTCAATCTTGGCAGTTATTGTCCAAATGTATGATTTATGATGCTTTTATTCTGAAAGAGATGTGCCGGAAGTAGTAGTGTTGTTTCCGCCGATGGAAAACACAAACTGTAACTGGTGTTTGTAAATAAAGTGTTGGTCAAACTGAAAGTTAAATGAGATAAACCAGCAGAGAGTTTGGCTCAGAGTCAGAGCTGACGGTGTTTCTGCCTGAGACAAGCAGCGGGTCGGTGTGAGTGTGTGTGTGTGTGTGTGTGTGTGTGTGTGTGTGTTATCAACGGAGATTGCAGCCGGTTTACAGCCGGCAGAGAGCTGCTGTCAGCGGGATCACAGCTGAACTGTGACCCCGGACCTCTGGACTCTGCAGCGGACACAAACTCCTGCAGGCTTCCAGCTGAGTGTGTGTGAGCTGTGTGTGTGTGCGTGCGTCCAGAGATGAAGAGGAGACTCCTGCTGGTGTCCAACTCGACCCTGCACGGCAGCGGATACCTGGACCACTGTCAGAGCAACATTTCACAGTTCTTTGGCAAGTAAGTTTACTGCTGCAGCTCCTGTACGAACTGCGACCGAAAATCCTGCAATTTAACACTTCCGTGTTCCTCAGCAGACACGCACGTCTCTATGAACCTGTCTGATAACTCTGAGTAAATCTTTAGTTGTGTGGCAAAGTTCGGCACACAGGCAGCACCTAATGACTAATATTTTAATTTAAATAATGAGTAAATAATTATCTTAAAAGTCTGAGGTCTCGTTGTAGGTTCGTATTCAAATGCCTGTTTTTTCAGTGGAGTTTGGTGTGGAGAGAGTCGACATACACTGTAGTAATGATTTCTATTTATTTAGGAGTTAAATGATCACTAAATGCAGGGCGTTTAAATGGAGCTTGTGTGAAGAGATTTAATTTAAAAGGAGCATGACATTCTCTACATGTATGTCTCTATGAAGATATTCCCTGTGTATCAGTAGGCGTGTGGTTAAGTTCGGCCTACAAGCAGCACCTCATGATGAATATTTTAATTGATGATGAACCTTAAATGTCTGATGTCATGCTCTCAAATGAGTTTGGTGTTGATTCAAAATGGACTCTGTCCCTGTTCTCTGTTCTGATGACAGTGTGTGTTTATATTTTTCAGAAATGTGAAGAAGGTTCTGTTTGTCCCGTACGCTCTTCATGACAGAGACGCCTACACTAAAACTGCCAGGGACAAGTTCAAGACTCTGGGTATGTCTATGTGTGTCACGTTATCAAAATCAGGACATAGTTCTGGTTGCAGTTCTAAAATACACCTACTGATGCTACTTGGACACGTCTTCAGTGATGAACCCAGGGTCATGGGTGTTTTGGGATTTAAATCATCAGATACGCTCGCCCGGGCGACCCAGCTGGAGGTAGTCAGTCCTCAACTTGTGTCCAAGTGGCGCACTATTCCATGGGTCCCTCCTCCAAATCCACTGCCCAGCAAAGCCTCAGCACCCAGCCTCAACTAACTGGCATGGGGCTCTCCACTCTAGAAAAAGCTCTGCGTGTTTAGTCCTTTAAGTTTGTGGGTTTCTCTCATCTGGTCTTCCCAGAGGACAGTAAGTTCCAGCTGGACCACTTGCTTTGTTGACTCGGATGTTTACACCACATCTGGGTGGAGTGAAGAGGCTGTGATGTTTTCTGGAATCTTGAGCTGTATTCCTGGGTCAGTTTGGAGCTGTCAGTCCCATGTGGTGACAAGAAGCCCTCCAGAGCAGCTTGGCTTTGCCTAGCTAGGTCTAGGCCTTTCCCAGCTCTGACGAAGGAGATGAACTGTTTGGGGGCGTGCCGACTCTTGTTGTACTGAATCACTGTGCTGATTGTGTCTGTCAGCACCTTTAAGACCTGGTCATGACGCCAGCAGTATCACCTGTCCCCCAGTGCTCTTGGGCAGCAATCAGAAATGAGCTCCAGAGAACCCCTCCTCTGGCACAGTTGACATGGTGGAGTATCTGCCACGCCCCAACAGGGCAGACTGGCCAAGCTTGGGAGAATGCCATATACGGATTGGATGAGGAACTTGATTCGCAGTGGTTTTACTCCCTAGAGCTCTGCCTAGGTAATCTTGTGTTGCTCCATGTGCTCCCACCTGGTCCAGACACCTTGCTTGTACCTGCCGCCCATCTTGCTGGATCGTTCTTCCTCCACCTCCACTTGTATCTCATCCTGGACTAGCTGATGTCTCCCTTTCCCACTACCCAGACCTGCACACCAGGATGCTGTGCTGAAGCCATACCTCTGCTTTGTCAACTGCTTCATGTGCCCACCCCTTCCTGCTGGTCTTCACAGTTATTCCTTCCAAAGTGACTTTAACATCAGAGGAGTCTCTATACATCATCAGCTCCCTGGCTCTGGTGAGTTTCTCTGACAGGACGCTGTTGGTGGAATGCCCAGAAAGGGCGATGGTGCTTAATGACCGAGAGAGCCCCAACCAGCTTAACAGGAAGTGGCTGATTGTTATCTCAAGTGCCTCCACTGTTGTCACGGGCACCTCGTAGACTAGAAGAGGCCAAAGTAGCCTTGGCAGGACTCCATGCTGGTACATCCAGGCTTTGACTTTGCCTTGGAGTCCTGACTTGTCTAAAGCAGTGAACAATGCTGTCAAGTTGTTCCTGGTTTGCTGAAGTAAGGCGGCGTCACTCAGGCAACTGTTGAAGATTTTGCCCAGGCTCCTGACTGATCTTTCTGACACTGTTGGAATCTGTGTCCCTCCCAGGATGAAACAGAACTCGTCAGCCACTCTTCCCTTCTTCAGGATGAGAGACCTGGACTTGGTGGGTTTGAAACTCATCCTTGTCCATAAGATGAATCGCTCACGCTTCTCCTGGAGCAATCTGCAGCCAGGGCCGGAAGTTGCTGTCACAGTTAGGTCATTCATGAATGCTCTTATGGGGGGGCTGCCAAGTGCCAGATCTAGACAGGGGGCCCTCCATTCTACCTCTGCATGTCCATGACCAATGAGAAGAGTGTCACTGAGCTCGTGCAGCCAGTTATGTCGGGCTAATACTATTAACAAGAAAAGTCCAATAGTTTAATGTTTATATAGAGGTGACCTTAAACCGTATGCTTTCTGTATGTCTTATATTTCATATTACCTTCCCATATATATTCTTTGTATTTTGATGTGATGAGATGTTCTCTAGGTGTTTTCTTAATGTTTTGTCTGTATACTTTCTGGCCCAGGTTATGAAGTGCACAGCATCCATGAGGCCTCGGACCCCGTTGATGCTGTCCGGAAGGCTGAGGGCATTTTCATAGGTGAGGAACAGGAGAACGGAGCAGCAGGGACACTGCAGTTGATGGTTCAACTATGCTGATGTCCTCCTCCACTCCAACCTCCTTCCTTTTTTCACCTCCCACATCAGCCTGTGTCCTCAGTTCATCTGTAGCGTTTCTGTAGATATGAATAAAGTGTGTGTGTTTGCAGGAGGAGGAAACACTTTCCGGCTGCTGAAGAGTCTCTATGACAACAAGGTGGTGACGGAGATCAGGAAGAGAGTGCTGGAGGTGACAAAATACACACTCACACACACTAGATCCTGACTGATAGACAAACAGTGTCCCTATAGTTGGTCCACGACAGAACAAAAGTCTGGTGTCATTTGTTTAAACACAAATTAAGGATAAAGTACATCACCTCCTCCCTTCCTCTCCAGGACGGTGTCCCCTACATGGGCTCCAGTGCTGGCACCAATGTGGCCACCATCAGCATCAACACCACCAATGACATGCCCATCGTCTACCCTCCATCCTTCTCCGCCATCGGCCTTGTCCCCTTCAACATCAACCCGCACTACCTGGACACCGACCCCAACAGCCGCCACATGGGGGTGAGTCAGGAAACTTCAGCCTCTGCTTAAAGGCCCAGACACACCAAACTGACTTCAGAGAACTAGCAGCAAAGAACACTGACTGTTGCATCATCTCATGTGCCAAAAAGTTGCACATGAACACATTGCAAACACAACAGCTGACAGCCAACCAGCACATTACTAACACAATCTAGTGTTGAAAGAACAGAGCATATTCACAGTGCGCCCGTGAGCAATAACACAAACCATCAGGAAACATTTCTGCGAAAGAGAAAAATAATCTGACCATAAGGAACAAGTTTGTTTTGGTTTCACTTTGGAGAAAGGGGTCCAGTTTGGGAAGCTCAGAATTTAATCTCTGCTCTTTGCAGATGCTTCTGTTGGTTTCATGACACCGTGACCTCCAGCATGCATGGGGGCAGTTTGCAGACAAGTGTGAAGCAGTTGGGATAAAAGTCAGCACTCCACTTCACTTTTTTGGGCATTTTTGCCTTTGTTGATAGGACAGCTGTAGCTAGACAGGAAAGGTGGTAGAAAGAGGGGGGATGACGTGCAGCAAAGGGTCGTGGGTTGGAGTCAAATTCCAGCTGCTTTAATGGATGTAGTCTATATTGGGCACACACGCTTTACCAGTTGAGCTAAAGATCGCCCCATGTCACAGTTCTCTGCCAGAAAACAGTGGATTGCACCTCTGGGTTAGGAAAGAGTTACTGCGTCAGGCAAAGGAGTTCAAGTGTCTCAGGATCTTGTTCACGAGTGAGGGTAGAATGGAGCCTGAGATGGATCGGTGGTTTGGTGCAGCATCTGCAGTGATGTGGACACTGCACCTGACCTTTGTGGTGAAGAGAGAGCTGTCCCAACCCTCACCTATGGTCATGAGCTTTGGGTAATGACCAAAAGAATGAGAATGTTGATACCGATGCCGAAATGAGTTTCCTCAGAAGGGTGGCTGGGCAGCCTTAGAGATAGGGTAAGGAGCTCAGAGCAGCGTTTCTCCTCATCGTGCCAATAGGAGCTAGTTGAGGTGGTTCAAGATCTGATCAGGATCCTCCGGGGTGTTAGAGGTTTTCTGGGCACGTTCCAATGGTAGGAGGCCCTCGGGATCCTCCAGGAGGAGCTGGAAAGTGTTGCTAAGGAGAGGGATGTCTGGAGTATTTTGCTCAGCCTGCTGCCCCCGCAACCAGGCCCCAGATATTTGGATCAAAATGGATGGATGGATAATGAAGTGCAAAATATGACAGCGGACTGTTGAGCAACTAAAGTTGTCTATTACTCAAGAACAGGAAAAAAATTACTTTCAAAATATCAACATGTCCTCAGTTCCCAGACGTTTACAGAGTGTCATTCATTTATTGCGTTCTGTTTTTCGTTATGCTGCAGAGTCTGTTAAAAGAATGGAAACTGTGCAGATAAGGACGCAGTAAAACACACACAGTGTCTCAACTCTGAACTCTGTCACCTAGCTGATTAATGAGAGCGGTGATAATTTGGCTGTCACTGATTGGCTGATTACCTGCCATACCAGTTACCACCCTCACTGTCCTTTAATCAGTCATCTCAGGTCAAATAGAAGCTGTTTGGGATTTGACATGTCAGCAGCTGTGAAGGATTAAAAGTCTGTAGCTGTAGTGAGAAACAAACGGCCTGATGTTCCTGCAGGAGGAAGTTATACAACATGTGAATCTGTGAAAACTGCCTTGGTGAACAAAAAGAAATGCAGCGTCAGCAAACTGAAATAAACATCCTGACGTTTGACACTGTGGAGGTTTTTAACAGTTTACAGTCATTGAACACTGCAAACCAGCCGTCCCTCTGTCACCTGCTGACTCAAATGTCTGAGTGCGATGATCTTTTCCAGAATCATCTCTGTATGATGTTATCATAGTGCTCACTAAAACAGGATTAAAGTTTTCCAACAGTGTTAAAGTATTTCGTAATCTGTCTTTCATTTTCTCTAGAGCCCGAGGTGACGTGTCAATATCGTGTTTTCTGTGCCACCACCTGTCCAAAAATATTCAGTTAACTGTGAAAAAAAGAGAAATCATAAACAAAAGATGCTTCAAACTCGCATTCCTTCTCTGAGGCTCACTTATCAACACGGTCAGCAGGGGGAGCTGCAGCAGTGACACACACACTCATCGAGGCGATTATAGTACTTCCTTAGCACCCGTTTGCTCCAACTTGCCCCAAAATCACATTCCTTCTCTGAGGCATAACTCGGTCAAATCTGAGCACACGGACATGATAAACACATTGTTAGATTCAGCGTGACACAGTTTTAGAGGTTGTAATTATCTTGGATATCTATCATGGATAAATGCCGATAAATCTGTCTAGAAAACACAAAAAACAACACACTTGTAACTGCAGTTAAACATTGTGTTCACATCATATGCAACGCGAAAATTTGTTTGAAAGTTTGAACGCTAGAATATTTCGTGTTGACTCGCGTCATACGTGTGTGAAATCAATGAGTGAACGTCCGCCAGTATGCCCCCCTGCTGATTGGCCATTGCGGCCCGAATTGGTCGCTGAAGTTCAGATTTTTAAACTCTTCTAAGTAAGTGTATGACACAAGTACCTTATCATTACGGTCAGCAGGGGGAGCTACAGCAGTGATATACACTTGAGGAGACCATTATGTTACTTTAAAACATGTAGCACCTGTTTGCTCCCACTTGCGGCAAAATCGCACTTCTTCTCTAAATCATAACTCTTTTTTGAGGATGTAATTATCAATAATAGGCAAATAAATCTGCCTAGAAACCACAGTAAAAAGACTCTCCTTGTAGCTGCAGAAGTTGATTGAGAATCTTCTTGTTTTTAAGTTCTCTACAGTGTCCCAGTATCCAGTGACAGTTGTCTGTACATCCACGTGTCCTCTGCACACAGGACCTGCTAATCACTTATCCAGCCTACCTTTATTAATAGAGACTAAACAAATATAATTATGGGCTGTGTTGTGTTGTGGTTCTTGTGCAGGAGACCAGAGAGCAGAGGATCACCCAGTACCATGAAGAACCTGATACTCCATGTGTCCTGGTGAGACAGGAAGTTATTCCTTCCCCTGTTAATCCAAGTCTCCTATATCAGTAAAATCAGTGTGATCTCCATGTTTAATTGCTGTCTTGAAAAATTCAGTGTAATGTACATTTCTACAGCACTAATTGTTTTCTTCTGTATTTGGGTCATTCTTTAACTGTCGTCCATTTTGGTCTGGAAACCTACAAAACCTTAACGTTTCCAGTAATACGACACTGGCATTTTCACTGTCAGTTACAAATGTATTTCCCATAACAATACACAAAGTGATGGAAATGACCTCTTTCCTTTTTCATTGGTGTTTGACGCCGATATCAATGACTGAGTGGAGGTATTTGACAACTTCGGAGTGAGAACTGGTTGTAGAAGCAACTAACCCCCAACCCCTCCCCCAAACAGTGACTGTCCAATCACAGCTTAGAAATTTTAGCTCAGTACAAGGAGTGTTTATCTGCTCTCGTTAGCATGTCCAGCTAAAGAGCTAACTGTATCATGACCTGTTAGCTTGACTAGTCGTCTCTGTGATCACCAGGGTCTGAGGGAGGGATCCATGCTGCTGGTGGAGGGGAACAAAGCCACGCTACTGGGAACCACCAAGGCCAGACTCTTCACCAGGTAACACAGTCAGGACCTGAAACCAGTGACACCACCAACACCAGTGACACCACTAAAACAAGTGACACCAGTGACACCAGTGACAATGATCACCATGATGTGTGTTTCAGGGGGAAGCCCTCAGTAGAGTACGACCCAGGTAGTGACCTCAGCTTCCTGCTGACTCAGTGACCAATCAGAGGGAAACAGGAAATGACGGTCTCACCAAGTCATGATGTTCTTCTGGACGACAGAACTCAGATTATCATTCTGCCTGAAACAGAATAAATATTTTACAGAAACATCTGTTGTGTTGTGATGTTTTTGGACTTTACTTTGAGGTACTTTAACTTAAGCATTTCCCAGTGGCTTAAGGTAGTTACAACGGGCCCCAGTGCACGCCATCATGATAGCCCCAAAGGCTCGCTACTACTTTGTTATGCACCATAACTAGCTACTGCATGATCTTATCATCACATGATCAAATTGAGACTTGACACTGAATTACACCAACATGCATATCACCCAGAAATCTTCACAGCATACATGTATCGGACAAAAATACCAAAGAGTTTTTATGCCTTACTTATAGTTTATGTAGAGTAAGCATATACTTTATATTTTATAACATTTTGTTCATATATTCAGAGCAATAGCCCTGCCTGCACTGACTATATTTACAGCCCTGCTATTTCCATTTTCTTCTATTAAATACTTTGCACTCTTTCCACTATTTTACTGTACTACATTTATCTGACAGCTTTAGTTTCTTATTATTGTGCAGACTAAAATTTCACGCACAAAAACAAGACAACAATTCATCATGTTTGAAAAGTTCATGTGTTTTTTTTAAATGTAAAATGTAATAAAATATCAAAGTAAATGTGAAGCTATGGTCAGGGGACAGTTAGCTTAGCTTAGCATAAAGACTGGAAACAGGGGAAAACTGTTAGCCTGGCTCCGTCCAAAGGGAACAAAATCCACCTACCAGACATGAGACGATGACAATGACAATCTTCTCTTCCGAACCGTTCCTTTAAATAAAAAATAAAAGTCTGTATTTTGTCATGACTTCCTGTGATAAAAGCAGAGAATGCACAACTGTAATCCTGATTTATAATAACTGATTCTTGGGTTTTAGTACTTAGTGCACCAGCAGGATTTTACATGTTTATTAGCAGATAGTCCACTGGTTGAATTTGGTAAAATGGACTGACAGTTTTCTTTTCAAAAGGTCTAAAACTGATGTGTTTTTAATCAGCATATTTCCTTTATTACATAACTAACCAAGGATTCAGGAATAAGACATCTTGTCCAAAAACACTTGTTTTGTGTGAATATTTCAGTGTTGGTTTTTTTTTGGTGAATTTAAAAAACAAATAAATTGTTTGTTTTGTGAATACATAATCGTTTTTTGGCGAATACTTTTTTCTGTTTTCTTAAATAATTACAACCGAACATGTTAATATTGTAATTAAAACTACAGATAAATAAATTAAATAGATTTAAGAGAGTAAAGACCATTGAAGGTACAGATACCGCAGTGTAGAAATACTCAGTTACTCAACAACTCATTAATTCAAAATGCTACTTTAGTAAAAATTCAAATAAATTTGGAACAAAATTTTACTAAAAAATTAAGTAGTAATTATGCAGAATGGCTCATTTCAGAATCATGTATGTTAAATGATTAGATCTTAATTATTATTATTATAATAATTATTTTCCTCCTGGGGAACAACAAAGTTTTATTTGAACTTATTGTAATAATACATCACTGTTATTTGGTGATATTTTGCATAATTAATCTGCAGAGTAACTAAAACTATCAGATAAATGTAGAGAAGTGGAACATAAAATAACAGATAATGGAAATACTCAAGTAAAGTACACATACCTCTGAGCTGTACTTAAGTACTGTACTTAAGTACTTTCCAGCACTGGTGACAAAATATAAAACTTTCCAACAACATAAGAGTAGAGGTTTGTCTCATATCTAGTGTTTTATGTTCAGAGTTTCAGATGTGTGCTTCAAAATTAAAAAAAAATACGAAGACAAACAAAAAAAAAACCAAATGTGAAGAAATCAGTTTATTTCAGTTCAAAGGTGAGATCATCTCCTTATGAAATAGTTATTTTTTTATTCTCTAGGTGAAAGAACACATACATCAAAAATAGTCCACATGTTCTGATGGCAGAAAGACATACAGAGACGGCGGTATTTAATATAAAACACAGTGAAAACCCCTCAGACAGACAGACAGACAGACAAACGACTCTGTTCAGTCAGTTCGGGAAGGTTTGATTCTGTCTTCAGTTAATTTTACGTGTTTTTAGGCTCTGATTTTATTTTATTTTTCTAACGTTATCTGTAACTCGGCTGTCTGTATTTGTCCTCAGAGCACAACGTCTGACCGCAGATTTTTCAGTAAACTGCAGCTTTTGTTTTTATATTTTGAAGTGACGGAGTGAAGAGACTTCAGTCCTGCTGAACGGCTGAAAAGTATTTCACTAATTTAAACACCAACGTCCTTAAAAAAAAAACCTTTATAAAAGTTTCTACAGTGCAGTGAGTCCCTCCGTCCTGACGAAATATCTTCTGAGCTCATACTGAACATTTATGACCTTTAATTAACGGACCTACCAAGTCCTAGTTTCCCATTATTTTTGAGTCACTTTAATGCACCGATTAAACCAAATCAGTGAGTTCATCTTATCTCCTGTTATGGCGTCTGCAGGCGGCTGTTTTTGAACTTACTTGGAAGCCACAATATTTTGTATCTGGAGTGATCTGTGACACTAACGTCCAACAGTAGTATAAGTACATCCCTAACGTCTGCTGTCAAACAAAGAGCTGCAAACAAAATAATGACGGCAGAAGTGACATCAGCAGAAGATATTCAGCGGGACGACAGACATGAAAGCGAAAGATTAAAACAAGATGTATAATGTGCTAAAAGTGTTCCTGTGGAGTTATTTCATTGTGACTGTTAAATGGATTAATATATTTTCTAAAATTATCATCAACCTTGAACAGTAATTCATGATGCGAACCCAATATGGGCAAATTCATAGCAAAGTTTTTTTTTCTTTCTTTTTTTTTATATATTTATATTCACACACTCAAAGTCACTCATACCAGCAGAAAATGGCAACCTGCCTCTCGCGTTTTTGTTTCTCAGCAAAGCTGCCACTCATGAAATCTGACGACAAATAATACTATTAGAAAAATTATAAGTAGAAGAACAAAGAAGCCTCAGTGCAGGGCGGGAAAGATCCAACTGTAGCTATCTGACTGTTCGTTAAGCCCCGCCCTCTGTGGTCAATGCTGCTGGCACATGTACAGTTTAAAATGATAATGGTGGCAGATTCTCCACAAATTCTCATTTCTACCTACATTCTATTAGCTGTAGCTAGCTAGCTAATAAAGCTAATATTAGCTCTATGGGTTCGTTAAAAACACTGTCTCCTGCTGACTTTTTATATTCTTCAACTGGTATTTAATCTAAACTTTATGGCTACAAGACATCATGCTAACACACAGAGGCTAAAGCTAACAGTCTTGAGATAAAGTACGAGAAATTAAAGTAAAAAAGAAGTGGAGGAACAAAGGCTTCAGTGCAGGGCGGTAAAGATCCAACAGTAGCTGACTGACTGTTCCATAAGCCTTTGCTATAACCTTTGCTACGCCTGTTAGTATTTCCCATTCTCGTATGGCACACGTACACTTTAAAATTAAAACAGTGGCAGATTTACCGTAAAAGTTCTTAGTAATGTAAAAAAAAAAAGGATTCTCAAATTCTCACAGTAGTAAACAAAAGCAGGATCTCATTTCGAACAACATTTTATTAACTGTAGCTAGCAAGCCACAGTTAATAAAATGTGGCTAGCTAGCTAGCTAATTAAGCTAATGTTCCACTACATACGTCTCCGGCTGACTTTAATATTCAGTTTAAAAACTTGCAAAACTGGTCTTTAATATACTTTGTGGCTAGGCTACATGATGTCATGCTAACACACTGAGGCTAAAGCTAACAGGTCCCAGTTCATAACATCATGCTGTTGATGTAGAAGACATGAAAATAAATAAGCATTGTTCTTGATTGCACTGTAGAGCTAGTTTATTAGTATTAGAAGTATGTTGAAAAATAATATAAAATCAGACTTTTAATTTGTGCTAACATAACCCTGTTTGGCTAGTTTGCTTACGTACATGTTTGTGGTTTCAAACCATGTTTTCAATTTTAACGTTACAACTGTCTCCCTTTGAATTCATCTTTTTAAAGTAGCTCAAGACACAACTGATTAGATTTTATAAATTTCTTTTTGTTAGGTCCATTCCAATTATAATGTTGTATCTATTTTATGGATGAGAAATTACTGATGTGTTTGACAAACGTAACTTTATCTCAGCTAACATTAGCTGGAGTTGCCTGTGTATGAACGCTGACAAAGATCAGGACACGTTAGCCTAAACTCTGATAGCATCCAGGACTTCAAACACAGTGAAGAAATACTACATGATTTGCTCGTCATTAACCATTTTTTTAAAATCATAACCTAACCCAACAACTTACTGTCATTAGCTTATGACATGCTAACTCTTAGCCTTGGGGGTAACACTTACTTACTACTGTAGGTTGTAAGCTAGCTAGCTGGACATGCTAATGACTGCAGTTTAATTTATAGCAGTTTAATATTTTTATTTCACTTGTGGTTTTTTTTTAATGCGTCTTGCACACCGTTAAAAATCTGAATACTGACAGACCTGTTGTGCCTGGCTGTGGTTTGACATCACTATTTTGGGGGCGGGGTTTAGCGAACTGTCAATTTTACAAATTACAGACTCATGACTTGCATTGATTTTCCAGCCAAACATCATTTTCTTACAAAAACTACTGAACAAACTTTGCAAAACAATTTCTAAATCTTGTTGAAATGAGCCGGACTCATGATCGTTTTTTCTTTTTTTTAGAAAATACATTAAAAAAAAAAAAAAAAATACTGAAAACACCCAAACCAGCATCCCAAAGAACCCCCACCCCCACCCCCAACACACATGAAGCAAAAAGAATATATCAGGGTAAATATATTACTGTAACACTCCTTATCTTCCCATATCGTAGCAAACGAAACCATCTTTATCCAAAAATAAAGAGCTGAATACAGATTATCAGACACTTATTGCCGACCATTCAAATTTCATATTGCTGCATTATTGCTGTTGGAATTAATCACGAACAGCACCTGAACAGGGCAGTCGTTTCAGAAGTATAAAGGCTGTGATGACGACCAGAAATCATCTGGTTCATCAATTGATTTGTTTTGTTTTTTGCTTAGCTTAGCTTAGCTTAGCTTAGCATTGACATGTGCTTTTTTGTTTTCGTTGCAAGTTTTCAATAAATTATGCCATTTCTTTTATTTGTCTTTTTTTGTTCATTTGATTGTAATATTTAAAAATTGCTGTTACTCTGTATTGTGTTTAGTATTATACATGATTACTGGGAAGACGAGCTAGCCCTTTGTGGAAGCTGATGAAGATACCTTACCCGGTAACCATTGAGCAGAATCTCATCTCAGACGGTCTCAGATTCAGATGTAAATCTTTATAAATCCACAGAAGATAAACTACAGCAACAACAGTTCACTGTTCTGTTCTTGTAGAAAACAGGTTTGTTGCTCGGGGCAGGATAAAAAAATACATCAAATTTATCAGCAGTTCTGGACTTTCTGGGCAACAAGCCCCTACAGTTCATCAATTATTTTGGGTTTGGAAAACAAAATGTGCAAATTAAATATCAGGCCAAACTCCACAAGCTCTGGTGCGACGAAAACCTCCAATGTCAACATAAATTACACCGATGTTTCATTTACAAACACCAAGTTTTGACCCATGAGGCATTCAGGGGTCTGGTTGTTATGTTAAAAGGAGTAGTTTTGAAATTTTGGGAACTATTTTGTTCCAGGAGTTGGATAAATACACGGTAAATATGTACAGAAGCAAATAAGACACAGAAGTATTTTACTTTTGACAACAACTGAACTCTGAACTGCTTAATCTATAGTATTGAAATATTTTACTTAAAAAAACAAATTAAAAAAAAGTATCTGAATTATTTGTTCTGGATTCACCTCTTTGAAAATAAAGCATGAAAATTCTTAATTAAAAATATCGACAGCTGAATTTGAATATATTTTTTGTCAGTGTTCACAAATTTGGATCAAAGGTTGAACTTTTACAATTCAACAAACATATTCAGGTTGCTAAAATTTGATTGCTCAAATTCAAATCCAAAAGTTAAAGCAGAAAAAAAAAAACGCATTTATTTATTTTAAAAAACTTGAAATATTTTGAGAAATGTTTTTTTTTTCTTTTTTAAACTTGAATTTTTTAATGTTGACAAAAATATCTTCAAATTCAGCTTTGAAATTGCAAATCAATTAAATTCATATTTTAATTTCAAGGAGGTGAATTTCAAACAAATAAATTAAGATGCATGTTTTTTTAAGTAATATATCTTAATGCTTTAAATTCAGTGATATTTTAATTTCAATATTTAATATTAAGTGGTTGTTGAAATTAAAATACCTAAGTCTTTTATTTGTTTCCATACATATGAAGCTCCTGGTTCGCTTAGCAAAGCAACTAAGGTAACAAAAATCCTCCTAACAGCACAAAATATATGAATTAATCATGTTAGTTTTTATGCTAAGCTAAGCTAACCAACTGCTGGTTGTAGCTTCATATTTACTATACAGATGTGAGAGCTGAATCAAACTGAACATCTGACTCTCTGATTCCCAAACTACTCCTTAAACTGTTGACTTTTAATATTGAGCTGTGAGGGTTTCACCTGCGACAGGTAGAGCTCAGGTGGAGCTTCTCTTTTGGCACAAACACAACACTCGTTTAACAAAAAACAACCCTTACTATATCTTAAACCAGTACCATTATCTGCCACTCAACAGTGAATACAGTGAAATTCTCTCCGCGTCCATTTTACCCTGAATTTTTTTTCTCTCCTGGACTTCCTGTCTGTTCGAACACAGTTTGACCTCTAGGCGTCAGTGTTGCCGTTCTCCTCCGGCTGCAGCTGCTCCTTCTCTGTGCAGTCCTCCTGGGGGGGGCGGACACGCTTAAAGAAACCCAACTGAGGAGGAAGAGGAGAAGAAGATAAATGCAGTTAGTTTAGTGCTGGAGCCGATGAGGTTTGTCTTCATCAGCCTGAAATCTATGACATCGGCTATGTTGGTGGAGATTCTCAGTCGTCCAGTTCATGGTAATGTTCAGTGCTGTATCGTAGGCAACTGGACCTAACTTGAGTTTCTTGAAGACGTTTCACCTCTCATCCAAGAGGCTTCTTCAGTTCTAACAGACTGGTGCTGAGTCACAGGCTTTAAACCATGTGTGGGTGTGAACCCTTAAAGAGAACCTTAATCCGTCTCCTGGGACCCTAATTGGACCCATCTAACCCTAATGACACCCCAGATGGCTGGATGGGTCAATGACTCATGTGACCTCAACGACTCTCTCAGGGCTCACACCCACACACGCTGACAAAGTGACATCACTCGAGGACATATATCAGACATCAGGCAGCAGCTTCCTCTGACAGAGACACGAAAAGATTTACACTCCTGTTAAAACCTCAGTGTCCTCACAGTGTTAGTGTCTCACCTTGTACATGATGAAGATGAGCAGCGCCAGCAGCAGCAGTCCTGCCAGTACAGCCAGAGCCACCACCCAACCGGGCACCGGCTGAGTCTCTTCTGTCACCCACATCACCGACAGACTCACCTGAACACACACACACACAAACTCCTGTTTAAACACTTTTTTTACACTTGCATCTGCATGAGAGGAAGAACTGAGAACAATCACACGTTTTACATTTAGATAACGCTGATATCATTTACGCTCTCTTTATGTCATATTTCTACCGTACGCTGATGACTTGCGTGTGTCTGTGTTTGTGTGTCTTACAGTAGTGCTATTAGATGGTAGGTCTGACACCAGGTTCTTGTACGGCATCTCGATGACACTGAAGGAGGCCGTCGATCGAACCACGTATGAACGATTCTGATTCTCAGTCTGAAATGAAAGAAAAACAAACACACGTCTAACAAATCGTCCATCCATCATGACGTCCAACGAATAACAGGGCTGAGAAAAAACAGAATCCAGGCTATGTTGTTTTTTTTTAGTTTATATATGTTTCTATGTGGTCAAATGTTCTCCGTTCACAGAGAGCTGAATGATGAGCAGCTCCTCTTTGAAGAGTACGCATGAATGTTCACACAGCTGTCTGAGGGAAAGTTAAAAACGATGATTCTCTGGCAGTTATGAGGAGCATCTGTGTTTCTTCTTCTGTGATTACCCTGAGGAAGTTGTTGACAGTCAGTCTGGAGTAGATGAAGAGGATGGCGTTCTTCCTCCTTTCCAGACGACCGACCTGGCATCTCAGCCGCTGACACGCTGCTGTACTGCAGTCCTATACACACACACACACACACACACACACACACACACACACAGAGTCAGTTATGTAGAAAATAATCACAGACTTTCACAGAGTCAGATTTAGTCAGGGACTAATTTTGAGTAGAGTTGGTTTGTGTTTGTGTAATGTTCTAGTACAGGATACAACTCCTCCGCAGTAACAAACAAAACAAAACCCCAGTGTATGTTATAATAACTATAATTACACAAATAATCACAAATCAGCTTTTAAATTATACTTAATATCTCTTACAGACCAGAACTGATGCAAGAACCAGACAGGGGATCAGCACACTGTATTAAAAGCTCCTAGTAATTCTAATTCTATGTTTAGATCTGACAGAGATCTTTGTCAGGCATGTTGGAAATTTAAAAAAATGGATTTTGGAGAACAAAATGTGCAGATGAAATAAAAACATGATTGGATAAGCTTAGTGACATGTTGCTTAAAACAAATTACTGTGACTGTCACAGGTAACCAGCAGATGGCAGTATTTGTGTGGTGTCAGGCTGGGACCAAGTGACGAGGATTTCAGTTTTATTAGAATAGAGCTGAGCAAAATTTTACGACATCCAATTTTTTTTTATCACATAGACAAATTACTTTGTTGTTGTTCTTCTTCTGGTTACCTCCACCAAAGAGTTTGCCTTTTTATTTTTTTTAAGTAATGTGCATGTGGAATTCAAATGAACTGTCAATCAGTACACCTGTATCTTTTTCCTCTTCCACTTGCTGAACCACCACATCTCCAGTTGTATATTTAACTCTACTATGATTAGATTTCCCAGTGTGTAAATGTTTAAGTTTCTCTGGATTTGATTTCAGTAACCATCAGTCACACCTACTACTCATACCACGGAGAACTTCTTGAAGATGGACCGTGTCAGTGTCCTTCATGATTATTCTAGATATTTCTGTGTCAACAGATTGGATCACACTTGGTAAATATTTACATAAACAAGAAAGAGTAGCGGGGCGAGCACGGATCCCTGTGGAACACCAGAGGTCACCAGTTTCCAGCCTGAACTGGCACCATTTACCACCACCTGCTGTTTCCAGTGTAAGAAATAATGTATTTATTTTATCCTGTAAGTGTTGTGTATAAATTAAACTTACAGGTGTGTGTGTGTGTGTGTGTGTGTGTGTGTGTGTGTGTGTGTGCATTACCAGTGTTTGCAGGTCGTTCTGTGCGTCTCTTGACTCCAGGTCTCTCTTGCGGCGGGCTTGGTTTCGGTTCCGTCCCTCCGTGTCTCGTTCTCTGGTTGGAACCCCGCTGGTGTTCTTCCCTGAGGACAGTGGGTTCTAAAAAAAACACACACACACACACACACACACACACACACACACATTACAATCACAGTATCAGGACCTGAGCACAGAACGGTGCGAGGACCAAGCTGAAACTGAAGGACACAAAGAAGTTCAACTCATGAAACTTTAAACAAACGTGAGAACTGGTGTTTAATAAGTTTATGCATGTATTTGTTTGTGTGTTTCTCACCGAGACATTGAGTGGGTTGATCTCCACGTCGGTGGTGCAGTTGATCGGTCCGTCTGTTTCGAAGCTGGTGATGTAGAGCAGCGAGTCGTTCTTATAGCGGTATGGCCAATCGATTTCCAGAGACGCTTTACTGATGGTACTGGGCCCGCTGTTCAGGAGCTGAGAGCAGACAACGTCGTCTTTTTAGAGATTATTGGTTCAAACAATAATGTGCTGAATCATTTTGTCCTCTCTACGACACATTTAGACACTGAGTAACAAAGGCAGCAGCTGCTCACAGGAAGCTGTTCTTCATTTAGAAGCTAAATAACTCAAACATTAAATATTAAAGGTTTAAAAAGCTGCAATTGAATTTGAAGTTGAGTCAAATTAGAGACGGCTTGGAATAAGGTGGACATACTGCTGGGTATTTCAATACAACATCCTTTATTACTGATTATATTGTGTATTAATAAACTGCAAGTGTTTCTATAATTTGAGGACATTAGGAGCTTCGCTAGAACCTCTGTTGGGGGGAGTCGGGGATCCTACCTTTTTTAATACCTGTGCGTTCCACAAAATCACCCCACAAATTGATAAACATACTT
Organism: Epinephelus fuscoguttatus; assembly: GCF_011397635.1. NCBI lineage: Eukaryota > Metazoa > Chordata > Actinopteri > Perciformes > Serranidae > Epinephelus > Epinephelus fuscoguttatus. The sequence continues at coordinate 37,300,958 of NC_064764.1, forward strand.
TTCAGAGTGGTGCAAAAACATCGTAGTTTCAAATTTAATCTACCTCATTTGTTATATCCACCCTCTGTGTCTGAGAACATTTTTGTATGTGCATCTGTGTGTACTGTGTCTTCATGTGTTTGTCTGTGTACCTCGTAGACGTGAACTATCTGTGGTCCAATGTCGTCTCCGACCACAGGAGGATCTTTAGGTTTCCAGTTGGCGATGGGAAGAAGCACCTGACTGGGAGATGATGTTCTGGACACACACACACACACACACACACACGTTATAAATCTATATAAATAAAGATTACAGCTGCTTTTAGGGTTTAAAAATAATTATTTTATAAAATAGCAAATTCATACCATTTAAAACTAAAATCAGACTCATGGTCAAAAGTTTGGCACAAAATGTTAAAATATACATTAAAGTGTATGTGTGTGTGTGTGTGTGTGTGTGTGTGTTACCCTCTGATTGAGACTTTAGCGAGGACCGCCAGCTTGGTGACACTGGAGACTCGAGGACTCACATTGTCGAACTGATTGGAGCTGAAACACACACAGAGGAAACATCACATGTCATCTTCATGTGATAAAAACAACAAACAGATAAACAACATGTTTACAGAACACAAACTATAAACAGAAGGGTGTGAAGGTCTGTTGGTGCTGTAATAAAAACAGCCACAGGGTGGAGCTGCTGCCTTTCACCTGACACACTTACTGAGGATCAGTAAGTAATCCTTTTCTCCTTCCTTCCACCCATCCTTCCTTTCTGTCATCTTCACTCCCTTTCTCTAATCCTCCCTTCCTTTCTTTCCACCTTCTGTCCTTGCTTTCTTCTTATTTAAATCCTTTCTTTCCTTCTTCCTTCTATTCATTTTCCCTTCTTCCTTTTCTCCTTTAATCCTTCTTCCCTTCCTTTCCGTCCTTCCCTTTTTTTCCCTTCCATCCTTCCTGTCTTTCCTCCTTCTGTGCTTCCATCCTTTCTCTCAGATGCAGTTTCCAAATAGAAATATTTCACACAACTCTGACTTTAATATAAAAGATGTCTGAATAAAGAGATTTAATATCAGTTCTCAGGATCGGCAGAGACACTGAGGTCCCGATCATCTGCTGAAACAACACACAGGTGGACCGACACATGTTCAGGATCAGTTTTAAGAGTTAAGTCTGGATTACTTTAAAATATTCAGGACACTTATGGCCAAAATAAATCCTACAAAAGAAAGGCGTTGCTTTGAGCTCTGAACTGCTTCTGAATCACCGTGACATTAAACAAAAGAAACTTTTACTGCTTCTAAAGAACCACAAATTAAAAAGATTCTGGCTCATTGAACTTCATCACGCTGACGTGAAGCTCCTATAAATTGACTGAATGAAGAGCTGCAACACAATGATTTAAAGAGTTTGATTCTTTGAAGTGGGGTTGTATGAGGCTTTTCCATCGTCAATGTATCACCTCTGACACAAGGTATCCTGAGAGGCTGGGCGACCAGGTGTGTTTTTACACTTTAAACCACATCTCAACCGAGAAAAGTGTCTCCTTTGGATAAAGTTGTGTGGTAACGTTAGACCACAACATCAGATCAACGTGAATAAGATTAACAATGATGTCTACATCTGTTCTAAGGTAAGTCAACATTGTGTTTGAGGCAACATATTGTCACTTTGCTGGAAAGAAATATAAAGTTATCTTTAACATCTCTAGCTAACGTTAGCTAAAGTTAGCCTAACGTTAGCTCCTAGCTGCGTTGTTCATCATGTCACCTTGTTTGCTGGGAGTTCATTAGCCTATTTTGTTCTAGTTTTGTACTTTGGTGATCGTACATCATTGTTAGCTGTTGTCCAAAGGGCTCTAGTTAAGCTAACGTTAACTTCTGGAGCTTAGCTTCATTAACTTATCTGTAATGGCAGAGATAACAAAGGTTGGCAAACGTTATGCTGAATGATTCAGTGTAAATACTGTAGCACCAAACTAACGGAGAGACACTCTTGGTAAAGATGGTAAAAAGGCCGTTATCCTTTTCTCATATTCTGAGCCAAAAACCTTAACTTCAGTGGCACTTTAACTTGTTGTCTTTGATGGTGACGGCAACCAGATGCGGTTCACAAGCGTACACTGTGACCTGTAAATTTTGGCTTGTAATTTAAGCTTTTCATCGACCTTCTCAACAATAAAATGATGAATATATCCCTCCAATGCGTAGTTTAGGCCCTTTTGGTTACTTCTCAATGACATCTGATCGTTATGTCCCCAAAAATCATCAGTTGCCTCCTACGAAATGCCGTGTACTGTGACACCTGCCATAGCGCCCCATCACTAAATGTTGATAGTTTGTCTGAGCAGCGTTGCCAGGTGGGAAATGTAGGATTATCGTACCAGAGACTCAAAATTATTGTATTTTGAGGTAAATTATTGTACATCAGTCATAACCAAAATAACAATCCTACTGATGCGCTCTAGACAAATATAGTCACTCTAGTGTTTACTTTTTTGGTTTACTTTTTTTCCATTTTCCTTGCTTCTGTTTTTCCTCTTCTTCTTCTGTTTTGAATCTCATTCTCGCTCGACTTCCTGACGGGTCCTAGTGCCTCGTGGGGTGGGTACAGCTGACCATTCAGCCAATCGTGCTCATTGTTCAGTGACCAACGTCACCCGTATCTCACGCTAAGAAAAGTGCGATCGGCTGGAAACATGTCACATGGGAACAGATGCCTTCAGGGCTCCCAAAAAACTCCGGCATACTGATTACAACCACACACTCATGAAATGGTCAAATTATCGTACAATTGACCTTTTCTTTGGATTACTGATCGTACATCGTACAGAGGGCCAAATTATCGTACAAATATGATAATTATCGTACACCTGGCAACGCTGTGTCCGAGTGAGTGAAGGGGGGCGTAGCTTAGCCATAGGTCAATTGCTCCCAATGGCTGTTCCATCAGTGTGTAAGTGTGTTAAACAAACAAAAAAAACGAAGTAGCAAGTGGCACCTTGTATGGTAGCCTCAGCCACCAGTGTATGAATGTGTGTGTGAATGGATGAATGTGGCTCGTAGTGTTTCTGTTTTACATCTTTAACATTTTTGGACAAAACTATACATTTGAAGACGTCACGTTGTGATTAGTATTTTTAATTATTTTCTGACATGTTATAAACAAACATTCAGATGAATCCACAGTGAGAATGATGGTGAGTTTTAGCAGCAGTATAATGAATCCCTGTGAGTGTGTGTCCACTGTAAAGAGCTGAAGCAGCAGTGAGAGCTGTCAGAGTGAAACCAACCCTGTTATTAACTCTGTCTGTCTGTTATTAACATGCCTCCATCGCTGCCACACAGACACACTCAGAGGAGAGTATACTGTCTGTCTGTCTGTCTGTTCTATCTCTTCCTGTCTGTCTGCCTGTTCTCTCTGTCTCTCTGTGAGCTGCTTCCTTCGCAGTTTTTTGTTATTTAAATGAGAATTTGAAAGAAACCAGCTCCGCTTTAATGAATGTTGATGTGTCACAGACTCTTAGCAGCAGATCTTTGTCTCTCTTCTCAAGCCTGAACCTCACCAACGCACAACCAATTACATGACAACAGACCACATCACACCGGTACTGGCATCCCTGCATTGGTTACAGGTCCAGTATAGGTCTACTGTTGGTATTTAAAATCTTACAAGGCCCCCATACATCTCTGAGCTCCTCTGCCCCCTCTCCAACCCAAGACCTTTCAGATCCTCAGACCAGTTGCTCCTTCAAGTCCCGCAATTGAGACTATAGCCTAACGTACACCTCCCCAGAAATATAACTACACATCGTGGCGACGCAGACCTCCTTTGTTATGTTAATGCTCTTAGATTTTGCTGTTTCCATGTTATTGTATTTTACTTATTCTATTTAACTGAACAGCACTTTGATTGTTTGATTTGATGTCTGTGTGTTCAGATTCCACTCAGTTATGAAGCAGAAGAGAAGCAGCGACAGGAGGTCATGACAGATCCTCTGCCAAAAACAAAGAGAAGCAGGCTATGGACAAAGATAAGAGGCAGGACTGTACCTGACTATCTGCAGGTCAAACTTCACCGAGGTGTCCTCCTCTGACAGCTGATGCACGCTGAACCGCAACTCTGCCAGCACCTGGCCAATCACAGCACAGGAAGAGACAGCAAAGGACCAATCAGAGAGCAGCAGGAGACAGACAATAAAGAACAACATCATGTTAGCTATGTTTACTTGACATCATCAGTTTAAATTCTAAAATTTAAATTCGGCTCCACAAACGTGTCAGATTAGCTTCTACAATGCAGCAGGAGGCATGGTGAGTACAGTCACGTGACGGCAGCACTGACCTTGGTTCCTCCCTTCATGGGGTTTCCCAGGTCACACACCACCATCTTGGTCTGGTTCTCCTTCTTGTAGGCGCACGACAGTCTGCTGAGGGCCTGTACATGAACACATAACACTCATCATCACAGTTTGATCTCTGGTAACAGCAGAGAGAATACTGGGTTTGTTCTCATCTATATTTAAATACTCATCATGAAGCACCTCTCCGCCCAATCTTGTGTTTATGTCTCAGTTTTCAGTGTATAATTTCCTTTACAAAGGTTTCTATGCTTTAAATGTTTGTTCCTTTTCCTCGTGCTTTAATGTGTGATGTAAACCACTCTGTGTATGAAACGTGTTGCATAGTTAAAGGGAAATTTCGGTTTATTTCAACCCGTCTCCTATCGTCCTAAATTTGTTTCAAATGACTAGTGACATAAAAATAATAGTTAGCATGTTAGCTGTTAGCCTAGATACAGCCAGGGCGCATAGTAGCGTCAGACCTGTTAAAATGTAAGTGAACGGGCAACCTTCAAGTGCAAAGTTAGTCCACTAAACAAGCTTTTTTTCCCACAAAGACCGCCTCATATCGTTAGGATAAATGTCAGAGAACATATAGAAAACGACATGTAAACGTGTTGTCTTACCTTACCGGTGTGCTGCCATGTTTGTTGTTTACCATTTAGCTCTGCTTTCCAAAGCGCGGCCGAAATATCGCGAGAACAAGCAGCGATCTCATACCGTGCCTGAAATCTCGCCAGCTCTAGATAAAGCCCAGCTGGATACTACTCCAGGTGGAGGTGTCTCGTCCTCGGTCACATCCAGACCTTGAAAATAAGGCTGCAACTGGTCCCATTCCTTGGAACAGAGGCATTCCTCTTCTGTGGGCACTGGGGCACAGCATTCACAGGTACACCACCAATCTTCAGAGCTACGCAGCCTTGCAGCAGCCATTCCTCCTCTCTCGTCCTCTACCTGTTGCACCTCTCTCTCTCTCCTCCGTTCTTCAATTTCACGAAGCTCTTCATCAGTGTATTCTGGCTCAAATAAATAAGGGCGGCCATCAAACTCTGCAAAATCAAATTCCTCCTCCACAAAGTCGAAGTCTGGCAAAAAGTCAGCCATTATTCTATAAATCTTTCATAAAATAAATGAATGAACTTTTCAGGCTACTGTCCGGTTCTGCCTTCCAGCTGTTGCTGCTTGTTCTCGTGAGATTTCAGCCACACTTTGGAAAGCAGAGCTAAATGGTAAACAAACATGGCAGCACACCGGTAAGGTAAGACAACACGTTTACATGTCGTTTTCTATATGTTCTCTGACATTTATCCTAACGATATGAGGCAGTCTTTGTGGTAAAAAAGCTTGTTTAGTGGACTAACTTTGCACTTGAAGGTTGCCCGTTCACTTACGTTTTAACAGGTCTGACGCTACTATGCACCCCGGCTGTATCTAGGCTAACAGCTAACATGCTAACTATTATTTTTATGTCACTAGTCACTTGAAACAAATTTAGGATGATAGGAGACAGGTTGAAATAAACCGAAATTTCCCTTTAAACTGTCCCTCCTTTAAGGTAACTGAGGTTTGAGATGAGCTCAGAGAAACAAACTCGACACAGTGAAGGAACCAGAGGAAATGCTGTCCTGGCTTCAGTATTGAAGAGCTTTAAATGCCGCTCAGCTCTGGGCTCAGGTGACGTTACCTGACTGCGGACAACACCGGTGAAGTCGGCCTGTTGTGGAGGGTAGACGTGGAGCTCGGCCTCGTAGGCTCCCTCTCCCTGATTCTCAGCGCTGATCTCCAGAGTCAGAGCGTTGTCGTCGCCGATGTAGATCTGCTCACGGTCGCTGCAGGAGAGACAACAATAAAAGAGACTGAAAAAGTCTGTCTGGGACGATGAACAAACATGACAGCGGCAGGACTACGAGGTCTGACCAAAGCTACCAAACTGACCACTGTACCACCTAACATTCCACTGTTTATCGAACAAGGTGAAACACAGCCTGTCCTCTGCTCACTCAGCCTCTGAATCACAGCGTCACTAAGTTTATATAACTGAGATCAGAGGTGTGAAGTTCGCAGCCTGAGGTCATCAACAGTTTCTCACCTCTTCACCGACAGCTTCAGGTCAGGTTTACAGATGTTGTCATCTCCACAATCCAACAGGATGTGAGCCTGAGGAGGGAGGGAGGAACAGGTTAGTCATACAATACTGAATACTTAAAGTTGAGGCACTGAAGGCATCAGTCCAACTAAATATAATAAATGTAAGACACACACACACACTCAGGTGTGTTACCTGCTTGGTGACGTTGGACGGCGCAGACATGTCGATGATGGGCAGCAGCCCCGTTTGATCTGCAGCTAGCTGGTAGTCCAGTTTGTACTCCATCGCCACGGAGATGGGCGTGATCTTATCCCGAAACTCACGGTCATCCTGAGAGACAGAGACACAAAGAGACAGAGACACAAAGAGACAACTCTTATTCTGAAGGAGTGAGACTTTGTGTCCACATGTAGCTCACAGATGCAGTCGTCAATGCAGCAGAATCATCAAAACCCAGAGCCTACAATACCCACAATGCACTTCTCCCTCTGACAGCAGTGTGGTAGACTCTGAGATGAGCTGCAACTTCTTTCTAACCCCACACCTCCAGATTGTTTTTACTTTTCTAACTTGTAGTCTTTAACTGACGCTGACTCAAGTGACATCACTGGAGGACACTTATCAAACGTCACACAGCTCCTCTGACACAGACACTGAAGGATTTACACACACGTGTAGTCAAACACAACCTGCTGTTAATAAAACGTGATAAACCTTTCCTACACCTTTCTGTGCTTCTTCTTCTCTGGTTGTAAAGTCCGTTTCATTTGCTCACCCTCAGGAAGACCTCCTGCTCCTCACAGGCCGGGGTTTTGCCGTTGGTCACCGTCATGTTCTTGGAGTACTGGAAGGTCCCACCATGCAGGAAACGGACACGTTTGGTTGCCTCCTTCTGCTTCAGACGGTCCAACAGGAGGTCCACACGGAAATCTGGAGGAGACGAAACAGAGAGGAGGTCACGACATTGCAGGACGTATGACTGATGTTGACATGATAAATCTGTGGTGTGTATGTGTGTATGTGTGTGTGTGTGTTAGCTGTCTTCACACAGCATCATTAGAAAATTCAGCTGCTGTTGAACTCACTGAGAGCAGCTGGAGCTCCGAATCCGTTGGCCTTCAGACAGTACTTCACCTTAAAACTGGAAACACGCAGAGTTCAGTCTGACAGTCTCTATGTTTAAAGTTCCAGTGTGAAGGATTTACATACGGGCAGAGATGGTGTTTCACATAATAAGCATGTTTTCATTAGTGTATAATCCCCTGAAAATAAAGCCCTGTCCATACAGATATTTTTGTAAACAGATATTTTCCTGTTCGCTGATCTTTCATGGGAAACTGATGTAAAATAAAATACTGATGATGATGATAAACAGATGCAACTCACCAGGACACCATAGTGCTGGTACCAGGGAGTGTGCAGGTCTTCTCCTCTGGGTTGATGATCAGAGGCGTTATGTCTAATGTGGCGTTCACACTGATCACTGGACGCGCTCTGACACACACACACATACAAATAAATTAGCAAGGGAACACACTGAGCCTGTTTACAACTGGTATTAACGTGCATCTCTGTGATCCAAAACCAAACTGATGGCCGACACTGTCAAGTACTCGAGTACTTGCAAAAAGAAAATCTAACATAAGAATAGGAATGTAAGGGCTCATTTATGTTCAACGTTAGAGACGGAGATGGACGGAGCCTTCTGTCCATATTTGTGCACATTTTCTGAAAGCTTACGGATACGGACGAAACAAAGCAGTACGTTGGAGATCATGGAGGCGTAGTTCGTAGTTCGAGTGTCGTAGTTCAAGCGAGATATGACGTAAGAGATGACGAAGAAATAAAAAATGGTGGAAAGAATTCTCTGTCCACATGTTGGTATTTATATAATGGCCGCACAGACCACCACTGTCTCAAATGCTGCCTCAGTTTAAAGCTACAATATTACGACCTCCTCCACCGTCTCCTCATTTATTGCTGTGTGAAACTTTTGACTCCGCCCTCTCGCGTTTCTATTGGCTGTATCTGTGACATCACAAAGAACACATGGAAGTATGAGGGCAGTGACGGACAAAATGTGTGAATAGCCATATCTATCTTCGAACGTAAAATAAGTGTAAATACAACGAGAGATTCATGCATTGAACAACCAGTCTCTACAAAGCCCATTAATTCATAAATATAATGTTAACATAAGAAAAATGAGCAAACTTTCTGTTGCTGCCGTTACACAGGTAGCAGCACCAGTAAATTCAACAACTGCTCAGTCAGCACGAGCTAACACAGCAGGGGCTAAATCCAACACTGGGACGTTTAACGGTCTCATTAAACTCAAGCCAACACTGAAACATCTCAACACCATCGTTAAACCTGTTAATAACCATCATCCGTGTGATGCTAACAGTAAGCCCTGTCACTGTGCGTTTGTTTTAACCTTCAGACCAGCTGCTCCCCAGCACGGAGCTCACACTCACACTAAAACTAAACTATCAAAGTTCACATGTGGGAGGCTGGGCTGCAAATACTTTAAATGTTGAACGAATACTGACATCCAATCAAGTCCTCGTGAATGCCCGTCCCAGCCCACACCTTTATCTATCATTTGTCTCCAGCTGACTTGTCTTCAGATTTTGCTTTTGCCTACGTCACATACGATAACGAACCCTGTGGACAGTTAGTACATCCACACTGTGGCTAGCTGTTTGCTAACATGCTTGCTACCTAAGTTAGCGATTGTGGCAGTAGAGCTGGAGATATGACTGTCTGCAGAATTCAACATGTCTCCTTCCACAGGGCGAAATGATGGGAACAAACTGTCTAAATCGTTGTAAAAAGGCAGGTTGTAGAGTGTTAACAGGCGAAACAACCACCATGTCCTGCAGCGATGATGTGTTTCCTGTTATCTTCTTGACGGGGACGAATCAGGATGCATCACTGTGGACACTACAAAAGATATGTGGTCAAATGCTTCCCAGACCACCCCGGCAAGTGTTTTCAGTGATTGGATCACAATGCGCCCTGGTGGTCGTTGCTGTACATTTGAGGTCGGATCACATGTTAGTTTCAGGTCTAAACAGGCGCATGTTTCTCTGCTGAAGGGGTTAAACATCTCCTAATAGCATCTATAAAGTCAGTAGGAGAAAACTCTTTGATATCAGAGGTGGCCTTGCTCATTAAACTGCTCACAGACACACACACACACAGCCTCAGCAGGGGCTGCATACACACACACACACGCACACACACGCACAGTAGGATTACCTGTATAAAACTGCTTTGTCTGCTCCGAACACTCCCACTATTAAATCTGAAAGACAGAGACACACATCAGCTTTTTACACAGCAGCAGTTCATGTGATCCCTGCTGTGTGTGTGTGTGTGTGTGTGTGTGTGTGTGTGTGTGTGTGTGTACCTGGGTATCCATTCTGGTCTATGTCAGTGTTTCCAGACATGGCGTATCCAAAACTAGCCGGCATGTAGCTGGACGCCCACTTCCCCTGCAGGACCTGAGGGACGAGACACACAGTTAACGTGACACAGCACAGTGTAAATCTGCAGACTCAGACCATGTCTGTGGTATTTACCTGTGAAGGTGTGGGGTCAGGTCCTCCAGGGCGGCCATTGTGGATGTAGACCAAACCGTGACGGTCGGGGCCTCCATAAGGAGCAGAGATGGCCACATCTGGAGGAAGACAGGAGACGTGAGGTGGAGCAGGAAACGATCCACGTCAGGGACTGTGTGTGTCTGTGTGTGTGTCTGTCTTACCATTGAAGCCGTCCTTGTCCAGGTCTCCCAGCGCTACGATGGCAGAGCCGTACCTGGCGTAATCATCCGACCCTGTGAGCAACTGAGGATGTTGGAAGGAAAACCCTCCCTTGCTCAGGTACACCGACACCTGGAGGACACATGCGCACGCACACACACACACACACACAGACTGTCAGCTGCAGTAGATAGGGAGGTTATTTGGTTATTTTTTCCTTTAAAGTAATAATTCACAAGCAACAAGACTGTGTGTATATCAGTGACTTCCTGTTTTATGTTGAATTCATGAAGAAAACTTTGTGACTGAAGAATCCAAAAAGGGAACATTTGATTAACAACAGCAAAACCATATCAAAACATCTGTTTACAAACTCTCACACAACTGGTTCAGAGGACTTTCACCTACAATATTTTCAATCAATCAATCAATCAATCAATCAATTTTATTTATAAAGCCCAATATCACAAATCACAATTTGCCTCACAGGGCTTTACAGCATACGACATCCCTCTGTCCTTAGGACCCTCGCAGCGGATAAGGAAAAACTCCCCAAAAAAACCTTTAACGGGAAAAAAAAACCCGGTAGAAACCTCAGGAAGAGCAACTGAGGAGGGATCCCTCTTCCAGGACGGACAGACGTGCAATAGATGTCGTACAGAACAGATCAGATTTTGATCTCATGCATGGACGAGTAGTGTACCTGAGCATGTGCGTGTGTTTGAACTCTGCTCAGGCAGAGCTCAGGCTCAGGCATGTTCAGGCCACGCTTGTGAAGAGCTGATCATACAACTGTGAAATGAGACCTGGATAATTCTGAACCAGCTGTGTGAGCATTTGTAAACAGATGTTTTGATATAGTTTTGCTGATGTTACAGGTGGACCCTGGTTACTTCAGTTTGTGAAGAATTTAGCTTTTTTTGGATTCTTCGGTCAACGTGGAGGCACGAGAGAAACAGTTTTCTCACGGTGAGAAACTGATACACACATAGTCCTTTTAAAGTTGAAATATTCCTTTTATTTTCAGTTTGGTTTGTTCCTCAGCAGGATTACAATAAAACCTGATTGCCGATTTTCATGAAGCTTGGTAGAAGGGTGAAGCCTGGGCTGAGGGAGAACCCATTGAAGTTGGTCTGAATCACAGGGATCCACAGATTATTGTTTTCTTTCGTTAACACTAGGGATGCACTGGAATGAAAATTTGTGGCCGAAGACGAAGCCGAATATTATTAAACGCTTGGCCGAATACCGAGTACCGAAAACCAAATATCATTGTTTAGTTTTTCATTAGTTTTTGCAGATGAACCCTCCAGATTAGTGTTGTCATGGTACCAAAATTGGATCCCACTGTGCGATACCAGTGAAAATATCACGGTTCTGAGTAGTATCACGATACCACAGTGAAAATGAGGCAGATGTGCCTTTTGTCATTTATAAAAAGATAAATCACTTTTCTATAATACATCAGTGATATTTCAATGGAATAAATTACTTATTGACTTATTCATACTTCAAAAACAGCATCAATAAGTGATTAACATAGGGGGGATCAAAATAAAATAAATAAATAAAATAAAAATCAACCAGCCACCCTCCTCCCCTGACAAGTAAAGAACAGTCCCTTCACAAGTAAAGAACAGTCCCTAAAGTGCGGTGAGGTTTGTGGACCGTTACTGCCACAAAGAGAGAAATGTGAACGGCTCGTTTCTCCTCTGACACATCACATACCTGTGTGCGGCTGGCTCGGCTGTTAAGGTACTTCTGGGCAGTCATGACGCCAAGAAGAGGATATTATTGGAGCCGACTTCTCCGTCGCTGGTAAGCCGATGGCCACCGTATTTGACAGGAATACATTAACGTTACTGTCTGTGTCTGTGACCCCCGTTCAACCCACAATCGGTGGGATTTGCCTTTCGTTTCTGCTGCTGGTTGAAATCTGTAGGTGGCTCGCACAGCGTGCTGAATGATTTAAGCCTATTTTGCTCGCACAAAACTATTTTTAGTCGCAAATGCGAGTGCAGTGAGGGACGGATTGCCACACTGCCGACATTTTACTCCGCGCATCACGGCACGCTGTTTGATTGCGTTGTCAAAACACGCCGCTATTATTCAGCCGTGCTTTTAACTTATTCCACCGAATACCGAATGTGTGTTTTTTGCAATATTCGGCCGAATATATTCGGTTACCGAATATTCGGTGCATCCCTAGTTAACACTGTGAGATGGGGCATTTGGTCTTGGTAAAGGTCTGTGGTCCCAATGTGCCTCTAGTTTTCTAATATTTCAAAGGAGTTAATTTGACCTTAATGGCATCAGAAAGTCTCTGGTGAGTCTTATTTCAATAACATGAGGCATTTTCAGGCCAAACTGTTTTGGGGAGCTCCCTCGAGAACTTCACACCTTCAAGGCCTTATTTCTGTTCGCATTCACACCTCCAACAGGAACGCTGAGACGTACAGCAAGCTGACTGGTGGTTGGTGGAAAAGTTTTTAGTGTAAGCATGCTAACCTTAGCGCTAACACACATCTTACTGCATCCTTCGTTCATCTTTAGCTGCATGTGTGTGCACAGGAATATTTAGTTACTAATGTGTGTGTGTGTGTGTGTGTGTGTGTGTGTGTGTGTGTGTGTTTCCTACCTGTCCGACCTCCCTCAGTTTTCCGTTGGCCACTCTGTCCATAAAGAGAGGAGCTCCAACCAGCACATCCACCAGACTAACAGACACACACACACACACACACACACACACACACACACACACACACACACACACACAGGAACCAAAGCAAACACATCATTAACACAGTAACTGAGTACATTTACTCGAGTACAAATTTAAGGTATTTCCATGTTATGCTCCTTTCTCCTTCTCCTCCACCTCAGAGGTTTTTACTGCACTACATTTGTCTGACAGTTACTTCCTGTCCAGTGAAAACCATGTATCTCCAGATGTGGATCAAGAGTTTCTTTATGTTAATTCTCAACAGTGATGGATGAAGTACCTGAGAGCCTCACTTGAATAAAAGTACAGATTTCTTACCAGTAAATCACTTTGTTAGAATATTACTTGAGTAAAAGTGAGTATCTGATATTTACTGTACTTAAGTATCAAATGTAATTTTATTATATTAAATATAATTAGTAAGTAAGTAAAAGTACAAGTACAAGTGAATGTTGGTGATAAAGCAGCGAGCGTTATGAATTATGAAGTTTATTTCTTCTGAACATGTACACCACCTTAAAAATAGAGCGTAACACTTTGAGGTCTTTTCACCACTTAAAGGATTTCAAGAACAAAATCTAGTTTTTCCCTCCCACTCCTTCATCCGTCCGTCTCTTCCTCCCATCCTCCATATTTTGTAGTAAGTCACAAAGATGTTCAGGGGAAATGTAACATGTAAAAGTATACATGTTATTTAGAAAATGTAGAGGAGTAAAAGTGAATATTGACAAAAAAAAGTATTATTACTTCTTTACATTAAACCACTCTTTCTTAAACTATATAAACTTTTTAAAAACCCTCTTGGATGACTGGAAAAGTCGTCCTCATAAAACAGTGAACAGGAAGTGTGTCTCAAGTCACATACTTGTGTTGGTGCGCTTCAATGTTAGAACACTATGTCCACTGTGTACTTCTTGTGTGGTGTGCTAATTTCATTAGGGTATTATCTCAAATCGCACACTGCTGTTTTGTACTTACCGGAAGTGACGCACTTCCTGTGGACGCACTTGTCAACTGATATTGCTTGTTTGTCAGACATGATAAATTGTCATGATGTACTAATTATTTGCCTTTCTCTGGAGTAAACCCTCAAATGTGCAACTACATTTGCGGTACCACATCATTACAGACACAACAAACATTACTGACGGCTTCTATTCAACAACACTTTTGGCACTTAGTGCAAAAAACATGTATAATTAACAGGCTCCTTGTTGTCCCAGCTGCCATGTCAAAAGTTGAGAAGTTTGCTACGCCACAACAATGGTGATCATTGAGGGTGAGAAGTGTCCGTCCTTCCACACTGAACCTTTGGATTGTTTTGAGTGCGTCAGTGGTACACTACATTGTCCCGTACAATGCAGCGTGAATGCACTTGTGCACTCAAATAGCAAGTGTTCGGCGTGTAAGTATGCAACTTGAGAAACACTGGAGCTGTTTTTCTGACTTTTTAGAGATATGTGGTTCTCACAGGACAGCCACACAACAAATATATGACCTTATAGAATCTGATGCAACACTGTAGGTTAAACTACCCAACAGGATATAAAGGAGTTCAAACGAGCATAACCTGAAACATCTGCAGCAACAAAATGACTGCAGCAGGAATATCCATCCAAAAACATCAGACAGAAGGAAAACATACTGACTTTGACTGAAACTACTTTAACGACATCCTGCTGAGAATACGTTTACTTTAGGAAGGCTCTGAAAAGAGGACTTTAACTTTTAGCGGAGTATTGTTAGTGTGGTGTTAGTATTTTTACTGCAGGGAAGGATCTGTAACACACACACTGACATTTCTCACTACAACACACGTGTCCTCAAGGCCTCGAACACACACACACACACACACACACACACACACACACACACACTGAAAGTATTTCCTGCCCCATAAAACACGTGTAAAGTGTTTGTTTTGAATTGTTTACATTGTTTGCATCACCTTGTGGTCTTCTTCGCCTGTCTTTAATTGGCACACTGCAACATTTTACAACACTTAACTGCCACCAGCTGTGATCACGCTGCAGGTGGCAGAGACGTGTGCTGTGTTGGAGATGTTTTTCATAGTTTGATATTAAAATGGACACATTAAGTCTGGAGTTACTACTTTCAAACCACTGATTTACTAAATCAAGTTTCACCTTTAAAACTTAAGAAATGTCTCAGGTACTTCAGACTTTAGTTTATGTGTCAGTCTGCTGGAGGAAATCAACAGCCATCAACTTTGTAAAACGACAGTTTAGACAACATGTCATCACACCTGAACAGAACAGCCTCACTCCCCGACACTACGACACTACTTCCACTCGATGAGAGCAGATGGCAGCTTCGACCTTCGCTGCTATAGCAACTTGAATTTAGCCCCGTCTCCCTGCGTGACTCCAACTCTAACCCACACTCGCAAGAATGTGCGGCCAGTTAGACTCCACCTCCATTAAAGTTAGGTAAGTTCTTCTCCTGTTAGTTTCGTCTCAAAATGAGGGAGTAGGGTGAGGCAGAGTGTACGGCCCAGTCCGGTGGGGGAGAGTTCAGTCTGCACAGACGTCTCTCCTTGGCTCTGCCTCCCTATGCTCCTTCTTACTTATCTATCTACCTTTGCTTTTTCCTACTCTTCTATCTATCTAACCCTTTGTCTCCCACTCTGACCCCCAGATGGCACTACTGCTCCCATTCATAGCCTCAAGTATGTACATCACGGATGGTAACATCTAGTCCTAAACTGAACAACATCACAACTCTTTTTGCTACTTTCACTTGTCCCTGCAATTTGACTACAAAACAAAACGCCAACTGTCATGAAATCAGGTGTTTCAGGCCGAAACAATCCCATAAACAGCCCACGAAATCCTGGAGGGACGGAGATATGACTCATTTCCAAAGACAAAGGGAGATGTTAAATCTCCAGGAGACAGAAAGAGTGTGAGGAGGAGGAGGAACCATCAGTGTGCTGCCAGGAGTCAACAGAGGATATAGAAGGAACTCTCCCAGTAGAAAATGTTACCTCTCAGCTGATAACTTCAACACAGACAGACTCACCCATCGTTATTAACATCAGTGGCAGCAACCGAATGTCCAAAGTAGGCCGCCATCTACAACAGGAGAGGAGGAGGGAATAATGGGCTCATGTTCTTAAATCACTTTAATATCACAGCCTGTAAATTGTAAAAACATAACAGACAAATAAACAGAAACGCATCGGCTTCTATCGTGAAAACATCAACAGGAAGTGTTTTTCAGTTTAGTGACAGGTCTCATCAGACTCATGTACACGTTTACTGCCTGTTAACTCAGCAGGACGAAGAGGAGGAAGAGGAGGAGGAGGAGGAGGAGGAGGAGGAGGGGTTAGTGCTAAAACTAATCATTACCCAGCTGTTCATGGTGCTTTTACATCCACTACCTTTACACTCTATGTTTCAGACTCTTATTTTTTCCCTGCATGTTTTTCTTTTTAAACATGTTTACTGAATGTTGTTGGAGGCAGCCTGAGGTCGAACGCCTGCTTCTCTGTTGCTGGTTCTGTTCAGAGAGCTGAGACACTGATGAGCCGCTCTGAGGTCAGCAGCAGTTTGATTTAAAGGATCAGATGAGTCACAGAGCTGATTCAAAAGCAAAATACAGGATCACTGTGACTAACATGGGCTGGACATCAGACAAACGTCTGGGGGCGCAGGAAACAGATGAAAGAGAGGCTGGTGTGTTCAGAGGAACAGTTATGGAGGACGGACAGGAAAGTGAGGAGGAACTCTTTCATTAACGTCTGCTGATGACAGCCTCTTTTCCTGCCATTTATGTTTCTGTCTCCTCCTCCAATCACACCTCCCCTCCTCTCCCTCACTGCTGTGATCGTCCTCCATGACCAAGTTTGGAAATAATCACGTCAATGTTTACACTTCAACAACTCTAACTACTACTCTCCGGACACCATTTTAAAATGATCAGGACAGAAAGCTCAAAGCTGACACTTCAAGTCTAATTGTTACTTTGGGGCGTGTTACCTGATTTTGTGTTTTATTTTTCATTTCTCTTTGTTTCAGACAGAAACTATTCTTTTTTTCTGTTTTGTTAAGAGATGTACAGATTGTTAAATTTTGGGCCGATACCGTTTTTGTTGTTGTTAACCCAACTACTAATATGTCTGAGCGAGTGTCTGCATTTTCACCATCAGAATTTATAAATAAAATATCAACAGAAATTTCCACATCAGCTGTAGCCATCTTTTGAAATGCCTTCATGGCGCTGCTTATTGCAAAACTAGTTTTATGTTCGCCGTAGTGTCGCTGGTGCGAGGGTGTGCCATTGGAAAAATTACGTCATCACGTCTATAAGTTGTCCGTCATCGTCTGAAACCCGCCCCATATTAGATAAACAGTTTTGATTGGCTCAACGCGGGCCAGATGGGCTAATAATCTGTGTGACATGATCTCCACATCAGTCTGGTCCCAAACTGAAGGCTCAAACAGATACAGATAAACAGTAACCATCCGGGTTGTAGGCGGTGTCCTCCAGCTCACCTGTGTTCCTGTGAAGTTCACCATGGACTCCATGTTGGCGCCGTTGAAGATGTTCACCTAAAACATTAAACACAACACGGGATGTCAGCCGAGCTTCACGCACACTTCAACATCGGCAGTTTAAAACTGGACTGTGCACAGACACTGAAGTGACACCACGAGACTGTATGGAGACAGTCTTCTTTCACCATGACAACGACACACATCTGTCCATCCTGTGGGTATCAGAGAGTGTATGTGTGTGTGTGTGTGTGTGTGTTGAACCTTTAACACTTACATAACCCAGTGCTTTGTCCCCACGAGGAACTCCGGTCACATAATCTGTAGAGGACAGAAAAACACAACTGTCACTAGTTCAGTCAGCGAACGACTGTTTGATCATCACAAATCATTAATCTATATTAAAATACAATTCATCAATGAGCTGTTTGGTCTGTTAACTGACAGAAAACTGTAGAGAACGTCCACATTGTCATCAGATGTTTTAGTACAGAAACCGAAAGGAGCAGAAGTGTTCTACGTTAAATTAAAGGAGGAGATTAGTCTTTGTTCTCACCTTCTTTTCCGTCATTGTTGAAGTCTCCGACCGTCACAGAGTACCCTGAGAACATTACATAGATCATTACAGAACTCCGTCTGCTGAGGCAGGAGAATGTTCTCTACTTTAATTTAGACCCGTGTGTGTGTGTGTGTGTGTGTGTGTGTGTGTGGTTACCGAGGTAACTGTCGTCATACTGAGCGATGGCCGACCCGGTGGCAAGAGTGTTTGCGTACGTGGTGTAGAGGTGTCCATCAAACCGGGTGAAGATCTCAGAGACGTCATCAGAAATCAGCTGACCTGAAGAGGGAGGAGAAAGTTAGAGAACATTTGAGAACAGAGGAGAGAAGGAGAACGTTATGCCGGGTTCACACCACATGACATTTCTGTCCGTTCCCATGGTCACTGCGTCAGATTTGGTGATTGGGGAGTCATTAAATCATGCCATGACTTGGCCGACAGACATGACACACTCCACGATGGTACACACCAATTATCCCCGGTTGTCTTTCATGACGTATGTGATGTCATCAGGTTATTCTTGTCCTATTTTTATTACTTTTACTAACATTTGAGTCACTGTGTCTGTTCATGTGCCAGCTGAAATGTTGTAGTAACATAAAAAGCACCACCAGATGGGCGGAGCAACATTTGAAGTACTGTACACAAACATGCAAGTCACTGACTCCTCCACAACAAGTTCCTGCAAATGTTTCACAATAAAAGCCTTTTTAGAAAATGAATTCTCTCAACCAAAGTTATACGGGGCTTTTAATTTGAAAAAGATACACGAAGTGTTGAGTTTGAAATGACGATGCATTAACGCTAATAAGGCAACGGGAGCAGATAAAAAGTAAAAATATAAAAATACAGAGGGATTAATAAATAACTGCCTCTGCTGTTTCACACCATCATTTTTCCCTTTTTACTCTGTGTGGTAACGTCCCTACAGGAAGTGTCAGAAAGGCTGGGCTGTTGTTGACATACAGTTTCCACGGCAGCAGATTGCTCTGTGTTTCTATTGGTCAAAGTGACGGCTGTGATGGGAGCAGTCGTGAACGACAAATAGAAAATCAAACATCAAAAATCAAACGTCCACTATGACACACTACACATGCCGACACTGTATGACATTGTGTCAGGCTACAATCGAGCTGATATCGTGTAGTGTGTGCACGGCATTACAGAAGAGAGCAGAGAACGCAGGAGAACGAAATGGGAATTTAAGAAAGAGAAGGAGAACATTAAGGAACAATAGGAGGGGGTAGATCAGAGCAGAATCTAAGGAACAGAATGCGTTGGCTAAAGGCTGAAACACTTTTGGTTTAGAAAAACACAGAACATGTAATTAAAGGAGCCGCAGAGACACAGTGTTAACAAGGGTCTAATCAGAACCAGAGGGGTGTGTGTGTGTGTGTGTGTGTGTGTGTGTGTGTGTTGAGTCAACAGGAAACAATAATTAGGCAAACACAACCCAGAGAGGAAACATGTAGTGACGACTCAGTGTTCAGGATACACTCTGTCACAACCTCTAGTGTCAGACCATAACACACACACACACACACACACACACGCCTTGTCTGAACCCTCACCTGCTGATTAAACTCTAAGCTGGTGACGGTGCTGCAGATCTGGTGATCTGAATGATGTGAATCTGTCACTGTGTCCAACATGAAGGTTCTGCAGACATGAGGACAGTCTGTTTCCCATCATGTCTGACACCACACATCATGATATCTGAGGAGAGTGTCAGTCACACTGAATCAAACGGTGGTCTCACACCTATCATGTCTGATTCAGTTACAATGAACCCCGGTGCAGAACAAAGAACCGGATCAAGACCGCTGCCAGTCAGACTCTGGTGGTCTCAACACAAACCCACCACCCACAGCACTGTGTGAGAGGAGAGATGTGAGCTTAGCAGGGTTCTCTTTTTAAAGTGTGAAGAACAGAAAAGTGAGGAAACGACGAGGAGAACATTAGAAAAAGCAAGAGAACATCCATGTGAAGTCTCTGTGGAACCAGCTCCTGAACTTGAATAAACATCCACATCGCTCGCCACACTGCAGAGTCACAGCACCAGAAACATCACGACCTCTGGATGATGTGTTTGATTCCCACAGTGACACAGCACAGCGTGTCATTCTGAACCAGCAGCATCACGAACCACCACAACACAACGTGCAGCCGAGTCACCGGTCGAGACAAACAACACAAACGTGTCTTCAATGATCTGGAGCTAAATATTTGTTACAGTGTCAGAACTCTTAAAACACTCCCAAACATGTCCTAATAACAAAAGGACCCACTCACACACGCACAGCTCCACAGCGCTACAAGTGGAAAAAAACTGTGCAGGGTACTTTTAGTTTGTGAACACAAAGTTATTATTACTGATTAAAGTCAAAGTATGAAACAGGATCCAAGCTGTAATAAAGAGGACTTCTCCTTTAAAGGCCTGTCAGAGAATCTGGGGACAGAAAACTGCCAACTGGCAACTCCGCGTTTCAGGAGGGGAATCCTTATCTTCTGTTATTCACAGTGAGCTGCTGCAGAATTCACCTGCTGACTGTAGGGAGATGACATGAACATGGACACACACACATTAATACACACTAACACACTCTCACACACACTCACCCTGCCAGTAGAAGCTGCCAGGTCCTCCCACCACCACTCTTTTGTCCTGATGAAAACACAAAAACAAAGAAACTAGAATAACCACCTTGTGGTTGTGTACTTCAGCAAACAAGCTGCAGTTACAGTTTACACTCACATCTGTGAAAACATGGATGTGTTTTTGGAATCAAACTCCTATTGAGTTTCAAGATATACAAAGATGATAAAAGCAAGAATACGTACTGATGCATCGTGTTGGAGACACACGGACATATAAGAGAGATTTTTATTACTTTTACTTCTTAAGCGGGATTTATGTTGTGCCTCAGCTCTACGCCGTAGCCTATGCACGGACCAACGCTGTTATGAGCATTTATACTTGTGCTGTGGTCTGTCTGTGTCACTCTGCATGTTACACCTCCAAGATGGTGGAGTGCTATAAAGTTTAATTGATTAAAAACACACATTAAACACACTCACAGCATTCACAGACAAACACTTGTCCTTATCTGGACAAATTTTCCCCACAAATACAACATGCTAACGTTATTAGCACAAGCCTATGGCATTTTACATTGTATAAATTAGCCTAGCAGCTTGCAGAGATTTCCTCTGTTCATATGAAGCCAGGATAAAACACAAACACGGGACTTAAAATGGTATTTTTTGCAGGCTTTATTGTCTTCACAATTTATTGTTTCTTATCTGTGAAATTAAAGTAAATAAAAGTTTTGTTTCCACTGAGGGAAATGGTTTCAGCTTACTTGCCGTGACGCATAGTTACATTTCTGGGGAGGTGCATGTCAGGCTACAGCATTGAGTCGACGCATGAGTATAAATACTGCATTATTGGCTGCTCAGGTCAGTGGTGGCGGAAGTATTCAGGACCTTTACTTCAGCGAAAGTATGAATACCACAATGTACAAACACTCTGAAAGAAGTAAAAATAAAGGAAGATAAGTTGGTACCTTTAAGAAGTCGGCACTGAAGCCGGCCTGGCAGAAGCCCTGTCCCTCAGGTGAGCTTAACTCTGGACAGAAAAATAATTTATATCACACATTTTACAGGTAAACAGGTGATGAATGATTTTTATTATTATTGCAGATATTCAGTGGAGAAAAGAAAAGAACAGACTTGATCTGCAGGGAGAGTACTCGACCACCGTCGATCCTTTCTTCAGGTAACACGTTCCCACCGGCTCTCGCTCGGAGACGCCAAAGGTCGACCATTGATACAGAGGAGCACAGGCCTGGAAGACACACACAAAACTCAGACCAACATGGACGCTGCTCAGCGGAGGCCAGGTTCAGACCAGGAAACAATCATTGTGTCATTCTGTGTGTGTGTTTCTCACCAGGATGTGTTCTCCATCAGATCGTACCGAGGCACCAAACCACTGTTTGGATTTAAACTCCATCGGAACTCCTGCGTCATTCTTCCTGTCATCTGCAAAGACACAAAGAGAGAATAATCATTACTGATGCATATTAATTGTCATAGAACACAGAGTCCAAAATCCAAAAGTCCAAGACTAACACCATCTCTCTGCAACTGGGTCCTTCACTTATTGACAAACAGTCAAAAGTCTGTTTAGACCCATGGCGTCTCATCTTCCACTATCACACTCAACACCGGCTCCCCACAGGGATGTGTCCTGGGCCCCCTGCTGTACATGCTCCTCACATGTGATTGTTCTGCAAGGTGAGGTTTGCAGGTTTGCAGATGACACGGCTGTGGTTGGACTGACCTCCAACAATGACTGTGGACAGGCCAGAGGTGAAAGAACCGGTGCAAATTCAAACAATCTCTGCATTAGTGTGGAGAGGACCGAGGAGATGGTTGGGGACTTCAGGAGGAGAGGCCACAACCCCCCTTCCCATCGTCACCACAGGGTCTAATAAAAACAAAACTAAAACTAAACATTTTTAAACAACAGACTCAATTGAAACAAGCAAACCCACCCTGGAAACTGACACCAAACTGAAAACAAAAATTAAAAAGGAAATAACAATAACTAGAATTACTGCTCCGTGGTTGTTTGCCTCCACTTGCCAGTCAAGTTTCTGCCACGGTTTCCATCCATGTCAGTGAAAACATGGATGCTTCACACACAGAAGATCTATACAATCAGCACAGTTTCAAGATTAGAGTCACCAATTCAGTATCTGACCAAATGTCTCCCCTTCTGTTCCTGAAATACGACACTGAATAACTGCCCATGAAGTGTTTTATGCAGAACATTATGATGTCACAGTGAAATTGACCTTTGACCCTTTCTATATAAAGCGTCACCACTTCATTATTTTATCTTGTTAGACATTTGTGTGAAATTTTGTCATAATTAGCGTGAGAATTCTTGAGTTATGAAAACATGTTTTGTGAGGTCACACTGACCTTGACCTTTGACCTTTGACCACCGAATTTGAATCAGTTTATCCTTCAGTCCAAGTGGACAGTTGTGTCAAATATAAAAAAAGGAATTCCCTTGAGGTGTTCTTGAGACATCATGCCCATGAGAATGAGACAGATGCAAGGTCACAGTGACCTTAGCCCTTGACCTCCAAAAACAAATCAGCGCATTCTTAAGTCGAAGTCAACCTTTGTGCCAAATTTTAAGAAATTCCCTCACAGTGTTCTTGAGACATTGCGTTCACAAGAATGAGACAGACAAGGTCACAGTGACCTTGACCTTTGACCTATGACCTATAACCATCAAAAACTAATCAGTTCATTGTTGAGTCCAAGTGGGCATTTGAGGCATTCTTGCAATATCTCGTTCACAAGCATGGTACGGACATATGTATGTATGGATGAATGGACATCTAGTAAACATAATGCCTCCAGTCACGGCTGTCACTAACTAATGAAACTCAACTTAAACTAAACATTATTAAACAATAAAAACTAAACTGAAACAATCAAAACATCACTGAAAACTGACACTAAACTGAAAAGAAACCGAGTCAATTTGATCTCATGACATATACATACATATATATAACCTTTCAGTTTTCAGTGGACAGTTTTATTTTCATTAATCAGTTTCCAGTTAACGAGATCAATCCCACAGTCCACAGAGTATATAAAGTGTCCTGTATCCACACTGTGTCTGTATGTGTAGTAATGAGGAGGCAGCCAGCAGCCAGCCCCGCCCTGCTCTCAGCCTGGAGCCAGCTGGCTCAACTTATGCTGCGTTCAAAGACAAAAACACCAGAGAGCTCTGTGAGTGGCTGCTGAAACAAAAGCAGAGGTCCCACACAGATCTGACACAGCACACAGATAAGAGGTAGATCAATATTTAAGCCTGGTTTGGCATGTTATGGGCAGACAGGGAGGAAACGTTGGGGATTTTCCATCAAGTTGGGAAACTCCGGCCTGATGACAGACGTCAGCTGCTGGATTTAAAAAAAAACAAAAAACTGTGTGACTGATAAAGCAGTGGCCGCAGTATTCTGGTACCATCCCACACTGTGGGTTAAAAACATAAGAGTTCAGAAAAACAAATCGGATGTTTTTTTCCCTGACATGTAATTATGTTGGTCATGATGCCAAGTGTTTGTGCCAGCTAGTAACCATCCTAACAGCACTGTAACCATGACAACAGACTCTTTGTCTCTTTGTGTTTTGGTTTGTCAATGGAGGACTTCAACCCTGAACCAAAGAAATTAGTTCATGTCGACGGTCACATGATGAAAAACGATCCACAGCTACGACAGCAGCTCCGTGAGGCCGTGACGCTCAACTGAGTCCAAAATCTGATTTTAAATCACTTTAAATAAAAGACATAATTATCTGAAGGATGGTGTCAGAATAAAGGTGGAAGTAAAAACAAGACGAAGGAGAGAAACTAAACTCCAAACCACAGAGATTCTACAGAAGCTACAGACGTACTGAGAGATGAACACACTCTCAGTACGACTTCTTAAACACCTTTCTCTCTGGTCTCCTGCAGACAGAGGTGAGAAGAGTCTCAAAACACACACAGCTTGTTTGAGAGGGAAAAGCAGGGTCATCGGATGTTGGCTGCAGTCGGCGAGACATCACCGCTACCCGCTTGAGGGCAGGAGGCCCGGCTTTTGGACCTACTGCAGAGAAGGTCCATCTCTGGTGTGGCTCGGCACGTCTAAACTGACAATGGAAACGGATTTTGCCTCTCAGAGTTGTACGTATGCTGCTGCAGTAACTTCATTCATCTCACAGACTGATTAAGCTTAGCATGTGCAACTTACAGATTGATGTCACACTGTAGACTAATGAACAGACAGATTAAACAGAGGAGCAGCAACTTGGGGTATATCTATATAAACGGTGTTGTCTAAATTTATATCTTGCTTGAAAATATATAACTATATTGTACATAGTCGTTATATCGCTCAGTCCTTCAGTCACTTTTCTGAAACTGTTTTCTGCTCCTCTGCTGAGTGTTAAACCTCCATTCAGTCTCCTCCTGCTTCTGTTTTAATGCAGCACAGTTCACAACATATTTTCTGTTCCTGTTGTCCAACAACAAAACAAGTATGAAAAGTGATTTTGGTGCTGTGGTGATGATAAAGATATGTATTTCATAGTTGTGACTTTGGGTGTTCAAAGAGGGTTAGAAACAACTTGAGTCTGACATCTTAACTTCACAGTCTCTCAGCTCCACCCTCACTGAGCAGCTTACATCATCGTTTAGCAAAAGCTCAGCTCATGTCAGCTCAGACACACTCAAACACTGAGCTGGAGTTTCAAGATTTTATCAGTTTGAGTCTGAAACTGAGGAAAAGATGTGTTTATATATTTAACAGTCTTAATGTGGATGGACTGTGGCCTCAGAATCATATTTATATCTTTCTTTTCCCCCCACACTTCCTGTTATGAGCCGCACCAGTAAATGTATATTTGTGGAGGAGTCACACTTCTGGAAGAAAAGAAAAAATCAAGTAAGAACAAAAGCTTGTGGTGCTTCATGGTTAGACAGCAAGAATAGGACGGACTAACACACTGAGTCAGAGTCATAATGCCCCACACACACACACACACACACACACACACACAAGAATTCCAGTTAATTCTCTGGTCCAGTAAAGCTTTGGCCAGCAATCATGTAGGTTAGATCAACAACAAAGAACTCTATTGTGGGAGGGAAAAACACACACACACACACACACACACACACACGCACGCACACACACACACACACACACACACACACACACACCCCCGCACGCACACACAGACAGAGGGCAACATAACTAGGCCACTGACTAACAGCACTACAGCCAGAGGCAACAACATCAGTGTTCAGTCTATCAGTTTCTACCAGAGCCTGCAGCAGTGTCTACAGGGTCTGCAGGCTCTGTAGGGTCTGTGAAGTAGTCTCTAGGGTCTGCAGGGTCTCAGGGTCATCTGCATGGTCTGTGGGGTCATTTGCAGGGTCTATGGGGTCTGTAGGGTCTGCAGGGTCATCTCCGGGGCCTGTAGGGTCTGCAGGGTGTCAAGGTTATCTGCAGGGTCTGTGGGGTCTGTAGAGTCATCTGTATGGTCTGTAGGGTTGTCTTCAGGGTCTGTGAAGTCGTCTGTTGGGTCTCAAGGGTCTGTGGAGTCGTCTGCAGGGTTAGTAGGGTCTTCATCAGGGTCTGTGGGGTCATCTGCAGGGTTAGTAGGGTCTTCATCAGGGTCTGTGGAGTCGTCTGCAGGGTTAGTAGGGTCTTCATCAGGGTCTGTGGAGTCGTCTGCAGGGTTAGTAGGGTCAATTGTAGGATCTGAAGGGTCTGTAAGGTCTGTAGCTCTGTAGGGTCTGTAAGATCTGTAGGGTCTGAAGGGTCTGAAGGGTCTGCAGGGTCAGTAGAGTCTGCAGGCTCTGTAGGGTCTGTAAGGTCTGAAGGGTCTGAAGGGTCTGCAGGCTCCGTAGGGTCTGTAAGGTCTGTAAGGTCTGAAGGGTCTGAAGGGTCTGAAGGGTCTGTAGGGTCTGCAGGCTCTGTAGGGTCTGAAGGGTCTGTAAGGTCTGAAGGGTCTGAAGGGTCTGTAGGGTCTGTAAGGTCTGTAAGGTCTGAAGGGTCTGTAGGGTCTGTAGGGTCTGCAGGGTCTGTAAGGTCTGTAGCTCTGTAGGGTCTGTAAGATCTGTAGGGTCCGTAGGGTCTGAAGGGTCTGTAAGGTCTGAAGGGTCTGAAGGGTCTGTAGGGTCTGCAGGGTCTGTAAGGTCTGAAGGCTCTGTAGGGTCTGAAGGGTCTGTAAGGTCTGAAGGGTCTGAAGGGTCTGCAGGCTCCGTAGGGTCTGTAAGGTCTGTAAGGTCTGAAGGGTCTGAAGGGTCTGTAGGGTCTGAAGGGTCTGTAGGGTCTGAAGGGTCTGTAAGGTCTGTAGGGTCTGAAGGGTCTGAAGGGTCTGAAGGGTCTGTAGGGTCTGAAGGGTCTGTAAGGTCTGTAGGGTCTGAAGGGTCTATAGGTTAATCTACAGGGTCTGTAGGGTCTGTAGGTTAATCTACAGGGTCTGAAGGGTCTGTAAAGTCATCTTTAGGGTCTGTGGGTCTGAGGGTCTCAGTGTCTGCAGGATGTTTGGCTCAGAGGCACGTCAGCAGGGCAGCTGCTTGTTGTTGCGGCCAGCTGCAGACTGAATGTTGCTGAAACGTAAACATCCTGTACAGACTGGAGGAGATTTGTCAGAGCTGTGTGAGACAGATTCACCTTTTATGGACAGAACAGGCCTCAACAGCTCAGAGGCTGGTGTACGTCAGGTATTCATGTGTGTGCTGCTGTTAGAGAAATGAGCCAGGCTGATACATCAGACCACATTAATTAACTGTAGATACATGTACTGATAGGTCAGGAGAAACTGCAGTATTGATCCATCTGTCTGGACCAATACATCAATTCAGTGATCAGCAATTCAGTATCACTGATTTAAAGTGAAAACGTTGATTCATATCTGTCATCTTCTTGGGGATGCGCTTTTATTTTGAAATTCTGCCTCACTGGCTGACACAATAAATCCATTTTCTCTAACGTCATGTAAACGTACTGAGACGTCTGCCTGCAGGTGAGCTCGCCTCATCCCCCCCCCCCCCCCCCGGAGCGTTCTCTTCAAGTCTGTTTTGACTTTAACTCCAGTACACTGAGAAACACTAAGAGCTTCCCTGGTGGTGATTGGCTGAATCAGCATTGTGTGAACTTGTCTGGCGAGGACTTGAATGTAACAACAACTGGAGTCCTGTCAAGTTTTAACATCCTGTCATTTAACGCATCGGTTCTTCAAACAATATCAAACGAGGAGCAGAATTCACTCTTTAACAACCTCAGTTAAGTTTTAACCCAAAGTAAGTTTTTAGATCCATCAGTGATGCAGCCAATCAGACGAAATCAGACCAAACAGTCGTCTTCCTGTTAATTATCACAGTTTCAGCTCAGCACCGTTAACTGAAACATAAAACACCATCACTTTAACAGACTGATGGAGCCAAAAACGTTACGCATACCCCGTCTCTGAAAAGAGCTGCAGTGTGTGTGTGTGTGTGTGTGTGTGTGTGTTAGTGTGGTGAGTTTGTTACTTCCTACTTTCATGGCTGAGGTCTCCCACAGAATACCAACGAGACTCTATACAACAAGTCGCACTTACACACACAGACACACACACACACTGCTATGTACACTTCACTGTTTGTTTTTGAGTAACTCCCTCTTTTGTGCACCAGATATGTTTTTGTCTTGAATGTTTTCAGCAGTGAATCAGGAAGTACTCACATCCTTCACTGCAGTAAAGTACTGATGCCACAAAGTAAAAACACTCAGTAAAAGTCCTGCACTAACAATGTTACTTCAGTAAAGTCAGTGCAATGTAGTTAAAGAGTCTCTAACACAGCTGTCGTCAGGTCAATCACAGCTTGTGAACAGTGGTCAAATTGTCGCCCATTAAAGATGAGTCAAGACTGTTACTGCGTTGCCTGATTCTCACCTCAGAATTGTTCAAAAACATATTTTAGTGACTTTTTAGCTGTAAAATAAGAAAGACTGTGACCCAGCCGCCATGTTGGATGCAGTTAAACAGGAGTGCCAAGCACCGCCCACCAGCTGGACCAACTTTAACAACAAAATCTGCAAGTCTACAAAATCGAGCAGTTAAAACACTTCTGAAACACTCCTGATGTGGTGTCAGTGCTCTGCTAACATGAATGGAGATGAAATGATTTAATGATTTCTAGACTTTACAAATGTTATCGGACTGAACTGATTAAATCTTGATAATGACAAGAGTCATTTTACAGTGGGTTGTGATGCTAAAAAAATTTAGCCACTGTTATACAGACATCTCCTTTGCTATGTAAGTCAATGGGAAAGCGTCTTTTTGTGCTGCAGGGCATCTTGTCTCAGATTGCCAGAAACTGCAGTACCATTATTTGGCCACTATGAAAACTGGCTTTAAAGTCTGGCACACTACCTGGGGCTGATGGTCCCTCCTGGCTCCCTTACAGCTAAGATGGCGATGGAGATTAACAGTTATTTTATTTATCATGTATTGTGCCTCACTTTATTGGATCATTACATATCAGGTATGGACATAATCTGAAGACTCTCCAGTTTAAAATGAGACAAAACTTTTCTACTGATGTCAGTTTTTAAGGCACGACGAAGGCCAAAATGTGTCCTCCAACAGACGGGGAGGCTCGTTGTTGTTGAGACAATTTCCACAAAACTTGCGGTCATATGTCAATGATGTAATAAGACAGTGTGTAAACAATTTTTCAGCAACTGAGAATCACTGCAAGAGTTCCTTAAGCATACAGTAATAAATGTGCACACAAAATATGAGGCT
Source organism: Epinephelus fuscoguttatus (assembly GCF_011397635.1). Taxonomy (NCBI): domain Eukaryota; kingdom Metazoa; phylum Chordata; class Actinopteri; order Perciformes; family Serranidae; genus Epinephelus; species Epinephelus fuscoguttatus. The sequence continues at coordinate 37,330,317 of NC_064764.1, forward strand.
GATTGGTCCAGTAGTTTGAGAGATTAGTTGGAAAGGATCACGCATGATCCTGTCCAGGGTTACGCCTGGTAGAGATAATAATATTTATGTCTGTGGGGCATGAGTCAGCTGTTGCTACATGACCTGAGTCGCTCCGGGGGGACAATTAAAGTTACATCATATCATTTTTCTCTCCGTGTAAAACACCTGGCTTGTTTCTACTCTCCTCTGCCCTGTTTCCAGTTTTAATCAGACCTTTTCTTTGGACTCATTTTACACAGAAGAAAACATCCTATTTCAAAACAGACGCCTACTCTTAAAGAATGACTGCAGGCAGTGGAGAAGTAAATCATATAAGAGGCGGGTTGTGAAAGCTGTAAGTCTCTGAGTTTAGTCACCGGTGGTTTAGAGAGGCTGCGGTGTTTCAGTAGAAGACCAAACGTGGTGAAATCACACCTCTCATATGTTGTGTTTCCACCAGCTGATTATCAGAAGTAAATCTTTATCATGAGTCAATACTGTCCACACCCAAAGTGATGCTGATAAACTAGCAACAAAACACAGACTGGTGCTTCTAATGCTCTGCGTTTTCTATGACGTACAGTGTGGACATGTGCCTCAAATTGTGGGTTCGAAGTTACTCCCTTAAATATTAAAGACTTCTTGTACCATTATTTGGCAGCAGTACACAGTAGAGAACAGACAGGAAACATGAGGGGGATATGTTGGTCCTTACTTTCTATGACTCCACACATCCAACAGAAACATCTCAGTTACATGAACATCCAATTAATTTAATACTTAAACGTATCTGTCCAGTCTGCAGCTGTGTCCTGCTCATTTCCTTTTGGCACTTTCTCTCGAACTTTAGCATCTTTAAGAAACCAGCACTCAGTCAGACTGACGTGTGTCTTCTTGTCACACAAGAAACAGGCTCAACTGATACTGTCATTTATTAAATATCAGAAAAACATAAATTACAGGCATAAATAGAAGATGCTGTTGGTTCTTTAGCTGACGAGCTCTCCTAAACTTTCATTATCGGCCCCTAAAAATGCTGATTTTACATCTGAAGTGTTTCCCATTGATCTTAAATATTCACAACTGAATTTGCAACAACTGAAGTTAAAGCTTGGACAACTTGATTGCAGCATTAACATTAATTTAGAGAGGCATTCTCTCCACCTGATGAACGTCACTCCAATAAGGTGAAGTAATTTAATGAAGTAAGTAAAAACTCTTCATTACGGCACAGTTTTGAGTTTCTTTTCACTTTCACTCTGACACATTTACCCTTAGCGGTTTTGTTACCTCATTACAACAAAATAAAACTGCACAGTTTGGCAAATTAATGATCCTAGCATGCAAGTTGGATCATAGGTTTAGTTTCACGTTTCCAACACTGCTCATCACAGAGGGGCTGCTGACTACGGTGGCCAACAGAAAAACAGGAAATCTAAAGCCAGTGTTAGGTTTGTCCGTTCTGGGCTACTGTAGAAACATGGTGGTGCAACATGGTGATCTCCATAGACAAGGACTTACTCCCTATGTAGATATAAACGGCTAATTTAAAGGTAACGAAAACAAAATGATTCTTATTTTCAGGTGATGATACACTAAAGAAAATATACCTACTACATTATCTTCAATTTCTGCCAATATATCCTCCTAAATCCTACACTCAACCTTTAAATCCTACACGTTGTAAAGATGACCTTGCTTTTCTTTAAGTGTAATCTCTGTTTGCTCTGTTTTTGGTCTCCACCAACTCCTGAGGGAAATATCTGTCTCTGTAGCTGCTCAATGTCCCACTGTGGTCTCTGACTGTGTCTGACTGCTGAGTACAGCCACTTATCTGAAAACTGCACCAGTAAGTGAAGTCAAGTTGTTGCAGGACAGATAAACAAAGAGATGAAAGCAAAATACGAAAAACACTCAGCGCTGACGGGAGCTGCAGTATCAGGTCATCATTATTTGTGACACCTCACAGACAACAACAGTTTGAAGACGTCACCTTGGACTCTGGGAACTATTTCACGAATAATGGACCCATAAAAACATAATCAATAAACTGAACTGGAAGAAAACCAAAAGCGTTAGTGTCTGTATGTGACCAATTAACAAAGACTCCTGCACAGTGAAAGTGCTACAGAGGAAATTATAACAATTCTAGGAAGCTATTAAAAAGAAGGACATTAACACATCCTGCCAAATGTCTCTGTAAGAATAAACTGTATGAACATCTCCAGGGATACAGCAAGGCTGCAGCTCCTGTCTCCTTTCATTGATCCTCTCCCAACAACTTGAAACAATAAATAAAATAACTATTATCACTGAGAGCTGTTTGCATCACAGAAACACAAAGAGCCGGAGTTCACCTCCTCACGGAGTCCAGGGACGAGTCCACACACCTCCTGCTCCACCACACATTCCTGAATGTGTCCCGACACGAGACACCAGCAGCAGGCTCAGCTTATTACTCCATCAATAATCCTCTGTTACTGCACGCTGGCAAAGCTGCTGCTGCCTCTTATTACGGATGAAAATCAGAGTGGCCTCCAGTCAGAGATGCTTCAGTCAGCTTAACTCTCACTTGTGTTTTAAATAAAATCTAAAAGTTTTCATACTTTAAGTTATAATTTTAAGATTTTCATGAAATCAAACTTAAAACCGTTTATTGCATTTTTCTGCTGCAGCCATTCACTGTGTGTGTTTGAGAACAGATGGACAATAATGGCACCTGGTAATAAATAAGTGGTCTGGCCCTGATCGTTCTGCTGAAGGTTCAGATGGTGAATGATAAAAAAATACTCGTACTAGGGTTCTGCAATCGTTTGTGTTTTCATATCAACCAATCATGGTTACTAGTAGTGTTGTATACTGGTACCAACGGCAGACCGCGGTACTAAAACACCATGGTACATATGATACCATAATGTTGGAGTACCGTTGTACTATGGTACTCGCATTCGCAACTAAAAATAGTTTTGTGCGAGCAAAATAAATCATTCAGCACGCTGTGTGAGTACAGATTTCAACCAGCAGCTGAAACAAAAGGCGAATCCTGCCGGTTGTGGGTTGAACGGGGGTCACAGACACAGACAGGAATACGGTGGAGCACTATGGCCACCGCAAGATGACGTGGTTTACCGGCGACCAAGAAGCCAGGCTCCAGGTCCAATATTTTCCTCTTCGTTGGTGTCATGACTGCTCAGAAGTACCTGAACAACGGAGCCGTGGCAGCACACAGGTATGTGACGTGTCAGAGGAGAAACATTACTCACATTACTCTTTGTGGCAGTAACGGTCCACAAACCTCACCACACTTTAGGGACTGTTCTTTACTTGTGAAGGGACTGTTCTTTACTTGTCAGAGGAGGAGGGTGGCTGGATGATTTCTATTTTATTTCTTTATTTTATTTTGATCCCTCCTGTGTTCATCACTTACTGATGCTGTTTTTGAAGTATGAATAACTCAATAAGTAATTTATTCCATTGAAATACCATTGATGTATTATAGAAAAGTTATTTATCTTTTTATAAATGACAAAAGGCACATCTGCCTCATTTTTGCTGTGGTATCGTGATACTGCTCAGAACCATGATACTTTCACTGGTATTGTACCGTGGGTCCCAATTTTGGTACCGTGACAACACTAGTTACTAGGGATGTAAGGATTCATCGATCCGGATCAATATATCAATTCAATGATCAACTATCCAGTATCATCGATGCAAAGTGAAAATATCGATCCATATTGAATATCCATCATCATAGCCATACCATTTGAAGTTCTGTGTCACCATCAAACAGCAGCAGGCAGATAAATGCGAGCAGCTGAGAGACAGATGATGAGAATAACGTTATTGAATCAGGAATAAATCAGCAGTTTGGACTGTCTGATAAGATTTGTTTTATCTGAAGCAGACTGTGTCGACATGGAACCACATGGTATATTTAGAATACTGTTTTTGTGTCAAAACAACTTGTGTCCACATCAATGTCTCCAGGGTCCTGTATCACGAAGCAGGATTAATGTCTTAGCGAGGTAACTTCAGGGTTAACCCTGGGTTTTCGGTCTCACGAAGCCGGTTCAGTTCTTATCGGGGTAGATCACCATGGTAACTTACTCTGAACGGCTATCCTGCTCCGGAGCAGGGTAAGTTCAGGATTGAATCTGATCCTATAAAAAGCACCACCCACTGGCCAATCAGCTGTTGATGGCTGACAGAAATGCAGCCCAGTCATGACGGGAAGTTTAATTCATTTGATTGATTTTGATTTGAAAGTTTATTTTGAACATTAAAAAGAAAAGAAAGCAACAACAACAGACAGTGAAAAGATTGTTCAAAAAGGAGTGGAAAGAAGTGGAACTTTCATCCCAGCCCTTCATAAGAAAGAAACTGATCATTTGCGGACACTTAATAGCACCATTAATTAGTGCCAACATTTTGTTTTGTTGGAGATAATGATCCCTGTTAAAGATAATGGGCCTAACTGACAGCTTTGCTGCTGGAAATGTGGAAAGTAGCCTATCATGTCTACACTTCATGGTGTTTGAGGGATTTTCCTTTTTGTTTCTTAAAGAGGGACACTAGGTATATTTCTGCACAGCTGTTAATTTCTAACACAGCTCAATATCAGGATGATTTTATTCAGACTATCAGTTTGGTGTTGATATGATTTAACTGTGGCGTCAGCTTTAAGCTTTATTGTAGCATATATAACGTTATGACAAAGAAGACCAGTTTATCAGACGCAATGATGTTAGACGATAATTGTAATACACACAATTCATCTGCGCAGCATTGATTTCATGGGATTCAAGGGTGTGATCAGTGTCAGATGTACAGGTACAGGTACTGTAGCTACTTGAACCAGTGATGAGTCATTTAACCTACACATCATTTTATTTGCTGCCTTGTTTTGTCTTGATTTTTCCCCTCTCTCCTCCTCTATTTCTTCTTTCCTCACCCGTTTCTTTTTCTTCTCTATTATGTGATTTCATTGATGTTTTGACAGGGGAATTTCTTTGATAAGCTTTTAGTGGCTTCTAACCTCTCTGGCACTTTTCTTTTTTTAATCTTGTAAATGTTATACTGTCTGTTTTTAACATTATGTGCAAATAAACTAATCTAAACTAAAACTAAACATTATTCATCCCGTTATGCGTTGCCACGCATGTTTCCTCCTCCTGCAGCTGCCACGGTGTTGGCCTTTTCTCTAATGCTGCTTTTCTCCTCCTCATATTTTAGTAGAATTAATCTCTGATCCTCACATGAGAAATACTTTTGTTTCCTCACATACGGCGCTCTGTGAGGACGCTCAGTGACGCTCAGTGATGCTGCGCTTCTCTCATGATTGTGATTGGTCCGCTGCGTGCGCGTTCACGGCTCTTGATAAAGCAACCCTGGGTTGAGTTACAGAGTTGATATCCAGCGTCGTGATACCGATTATCCTGATTGCCATTGTTAGGGTTAGTCAACCCAGGATAGGTCTGGGTAACCCAGGAAAGGTTGATCTCGCTTCGTGATACAGGCCCCTGGTCTCTTTGTACCCGAACATGAAAACGGCTCAGTCTCTTCTTAGTAAACCATAACAGGGAAACCAAACTGCATCACAGCCAACTTCTGAGAAGTGACCCCGACACTACTTACTTTGTGGTCAAGACATCGTTTGACAGAATCAACTTAACACCAGGTTGGTGACGGCAGCTCTGCTGTGTCTCCACACTTATCAACATTTAAAATGAACGGTCACAGAGAAAATTGGAGACGACTTAAGTTTGTCTTCTTAACTTAACTGTCTCACAGTCGACCCTTACTGAACAGCTTATGTCATTGTTGGGTAAAGCTCATTTTACCTGGGATGCACAAGCTCTTTTTACACAGAGATGGTGCTACGGAGCCGCCACCAAGTCCCTTCTTCACACCTAGTTTACTTTTTTATACAGAACCAAACAACGGCAGCATTATGTCACTGTGATTTTAGACAGCATGCATAAATCTCCCACGGTGGGTCGCACGTTGTCAAAATGTCCCACCCGTGCTGCCCATGGTCCCATCCTGCCGGCTGTCACTGTTACACATGTCATTTTGGCGCTGTTGCTATGAGGAGTGGGGGAAATGATTGATTCTTAGATGCATCGCAATGCAGACGTGGACGATTCAGCATCATTTCACAAACGTCAATGACAGAAAGAGACAGAACTCAACGACGAGGGCAGAGCAGCATGCGGACAGTCTACAGCTCTGACATGCTGGAGTAAACTTGTAATTTATCTTTACAAAAGGTAGCAGTTGTAAATCTGTTTTATGATTATATTTAAGAGACAAACACAAAGTATACTGTGAATACTTTCTTCTGCCATCACCCAGAGACTAATGTGTACAGAGTGGAGCGTCGATAAGCAGTAACGTTAACTAAAGAGACCAGCTGACCAACATACGCTGCACTATTAAACAACTTCATCTGTGGTGGAGACATTAAGGCAGAATTTATACTTCTGCACTGAATCCTGACGTGCACCTCCACAGAAATGTAACTACACGTCGCGATGACGCAGACCTCCTGTCTGTCTCTGTAAGCTGAAACCATTTCCCTCAGTGGAAACAAAGCTTTTATTTACTTTAATTTCACAGATAAGAAACAATAAATTGTGAAGACAATAAAGCCTCCACAAAAATAGCATTTTAAGTGTGTGATTTATCCTGGCTTCATATGAGCAGAGGAAAAGTCAGCTAGTCCCTACGCTAATTTAGACAATGTAAAATGCCATATGCTTGTGCTAATAATGTTAGCATGTTGAATTTGTGGGAAAATGTGTTTAGTATAAGACAGTTGTTTTTTGTTAATTGAGTCGAATTTTGTAACGTTACCTTTGTTAAATGTTGCTGTTGTCCCTGGCTTCATATGAGTAGAGGGAAAGATCGCTAGCTGCTAGGCTAATTCATACAACGTAAAATGCCATATGCTTGTGCTAATAACATTAGCATGTTGTGGGAAAATGTGTCCAGATAAAGACAAGTGTTCGTCTGTGAATGCTGTGAGTTATAGTGAAGCTGATTTGTGTACTTGTGTTTGAAATTGTTGCTATTATTGTCAAATAGTGTTTTGGAGGTGTAACCGCAGAGTGACACAGACACAACACCGCACAAGTTTAGATGCTAACAATGGCGAAGCAACACAGCAAACAACACAGCAGTGCACTTCACCTCCCCCTCATTTTATTATTCTCATACAGGCAGGAGACCATAAGGTGCTTTCAAATTAATTAATCAATCAATGCAGTTGACTTTTTAAAATAAAAAGGCTGCAGATCATTTACTATTCAATAGTATGCAGTAATTTCATACTATTTCCTGTGTATATTACAGTATGCAATTACTGAACACTACGCCGCCAAAAATATCACCACAAAAGAGAAATGTTTGTAACCACAGATAGATACAATCCAGCTGGTTTAAAAGCTCAGGTATGGAAACAAGACAAAAAGGCAAGACAACTCTGTCCCCCCATTCCACAATCGTACCTTTAAAACAAAACAGCGAATCGGAGTAACAGTGTGAAATTCCTGTTTTGAAAAGGCAGGGTAAAAGGGGCTGTTGGAACACCAATTTGGAGTTTTAATATTATTAATTTAACCAGCTTGATACGATCATACTCCCAGTCTGCCTATCTTCAGTCTCTACTGTAGAACCCTCAACATGTTGTAGTTTCATTGTTCACGGAGGGCAGCAGCTGAGGCCAGATTAGCCAACTAGGAGGTCACAGGGTCCCTGCTGACCCCACCACCACCCCACCCTGTGTACTTTGTATGCACCCTGTCACCTTCAAGAAATCCAGAAACGAACAACTACTCCTGTGTTCAAAAATTACTATAAGACCACTGATTTAAAGCCATAATTATTAAAGAATATCCTCCATGTGAGGACAGATGACGATAGTTGTGGAGGGTTAATGTTGTTATGTAGGAGAACAGGGCCTCAGAAAGCCAGGCAGGAACAAAACCATATCTTTGTAATTCTGAACATCATCCCTATAACGTGAAAGATAAAAGAGAGTTTTTGGTACCTGAGCTGTCGAACTGCAGCTGCTGGCAGGCTGAGCTCTTCCAGGGACAGCTGTACACCGCCCCCCTCTCCACCACAACGCCGGAGGTGTTCGCCCGAGGAGCTCCAATGAGAACATCTGACCTAAGGGAGGAGAGGAGAATTAAGGGTTACATCAGATCTGCACTTTACATTCTTTGGTCTGAGATGGAGGTTTGCCGTATAATACTGTTCACTGTCGTACTGGTATAACTGTTATGTAATGTGTCATATCGTGATGTCTGTTAGATCGAAACATTACACAAATAAACCTACTTGGACGAGACAGTCTGACCAACAAATGAACATTTCCATTCCTCGAGCCATGACACGACTTAAAAACATACAAAGACGTGTGTTGATGAAGAGCTCAGAGTGAAGATGGGAGTTGTTACAGATATATGTAATAAGTGACATCATCAGACAGGGGATTTGTTAAGTTTGGAGACTATGATTCACAAAAATGAGATCACATGATGACATTCACATGGACTTCTTCTCCAGAGGAAAACATTATCCTACAGTTACCTGACTGAGATGTGTAACTGGTTACACTGCAGATTCAGATTTTACTCACAAAATATAACAATAGCAAATGATTTATTTAAATTGTGTGATTATAAAACATTAGGCACATAAAAATAATTTGCAAAGAGTGAAGTTAATATTTGGTGACCTGCAGTGTTTCACAGTAAATTTTGTTAAATGGTAAATGGGCCTGCATTTCTATAGTACCTTTCTAGTCATCTGACCACTCAAAGTGCTTTTTACACTATGAGTCACATTCACCCATTCACGCACTGGTGGCCCGAGACTACCATACAAGGTGCCATACGCTACTCAGTTTTTAACACACTCACACACCGATGGAACAGCCATCAAGAGCAATTTGGGGTTCAGTGTCTTGCTCAAGGATACTTTGGCATGCAGACTGGAGGAGCCAGGGACGGAACCAGCGTTGCCAGGTGGGAAATGTAGGATTATCGTACCAGAGACTTATTGTATTTTGAAGGAAATTATCGTACACCCGTCATAACCAAAATAAAAATCCCACTGATGCGCTCTAGACAAATATAGTCACTCTAGTGTTTACTTTATTGGTTTACTTTTTTTTCCATTTTCCTTGCTTCTGTTTTTCCTCTTCTTCTTCTTCTTCTGTTTTGAATCTCATTCTCGCTCGACTTCCTGACGGGTCCTAGCGCCTCGTGGGGCGGGTACAGCTGACCATTCAGCCAGTCACGCTCATTGTTCAGAGACAAACGTCACCCGTATCTCATGCTAAGAAAAGTGCGATTGGCTGGAAACATGTCACATGGGAACAGATGCCTTCAGGGCTCACAAAAAACTCTGGCATACTGATTACAACCACACACTCATGAAATGGTCAAATTATCGTACATTTGGCCTTTTTTTGGGATTACTGATCGTACATCGTACAGAGGGCCAAATTATCGTACACATGGCAACGCTGGATCGAACCACTGGTCTTCCGATTGGTGGACGACCCGCTCTACCTCTGAGCCACAGCTCAATACTTTTTCTTTTCAGCGCTGCACTTAATAGACAGTCCTTGTTAACTGGGCTCACAGCTGGCTGATCACACACGGTACGATATGGAGTATGGTTATCTGTTCATTATGTTATATAACAGACTGTCTTAATGACATGTAGCTCGTTGTCTTGGTTGGAAAGAAGAGTCACTTGTGTTTTAGCAACATTTCGCTGGCAGTTATTGATCCAGGAAGTTCGTCTCCGTTATTATCCGGATCAAATGTAGATGATGTCACAAAGAGGCAGAACTTGGTTCAGACTTTCAGGTGTGAAAAGGCCCTTCATGTAAAGGATTTCCTGTAATGTATTGCCCATCTGCAGCATCATTACGTCAATGTTGCTCTGTGGTATCAAATGCTATCTGGCTGGAGGCGGTGATGCTGCAGGGTCAGAGCAGAGCTCCAGGAAATATAGAAAGTCTTTGTTTACTTGCAGAGTGAAACAGGATTTATATTCCTAACTTGGCCACAAAGCAAAAGGGCCATTCGGAGGATTACACTTCGCACGAAACACAAAACTGTTAACTGTTTACACTCTGTCAGACGCTGTGGAGTTTATGGACACTGATTCATTCAGACTGAGACAGTTTTATTGACTGAAGGAGCGGATTATTTTAGGCTGTCAGGAGGATTACAACAACAACTCATGTCACTCTTCAGTACATCTCAGAGGGATGTGTTTTTTTAACTACAGCTTTTTACCAACTGACAAATATTTTTAAATATATTTTACTGCATGCCACTCAATAGGTTCTTTAGTAAAATAAAAAAGAAAGTGACATTTTAAAAACGGAGATGACCTGTATGAGGATGAGCTTTCTTTTCTGTCTCCTGATATGCAGCACACACATCATTTAAAACTGCACATTAACATGTCACGTGACCTGATGCATGATGTCATATTAACATTACTAAGTTCACTAAACTCAATGTTGTGCACTGAGGATACACTTTAGAGAACAGTTTAAGGGAATCTAACACTGGTGACAAGAATAAAGCTACATAATAAAAGAGGTTTAGATCATGAGCTGCCTGTTTTTGGTGTCTTTTAAAAAACCAACACTCGACAGGAACAAGAAGAGGAAAACTGCAGACACATCATGAGTGTTATAATGGTAACAAAGACGTTCCACTGAAACAGAAATGGAAATGAGGACATGAGCACTTTGGGTAAAATCTTCCATCACAAACAGTTTCAGAAAACTGTTACCATCTTTATATCTGTGAATACGCCTTCATGTGAGCTCAGGCTCCACTAAATCCATTTTCGTGACTCAGTTTTCCTTCAAGTTCAAAAGAGAAGCTGCTTAAAATACACCTTAGATTTAAGGGTTACAGTGGTGGAATGTAACTACAGTACATTTACTCAATAACTGTACTGTAAATTTAAGGTACTTGAGTAGAGCTCCCTTCACAAATCTGAAATCAATTATTTATTATAATATTTAATTATTAATATGATGTCCCACTGAGAAGAATTAAACACAGTTTTGGGATCTAATTTGGCTGTTTTACGAGTTTAAAGTTACTGTTAGCCACATTTACTAAAAACTTTTTATGAAGCTAAAGACTTTTTTTTCCGAAAATACAAATATCACCACCATCACAAAGGCGGTAGTGGAATGTAATGAAGAACATTTTTTTAAGTACTTGTCGTGTACAGATCTGAGGTACTTGTAGGCTGTTATCTCAGAGGTTATTATTTTACTTTTTACTGCACTGCAATTGTCTGACATAAACATAAAAAATAATAACATAAAATAATAAAAATAGGAAAATGTGAGACGGGTAGCTTCATGATACTGTCTACTGACAGTTTTTTTTCTCTTTCAGTGGTAGGTCATTGTTGCTGGTGCTTTGTTGTAATTTGCTCCATACGATAAAGCGATCCACTGTCCCACTCACAGTGTTCTCCTTTTAAATGTTATCATCCCTCACACTGGCTGCCAATCAGGGCTTTGATGTGTCACACACTTAAAATTCCAACGTGCGAACAGTGACAAATAGGTTCTCCGTGAAGGTTTTTTAAATTAAATTTGTTTATAGGCCCAATTGAAAATTGCAATAGTGTTGCAACGGTATGATAACGGTCTCAGAGAGTATTGCAGTTTATGGGAATCACGATATCACAGAATCATTATTATTATCAGTCAGAATGACCCTCGAAGGAATGAAATCAAAAGTCTCACTACTATAATTGAAACTTGAAACCACTTTTGTTAATGGAAGAAGTGTAAAAAGTCTCCTCTTGGAAAATAATTAAAATCAAGGAAATTCTCCATTCAGTTGCTTTTTTATTTCAATATTGTAAATAAGTAAATGTACACGGTACATACATCAACTTTTATATCCTCCTGAGACCTGAACTTTTGTTTGATGTGGATTTTTAACTTCTCTGAGCTAACTGGGATGACCCAGTGAGAATAAAAAAAATAAATATTGTCAACAACAGCAAAGTCCCAATGACCTCAAACAAGATGATAATAAACTCCCAATATCTTCAATGGAGTACTTCCTAATTAACAGTATCTTAGCTTGTTACTGTTGCTAAAAATGTTCAAATTTGTTTCCATAGCCTATCAAACATTATTAATCATAAATACACAAGTGTCAGACATGAATGTGATCAGACTGACTTGGCAGAGATACAGAGATTGCTGGACACGAAAAAAGTGTCCATGAATGAGGACAGCAGGTCTAAGATCAGCAGAATGAAGAATAAGGAAACAGGAAACCAAAAATGTGATGTCCTCGGTTATCATGGCATACCATAATATCGGTATATTGCTGCAACCCCACTACCCAGCACTATATAGTTATTTAACTGAGCTCCACTTTTACCAATTGCAACATTAACCTGATGAACACATGAATGCATCAGTACATCTAATACATCATAATGAGTACTTGTACTTTTAGAACTTAAGTATATTTTGTGTTACTGAACTTTGACTTGAGTGAATCTTTGAATGCAGCACTTTATTTGTTACAGAGTGTTTCTACACTTTAGATCTGATACTTTAACTTTAATATCAGACTTTAGTTGTGATGAAGGAATCGATCATTACAAACTTATCATAAATGACCAGCAGGGTTCAGACAGAACATGCTCTTCATCATCATCATCATCATCATCATCGTCCTCTTACTTCTGGTTGTCCGAGGTCTTGAAGAAGTCCACCGAGAAGCCGAAGTAGCTGCCCTCCGGTCCGGAGAACACGGACGGTTTGTCCACATCCAGATTGAAGGATCCTCCGCGGTGGAAACACGAACACAGCAGGAGGAGCAGAGCGGTCCGTCCCCCGGCCATGGCTGCTGCTGCTGCGGGTTAAAGCGATGGAAACCACCGATGGAGGTGATCCGGTGATGTTAGCTAACGAGCTGCGGTCCGAGTCACTTTACACTGATTTAAAATCTAACAGCAGCTCTCCTCCATCACCGCACACACTACAAGTACGTCATGGAAGTGTTTAAAACCACCGATGGAGGTGATCCGGTGATGTTAGCTAACGAGCTGCGGTCCGAGTCACTTTACACTGATTTAAAATCTAACAGCAGCTCTCCTCCATCACCGCACACACTACAAGTACGTCATGGAAGTGTTTAATGTTTAACAAGCCGCTGTTTCCGGTGTTACCGACGCCGTCAGACACCGCAGCCGAAGATAAGAGCCCAGAGTTCGGTCCGGTTCTGTCCGGCGGTCCGTTAGCTTGTTTTAGCCGATAAAAGCAGGAGAAATACGGGGACGGTCCTGGGGAGAGGCCGCGACTCAGTGGAAGTGTCACTTCACCAGCTGACGTCAGGTTACATTGAAGACTACACCGCATCCGGTTCATCCCCTTCAAAATAAAAGCACCAGTCACACGAGGGTTGGGAGTTGTTTCTAACTGAAGACACGGCCTAAGTTTAATTTAGACAAAATGTTTATCATAATATATTTAGACAAAATTAAATCTAGTCAAAATAAATTACATGTTATAGTAGTTTTTCACAAATAGTGATTTTGCCTTGAAGTTTTAGTATATAACAATAAACATAGTCATATACATACACATAAACACACACATATACATAAATAATAGTAACATATACAAAAATTTGTTTAGAATGTGGGAAAAAAGTTTAAAAAAGACTACATCCATGTCTGTCTAAGCTCATGTGGAGCCATGACCGTAGACAATGCTTTGAACATGGAAAACATAGACGCTTCACACACATCTTCAAGCCGACAGCCAGAAGATTTGTACAATCAGCTTAGTTTCTAGATTAGTGTCACCAGTTCAGTCTGAGATATGATGATGATTAATGACCAGAGAAATGTTTTATGCAGAATATTATGATGTCACAGTGAAGTTGACCTTTGACCCTTCGGATATAAAATGTCATCACATGATCATTTTATCCCGTTAGACATTTGTATGAAATTTTATCATAATTAGCACATGAATTCTTTAGTTATGGATGAAAACATGTTTTATGACGCACACCTCGTAAGCCTTGCCCTTTGATGTTTGACCACCAAAATCTAATCAGTTAACCGTTGAGTCCAAGTTGATGTTTGTTCCAAATTTAAGGGAATTCCCAGAAAGCCTTCTTGAGGTTTTACTTTCACAAGAATGCACAGGATACAAGGTCACAGTGACCTTTAACCTTTGACCACCAAAATCTAATCAGTTAATTGCTGAGCCCAAGTTGATGTTTGTGCCAAATTTGAGGGAATTCCCAGAAGGCCCTCTTGAGGTTTTGCTTTCACAAGAATGCACAGGATACAAGGTCACAGTGACCTTTAACCTTTGACCACCAAAATCTAATCAGTTAATTGCTGAGCCCAAGTGGATGTTTGTGCCAAATTTGAGGGAATTCCCAGAAGGCCCTCTTGAGGTTTTGCTTTCACAAGAATGTGCAGGATACAAGGTCGCAGTGACATTTAACCTTTGACCACCAAAATCTAATCAGTTCATTGTTGAATCCAAGTTGATGTTTGTGCCAAATCTGAGGGAATTCCCAGAAAGCCCTCTTGAGGTTTTGCTTTCACAAGAATGCACAGGATACAAGGTCACAGTGACCTTTAACCTTTGACCACCAAAATCTAATCAGTTAATTGCTGAGCCCAAGTGGATGTTTGTGCCAAATTTGAGGGAATTCCCAGAAGGCCCTCTTGAGGTTTTGCTTTCACAAGAATGTGCAGGATACAAGGTCGCAGTGACCTTTAACCTTTGACCACCAAAATCAGTTCATTGTTGTGTCCAAGTTGATGTTTGTACCAAATTTGATGAAAAATTCTGTCAGTGCGTTCGGGAGATATCTTGTTCATGAGAATGGGATGGACGTACATCTGTTTGTACAGACCACATGCCTCCAGCTGTGGCTATTACTGGTGCAGATGCATACAAATATCTACAATATACCTATTTTAAAATAACAGAGACATACATTTTGTGCAAGAATATGCAAAATATGGACCAAAGAATGTGTGTGAAAGGTCACAGTATAATGAGAATAAGAATAGGTCAGGTATGTGTGCTCATACTAGAGCGGCGACTGCAGTTTCAAACTCAGCTCTATTGTTTCAGAGACCTCAGGGACTCAATGTGTCAAAAAATGATACTGAAACTAGATTTTGCAAAGATTTCACAGGTACTTATACTTTACTTGATTTACTTAATATATTTAACTATGCTTTTATTCTGAAGGTCAAATATGTTTCCTGTGTTTTCCTGTCTCTGTGCGTTCAACTTGACGCAGCAGATTCCTGATGCACAACAGGAAGTTCATTCCACACACTTCTGTAAGACAGACAGGCGTCGCCAGTAATACAGACATTTTATTTTGTAGGGGATTTTATTTTCCTGTTTGTCATATGGTTTTTCCTACACAGTGTTTTTTTCCTGCTGTCATGTGTTCATCCTGGATCATCCACTCATCAGAATCACCTGCCTGCAGTGTTGAAATAAAACAAAGTACATTACTCAAGTACCGTACTTAAATATTTTGTAGTTACACCTCAACCAAGCATTTACATTTTATGCTACTTTATACTTCTACTCTGATAGATCTCTGAGGGAATATTGTACTTTTTATTCCACTACATTTATTTGTTATACTTAGCTAATATTTTCCATCCATTTTCATCCACTTACCTAGGGACGGGTCGCGGGGGCAGCAGGCCAAGTAAAGCACCCGAGACATCCCTCTCCCCAGCAACGCTTCCCAGCTCCTCCTGGAGGACCCCAAGGTGTTCCCAGGCCAGATGAGATATATAATCCCTCCGGCGTGTTCTGGGTCTGACCCGGGGCCTCCTACCAGTGGGACATACCTGGAACACCTCTAACAGGAGGAGCCCAGGAGGATCCTGATCAGAAGCCTGAACCACCTCAAATGACCCCTTTCGACGTGAGGGAGCAGCAGCTCTACTCTGAGCTCCTTCCAGATGTCCGAGCTCCTCCCCCTATCTCTAAGGCTGAGCCCAGACACCCCATGAGGGAAACTCATTTTGGTCGCTTGTATCTACGATCTCATTCTTCTGGTCACTACCCAGAGCTCATGACCACAGGTGAGGGTTGGGACGTACATGGACCAGTAAATCGAAAGCTCTTGATTTAATAGATGCCGATTCAAATAATTAATACAAACAATAATAATCAAATAAATGATGATGTATTCTTACAGATGAAACTACCCAGCAGTATATAAAGTCATTAAAATGTGCTCCACCTTTACCTTGTATACTGGGACGAGGACAGTACTCCATTTAAATGACCTAGTTGAGCTACAACAGTACCTTGACTAAACTGTGCGTGTAAACGCACTGACTGATTTACAAATGGTCATTTTGTGGCCGAAGAGTTCCTAAAAGTTAAAGTTTTGAGTACTTCCTCCACTTTCCCATGATTCCATGGAGATTCTGTATAATAGTACTGTGAAATTATAAAAATAAAAGGTACAGTTGTACTACTATTTTTCATGAAAAATCAAACGTGACACTAAATTGATAAACAGGACATTATGTTTATAAATGTTAAGTGTTGTTACTGTAATTGAAGCACTCTCTGACACAAGAATTTCCTTGGGGATAAATAAAGTTCTGTTGAAGTGAATTGCCGCCTTAACACGTTGAACTTCGGATACTTTCATGCAAACAAATGATCTTCTATACAGTTGCTAATTCTTTGCACTTCATATCTACAACTGGTCAAATATTAGTCAATGCATCCAGCTCCACTGAGTCACAACCCTTTGTTCTTTCAGCGTCTATAAATCCACTAACAGTCATGTCCGGGCAGAAACTGCTCTGATGCAAATCAAGCTGAGGGCTTTTCGTCTTATTTGGCCATGAGCTGCTCTGAATCACTTCTACAATGAAGTGTGCACTAAAGAATGTGTGGCAGGGCTCCCATGAGATCCACAGGAGGGGGGAGGTTAGTGTTTGTATATATGTGTGAGTGTGTGTGTGTGTGTGTGTGTGTGTGTGTGTGTGTGTGTGTATGTGGAGGGAGGGGGGCAGATGGGGAGGTGTAATAAATGTAGATGCTGTAAGGCATCAAGATAAACATGTACGGCTGGTTAACATGCCATTATAACGGTGTGTGTGTGTGTGTGTGTGTGTGTGTGTGTTAAAGAGAGAAATGCTTGCATGCCTGTGTATTTGTGTAAGACAGAGAGAGCGATGGTGTAATAGACGTTGTGTAAGGCATAGCTATTCAGATTACGTACCATGTAGAGCACAGATGCATGTAAGCCTTATTTCCATGCTGTGTAAAGCCCAGTGCCTTTTGTGTGTGCAAAGCTCTTGTGTGTCTATCTTTGTGAGGACCAGTTTGAGTTTGACACTGTGTGAGTGAAGACTAGGTTTGCAGTGATTTACCAGTTTCAAAGAATAGTGTGATATAAAAGTTGACAGTTATAATGTGTTTATTTGCTTATTTACAATATTGAAAGAAAAAAATGGAACTGGACGTTGAATCTCCCCTTTATTTTAGTTATTTTCCAAGATGAGACTTTTTACACAGATGAAAGATACATCCTATGAATGTGCCAGGACACATCATCAGTGATTTGACCTGGGATCATTGGGTATTTCGGGTCTTTCAACAAATCCCACCCTCATCCAGGCGACCCGACCAAAGTTGATCAGACTCCGGCCTGTGTCCCAGCAGCATTTGGCCATAGATCTGCCCTCTTGATCCAAAGCGCCCTTGTGGCTTTTTATGCAGCTTCAGTTGCAGCTTTACTTGCCTTCCTCCTTGCCTCCCAGTGATGCTTAGCAGTGTGAACGCCTTGCAGAGTAATGTCTGCAACCCCCCTCCAGAGGCTCACAGCGAGATCGCCAGCCTTGCCCCCTGCACTGTTCCACAAGCCCCTGGTACTTGGCGCACATCCTCTTGTTGGCCCCTTCCATTCGCTCTTCCTAGGGTACTGTGTGCTCTAGCATGATCAGTTGCTTGGTGGAGTCTAAGACAATGATTATGTTGGTGTTATCCTGACTGGGAACAGTTTCCAGTCATTGGCGGTGGTGAGGAGGCCAGACCCTGCTCTGGGTTGTATGTGGGGCTTCTCTCTGGCTTTGAGGAACTTGGTTGTCTTTGGCTTGCGGTAGCTCTTGTGTAAAAACTTCCATTCACAAAATGGTTTCAAGTTTCAATTATAGTTTTGTTCAACCAAAAATAACCCCTCTGTTTTCATTCCTTTAAGGGTCATTCTATTTGTTAATATTATAAATTCTGGAATACTGTGATACCCTGAAACCACAATATTTCTGAGACAGTTATAGTACCATGAAAAACTCATACCATTGCAACACTAGTGAGGACATTCAAAGGGCTGTTTAAATTACGAGTTGGCAGAAACAAGTTATGAACCTTTTGAGTTGACATGTTGGACTTGTTAGCAAACTGTTGCTTATTTTCACCTTCAAGTTACACGTCAGTTCAATATTCTCTCTTTGTTAGCTCTGTTTTTGGTCTCTACCAGCTCCCGGGGGAAATATCTGTCTCTTCAGCTGCTAAATGCTCCACTATGTTGCTAACCCCCTAACCCTAAATTTAAAGCTGCCCACCTAGGCTTTAAAGTTAGGGTTAGAGGGTAGGGAATGGATATCAGCGAGGGTTCTCTCAAGTATAGAAGTACAGAAGTGTGTGTGTGTTTCTTGTTCAGGCTGTGGACATAAATTCTGTCTGCCTCCAAACAAATGTGAAACAGCAGATGGGAAACAGTGAAGGTGAAATGTTTTATTGGTAGAACTTTATCTAACATGGCTGGTTACAGAGGAGTTCCACTCAATGTAGAAATGACTCAACAAAATCAATATATAACGACCTCTCTACATGTACCTGTCCTGGCTTTCTAAATAGTAAATGGACTACACTTGTATAGCACCTTTCTAGACTTTCAACCACTCAAGAACTTTTACACTATGTCACATTCACCCATTCACACACTGGTGGCCAAGGCTACCATACATGATGCCACCTGCTACTATTCACTAACCATTCACACACTCTAACATATTGATGGAACAGCCATCAGGAGCGACTTGCCCAAAGATGATTTGGCATGTGTACTGAAGAGGCTGGGGATCACTGATTTTCCGATTGGTGGACGACCTGCTCTACCTCTGAGCCAAAGCCGCCCCTTTCGACAACTGCCTATCAAGGGTCGACCATCACAATAACTTGGGTGAGTTGCAGACACACAAGGTAAAAAATGTGACTAATGGTTACTAAAAAACATTGACACGTAATATACTGCAGTTGAACAGATTTTAAGCACTAGCATCTGAGCATCAGCAGACAGGATGAAATCATTTTACTGACCAGAAAACTGCAGCAAGACCACAAGAAAACACCATCATGTTTAAGTTCAGTCATAAAACTGAACATCAGATCTCAGGTTTCATTTTCACCACTGTGATGTTATGTTTTACTTCCTTTAGTGTTGATAACAATTATCAAGGGAACAATTATTGTTCCCTTCATTTCTCATCATAGATACATTACAGTTATTAATGTTCAACTGTTTTTGGTTAATTGCAGCATCATTTATTTTGTAGAAAGCACATTCACACACTTTAAAGGGCTCCATCTGCTTCACTGACCTCTCAGGGGTTCATTCACCAAGCCTGTCACATACTGCAGGATCACACAGAAACCACTAGATGGCAGAACAAGCAAGCAGTTGTTGGTGGATGCGCTCCCTCTGTAAACTCTTTCACTTGGCACACACCCCCATCAGAAGAGCTGCAGTGCAGCGATGACGTATTCAAAACAAAGTGGACAATCACTGTAGTTTGTTGGAAGGAGCAGGTTAACTGAAGTTTCAGATTGTCTGGATGCATTTGCTCAGTAAAAGTGGGAAGAATTACCAACCGGGAAAAGCGGATAACTGCCCCCAAAAGGCACAACATTAACTGTGTGGCAATTAATTTGATTAAAAGTCCATTTGTTGTGTAATATGCAGGATAATCTAAACTAAAATAAGGGCCTTAAAGTAGCCCCACACTCACAGTTTGCCATAAATGGACATAGAAACAATTGACCTATGGCAAAGTCCCGCCCTCAAACGGGATGAGCCAATCACAGTGTGTATAACCATTCCCATACACTTGGACATTCTCTGCCTGGACGTCCATTGAAATTCATTACAGAAAATCAGTTTTGTTCGGTTTTATGAGCTTTTTCTGAGATTTGAAGTTTAAAAATGGTCAAACGGTGTGCATGGGGTACATGCAACTCTGACACAAGGTATCCTGAGAGGCTGGGCGACCAGGTGTATTTTTTACACTTTAAACCACATCTCAACCGAGAAAAGTGTCTCCTTTGGATAAAGTTGTGTGGTAACGTTAGACCACAACATCAACTCAACGTGAATAAGATTAACTATGATGTCTACATCTGTTCTAAGGTAAGTCAACATTGTGTTTGAGGCAACATATTGTCACTTTGCTGGAAAGAAATATAAAGTTATCTTTAACATCTCTAGCTAACATTAGCTAAAGTTAGCCTAACGTTAGCTCCTAGCTGCGTTGTTCATCATGTCACCTTGTTTGCTGGGAGTTCATTAGCCTATTTTGTTCTAGTTTTGTACTTTGGTGATGGTACATCATTGTTAGCTGTTGTCCAAAGGGCTCTAGTTAAGCTAACGTTAACTTCTGGAGCTTAGCTTCATTAACTTATCTGTAATGGCAGAGATAACAAAGGTTGGCAAACGTTATGCTGAATGATTCAGTGTAAATACTGTAGCACCAAACTAACGCAGAGACACTCTTGGTAAAGATGGTAAAAAGGCCGTTATCCTTTTCTCATATTCTGAGCCAAAAACCTTAACTTCAGTGGCACTTTAACTTGTTGTCTTTGATGGTGACGGCAACCAGATGCGGTTCACAAGCGTACACTGTGACCTGTAAATGTTGGCTTGTAATTTAAGCTTTTCATCGACCTTCTCAACAATAAAATGTTGAATATATCCCTCCAATGCGTAGTTTAGGCCCTTTTGGTTACTTCTCAATGACATCTGATCGTCATGTCTCCAAAAATCATCAATTGCCTCCTGCGAAATGCCGTGTACTGTGACACCTGCCATAGCGCCGGTCACTGAATGTTGATAGTTTGGGCGTGGCTTAGCCATAGGTCAATTGTCACCTATTGCTTGAACAGTGCCCTGATATTGCATGACAATACTGGAAATAAGGGGTGTCCCTCAGTGTAATTTCGAGTTAAAATAAAGCTTGAATTAATGAATATCTGCCCTACACCTCAAAGCAATATGAAGTTCAAAATATGTATAAAACTACAGCCTAGAGGCTTTTTAAATACAAAGTTGTCATAGACAGAAATTTCACAGACACCTTTTTAAAGTTACTTTTACTGTAATTAAAGGTTCAGTCACAAGACATTAAATTAATTGAGAGATTGTGCATAGAAACAAAAAGATTGTGCAATAAAGCAAAATGTGTAAAGTCAACAGTAAAATTCCTTCTGTCAATATAACAAAGAATGCAAAAATAAACGTTTTAATAAAACTCAATCTTGTATTTCTTAGTACAGCACCCTCTTCAGTTAATATATAACAAAGCATAAAAAAAATAAACTTTTAAAATAAAAATAAAACTCTTATGTCCCAGTACAGCACCCCCTTTAGTTCCCTGCGTTTTCTAGAAGTTCAAGTAGTTTTCTATAACGGTATTATTTTTCAGTTCATTGTGCTCCTTCTAGTTTTCTGGTGTTATTTTTCAGTTCATTGTGCTCCTTCTAGTTTTCTGGTGTTATTTTTCAGTTCATTGTGCTCTTGTTTGCTCTTGGGGTTCTCATCATGCCCTCTAAAGGAAGACAGGCTTCAGTCTGAGCAGCCGTTTTCCGTGTGGTCCCAGTGCTCGACGTGTCTCAGTTTATTCACGTGCAACCTTGTTTTTGGACAGTAAACAGTGCAGGGGACCAAAACTACCTCATGAAAAAGTGCAGGGGACATGTCCCTGTGTAAACTGACTGCAGACCTGCATTTAAAGTTCTCTTTGTGATTTATCCTGGCTTCATGTGAGTGGAGAAAAAGTCTGCTAGCCACACGGGGGCACTAGGCTAATTTATACAATGTAAAATGCCATAGGTTTGTGCTAATAGCATGTTGTGTTTGTGGGGAAAATGTTTCCAGCAGAAGACAAGTGTTTTGTCTGTGAATCTTGTGAGTTATAATGAAGCCAACTTGTGTACTTGTGATACTGTTTCTATTAAACCATGCTGTTAATGTGTGTTTTGAATCAGTCAAACTTTACAGGACAGTGAGTTGTTTTGAGACCCCACTGCAGTGCAGCACTGATTTGAAATAAATCAATCAAATAGTCAAGATCAGAAAGTACATTTATTTGCATTTATTTGATTCCCAATCAAGGCACTGGGTTAAGAACTGCTTCACTTTGTTAATATGGACTTTAAAACTGAATCTGAAATACAAAATGGCAGAATTTGAAACATGTGATTAATCATAGGTAACTATTGAAATTCAGTGATTAATCACGATAGAAAATAATTTGACAGCCTTAATTAATACATACACATAACATATACTATCATATACCAATATCATTATTATTTATATTTATTGTTATGGTTGTTATTACTGTGCATCTCAGTCTCTCAGTTGCTCTTCCTGAGGATTTTTTTTTTAATCCCCAGTGAGACCGAGGAATGTCTTATTTTGTAAAGCCCTCTGATACAAATTGTGATTTGTGATATTGGGCTTTATAAATAAAACTGAATCGAATTATTCTACTTAATATGAAAGGAGGGCAGTTATTTGCTTGACATATATTTGGATTTGTCTGAAATAAATGTGAAGAAATTAAATTGGAGTTACTATATTTTAGAGGCAGAAACAACAGAGAATTAAAGCTTCATTCACATCAGTCTCTGCCTGTTGGGTTTGGGATTATGCAGCAGGAATCGTTTTGTGTATCTTAAGAAATCTGAAAATCACATTTCTGATCTGAGGTAGACTCAGGCCGTAGATTAGAGGGTCATTAATGGGGGGAATGATGACAAGCTCCATAGATAATACAGCAACAACAACGGGGTTCACATTAATCCCAAAACGACTCAGCAAAAGCTCAAAGAATAAAGAGAAAAAATAGTTTATAAATGAGACTATGTGAGGCAGGCAGGTGTGTAACGCCTTTCCTCTGAACTCAGACGAGCTTCTCCTGCAAACAAGCAGGATGCGCAGGTACGTGAACAGGATAAAGAACAAGGGGATGACAGAAGTCGTTATGTTAAACACAGTTCCTACTACACGGTTCATAGTTATGTCCACACAGGAGAGCTGCACCACAGAGCAGAATAGCCTGTGCACTTTATCTCCACACAGAGGCAGTCGTACAGTAAGATAGACACAGAAGCCAACAGCAAATGCAGGATAGAGCACGGCAAAAAGGACAAGATATGTCACCGTCCTAAAGGTCATTTTACTGTGATAGTGTAAGGGCTGGCAAATAGCCACAAATCTGTCATAGGCCATGACGCCGAGAATCATCGGCTCACATGCTGCATAGCTGTAAATAACATGTAACTGAATGAAACAAAATGGACGTGAGATCAAATGAGTGTCAGACAGAATGTCCATCAGAAACCTGGGGAAGAAGCCGGCTGAGCCGTACAGAGAGTTACAAGACAGACTGCAGATGAAAATGAACATGGGCTGATGCAGAGACTTGTGTAGACAGACTGTGACAATAATGACAATGTTAGCAGAGATTATAGTCATGTAGACCAACAGACACAGACTGAAAAACAGATATCTGAGGGGCCCATAGTCTGCAAACAGAGTGAGCTGAAAGTAAAAAGGATTCAGGCTGCTGTTGCTCGTCATGTCTGCACAACAGCACAGCTGAAGGAAGTGATGGAAGGAAAGAAGGACAGTAACAAAATGGTTTAATTTCAGATAAAAACAGGAGGAGATGTGAAAATGTTCAGAGTGAAAATTCTGAAAACCAACAGCACAAACAACAAAAGCCTGTGTTCATGTATGCTCCATAGGCTACATGTCCCTGATATTCATCCATCACAAATTTCAGTGGAACATATTTCATGCATTTAAAAAAGATAAACTTAAATTAACACAATAAGACAAATATCAGAATAACATGAACTAAATACATGACTGGACTAACATCTTTCATCCCACTACTTCAGTGTTCTCAGGAGCATTTGAGGTGCAGACAGTTGATCAATGCTCACATGCAACCTTCAACGTCTGCATGCCAATTTCCAGAACTTCATCACAAAATCAATAGCAATTCAATCACTTAATAATGCTGTGGATGAGTTTTAAGTCTTAAATTTCAACACCACTTGTGTGCTCTGTGACAGCTGTGAAAACCATCAGACAAGCAAATACACAGCGAGGATTAAAGTCATACAATCATTAAGAAAAGAGTCTGTGTCAGTTCATATGAAACAAGATCAGAGAGACATGAAGCATCCTCCCTTGACCCCATCGAAACTGACGCAGCCGCTGATCATTTGTACTGTTTTGCAGCTGCTCTGAGATCAGCCACTCCACTTGGAGGAGCTACTGTTTCAGCATACTTTCAGCTAGAGACTTCATTCAAACTTTAAAGCTCCCCTGTGGAGTTTTGCTCATTTGCGCCATCTGCCGTGTTTTTCCGAGTACTGCAACAATAACAGTCAGCATGCGCCATCTGATGACGTCGGCAATATGAGTGACGCTCCCGCACCGCACACCGACTTTTTTCCTTCTTCTGAACGTCGCAGAGGTTGGGGAGGACCAGCGAGACCAGCTCCAGAGGCTTCGGAAGCTTTTCTGGGCCGTTTCTTTGGGTTTTCAGACATCTTTCAGTAGCTCCTCTGCTAGCCTCGTCGTCTACGACATTTCCAACTGTGCATGCGCTCTTTGAACTCCACGTCAAATGCGTCATTTCCTGTGCGACAGCGCGGGAATGTCGCTCCTGAGAGGCAATAGTGCTTCTAAACAAACCGGAGACTGTTGTGTGGTGGAGATGCGTTCAATGATCATCCTAATAACTCGTTTGGCAGTGGCTAATGTAACGGACATTGGTTTATATGTAAAAACTCCACAGGGCAGCTTTAAACGGGTCCCAACAACTTCAGCTATTCCACTATAATTCAGCTATTTGATATCTTCTACTGTTTTTGAGTTTTCACAGTTTTAGTTTTATGCTTTTTTGGACATTTTCTGCGTTTGAATGGGTCTCTATGGTGATTTCTCAGTCATTTTTAAGTTTATCCACACAAATGTTATGTTGTTAAATGTTTGTGTTCAGCAGTTCCTTGGGGTGCTCGCAGTCAACAGATTTTAGCAATAGAACCTTAGACTTTGGTCCTGCACTGTGTTTTTCAAGCAGTGGTTCTGGGCTCTAACCAGTGTTCTGATCATGACTCAGCTCTTTCAAACAGACACACTCACAGGTGCAACTGCAAATCACCATGGCAACAGTGCGCATGTTTATAAACATCCTTTATCAGGCTTCTCTGCTTATCAGCACGTGATTCTGATTGGCTGATCAGACTTCCTTCACTTCCTGCCTGTTTCTGTAATACTTAAGTAACAAGCAACTACAGCTACAGGACATTTCTGCTATTACTTTTCATATTTATACTTTTTTTCAGTTTTTTGCCCAATGTATTTTTATGGAGAAAATCTTTAAATCCTCTTCAACCCACTCCACTTTGAAATACTACTGCTTCTGCATACTTTCAGCTACATTTAGTCTTCAAACAGGTCACAAGAACTTCAGCTGTTAAGCATTCATCCAGCTCTTTGATATCTTTTACTGTTTTAATATAATTGCAGTTCAAGTTTTATGTTTTTTTTCAGACATTTTCTGAGTTTATAATGGCTGTGTTTTGCGCTGCTTACAGTGGGTGACATCACTGATGTGGGGAATCGTGGGTGTAACCCGCCCTGGAGCCACATCAAATCCACCAATAGAAACTCCATCAGCGTAGGCCCCGCCCATTAAGTGCAGTTGAACTTGCAAGTAAAACTTTAACTTGCAAGCAAAGAGGACTGATCTGCAAGCAAAACTTTTTAACTCGAAGGCAAAGAGGACTGATTTATAAGCAAAATGATCACACGTTTTTACTTTCAAACTTGATTTTTGATTGCAGTTCAAAAAATATGTTCTCAAAACAGTTTTATATGATTGCAACAAAAAGACACACAAATACCTCCATAGGTTCCTAGTCAGCTTCAACAGAAAGACTGTTGAGGATGAGATGAGGATGGTGAGTTGGCAGTGCTCCACCATTTTAGGGGATGTGAATGGAAACATTTAAATTTTATTTACAATGCCCAATATCACAAATAACAATTTGACTCAGGGGGCTTCACAATATACGGCATCCCTCTGTCGTTGGACAGTAACAATAACAATGATCATAGAAATATGAATGACAGTAATAGTAGTATATGGTAGTATAGAAAAACAGAGAGAGAGAAGGAGCCCTGGCTGCACCTCAAGATCCTGTCCATGAAAATCACAAACAGGATCGATGACAAGGGTCAGCCTTAGCGGAAGCCAACACCCACTGAGAACGTGTTTGGCTTTACACCAAGTATGTGGACACAGCTCTCACTTTGGTCACACAGGGACCAGATGGCTCGTAGTAGCGAGCCCAGTACCCCGTACACCCGCAGTACCACCCACAAGACCCCCAAGGGACGTGGTCGTAAGTCTTCTCCAAGTCCACAAAGCACATGGAGACTGGATGGGCAAACTCCCACGACCCCTCCAGCAGCCTCGCAAGAGTAAAGAGCTGGTCCACTGTTCCACGGCCAGGATGGAATCCGCATTGCTCCTCCTGAATCCAAGGATCGACAGTCGGTCGGAGCCTCCTTTCCAGCACCCTGGAGTAAACTTTACTCGGGTGGCTGAGCAGTGTGATACAAGAATAGTTGGAGCACACCCTCCGGTCCTCTTTTTTTAAAAAGGGGACCACCACCCCGGTCTACCACTCTGCAGGCACTGTACCTGACCTCCACGCAACATTGAAAAGGCGTGTCAGCCAAGACAGCCCAACAGTGTCCAGAGCCTTCAGCATCTCAGGGTGAATCTCATCCACACCTGGTGCCTTGTTGCTGATGACTGGATATGGGCAAGAGTTCCCCTGAGCCTTCAGGCTCTGCTGATAGGGTATGGGCAAGAGTTCCCCTGAGCCTTAAGGCTCTGCCTCATTCACGGTGGACGTGATGGTCAGGTTCAGGAGCTCCTCGAAGTGCTCCTTCCTCCGCTCGACAGTGTCTCCAGTTCGGGTCAGCAGTTCTCCTTCTCTGCTGAGCACAGCCTGAGACAAGCCCTGCTTCCCCTTCCTAAGGTGTCTAACAGTCTGCCAGAACTTTCTTGAGGCCAACCGAAAGTCCTTCTTCATAGAATCCTGAACTCCTCCCACACCCAAGTTGTTGCTTCAGCGACCGCCACAGCTGCAGCCCTTCAGGCCAACCACTACCTGTCTGCTGCTTCAGGAGACCCCTGGGCCAGCCAGGCCCGAAAGGCCTCCCTGGTGTCCACCAGCGAGTTCTTCGGTTGCCACCACGACAGGCACAGACAACCTTCTGACCACAGCTCCTAGCACCTGCCTACACAATGGAGGCTTTGAACATGGATCACTCAGACTCCATGGATGCACAAGAAATTCTTCCGGAGGTGGGAGATAAAGACCCCACGGACAGGGGCCTCAGCCAGTTTCAGCCAGTTTCCAGCTCACCCTCACTACACGTTTGGGTTTACCAGGTCTGTCTGGCAGCTTCCCCTGCCATCTGATCCAACTCAACACCAGGTGGTGATCAGTTGACAGCTCTGCTTCTCTCTTCACCTAAGTGTCCAAGACACATGGCCGCAGATCTGATGATACAACCACAAGGTTGATCATCGATCTTTGGCCAAGGGTGTTCTGGTACCAGGTGCACTTATGAACTTCCCTGTGCTCAAACATGGTATTCGTTATGGTCAGTCCATGATTCGCACAGGCAGGCCATTCCTCCCACTTACCCATTTCCGGGTTTCTCTGTCATTGCCCATATGAACATTGAAGTCCCCCAGGAGAACTATGGAATTCTCAGCCTGCACCCCTTGCAGGACACCACCAAGAGACTCCAAGAAGGCCAGGTACTCTGCACTGCTGTTCGGTGCGTATGCACAAACAACAGTCAAAGACCCTCTCTTTGTGACCCGCAGTTAAATCAAGGCGACCCTCTCGTTTTTCCGGGAGAACCCCAACACAGCGGCGCTCATCCGGTGGCTTGTGAGTATCCACACCCGTGCCTCTCACCCTGAGCAACCCCGGAGAAAGTGAGAGTCCAGCCCCTCTCCAGGAGTTTGGTTCCCAAACCAGTGCTGTGCATGGAGGTGAGCCCAGCTATATCTAGTCAGTACCGCTCCACCTCCTGCATCAGCTCCGGCTCCTTCCCCACCAGCGAGGTGACATTCCACATTCCCAAAGCCAGTCCACGATGACAGAAATCAGCCTGCCTGGGGCCCCGCCCATGCCTGCCACCTGGCACACAATGCACGTGACCCTGATGTCTATCCCTGCGGGTGGTGGGCCCCCAGAGTGATGGCTACATGTTACCTCTTTGGGCTGAGCCCGACCGGGCCCCATGGCCTAAGGCCTGGCCACCAGACACTTGCTGGCAAGCCCCTCCCCGGGACCGGGAGACCCTTCCAGGGGCTATTAGGCCCAGACAACAAAGTTCCCAGGTTCACAGGGACATGCAAACCCCTCCACCATGTTAAGGTGGCGATAAGAATAAGTAGTTGAAAATGTATGGATAGTTTATGTAACAAGCTACAGGCTTTACAGGCCCAAAAGTCTGCAAAGAAAACAGAGTGGGTTTTCTGACAGAATTGCTGCTACATAACATCAAGATCACAATTACAATCAGGATGATTAACCTCAAAGACTAGAACTCGTACAAGTTACTCTATGAAGCACTTATGTTATGGCAACACCCTTAGCTGCAACATTCCTGTGCCCATGGGCCAGGGTCAGGCCCCCAAATATGATGCTCAGCCTTGCTTCCAGTTTTCCAGTGGTCACTTGCAATATTGCAGTAAAAAAAAGTCCCCTTGGGCCCCAAAAACCAGTTTCCCCATAGACCACTATTATAAAACATATGTCTGTTGATCTGTTGACAGGACACCTCAAACTGAAAACAAGGTCAGTTATGACTCTCTCTGTTATGAATTTTTAATGCAGGGAGGTTTTATGTTTGTAAGAGCCAAGAAAAGCGATTTTAAAATGTGTGACGTCATCACAATGTAAAGTCTATGAGCTCAGAGGGAGAAACACAACAATGCACATTCAGTGGGTCACATACACCTGAAGTAAACCCGCAAACTATAAACTTTTTCAGGCGTATGCTCTAAGTGAGTGATTCCACTGGACTGAATGGCGTGATCTTGGGGTCTGGTATCGAGATATTATTATACATCTATGGCCAGGGTGAAAGCTGGAGGCTAGCAGGTCTGATGCTCGCTGACTGGAATACAGAGGTGGCTGGAGTGAAGTTAAAATTCTCTGCTAATGCAGACAGCAACTTCACCAGCCAAGGCTTGGAAGACATGTTGGTATGCCAATGCAAAAAGCGTTCTAAAGAAAACCATAGTTGCTGCCAGGGCTGTGATGCAGGCAATCACTTTTATTGTCTTCAGTGAGGGAAATGCACACAAGATGCATAGTGAGGGGTTTGAGGTGGGTAGTGGACATTCAAAGTGGACAGGACTGTTACGCTGACAGCAGGGGTCACATCCTGAATCCTGCGAATGGTTGGGTTTATGCAAAAAAGCACATTGGTTTAGGTTAGGGAAAAAATATGGTTTGAGTTTGCAGAAACGTAAGTGGTAGTGTTATTGTAATTACAAAGGGCAACTAGTTCACAACACAAAAAATAATTAAAACACAAAATAAAGACAGACTAACAGACTAAGTTAAAAACACTGTGAGACATTCAGCATCCAAACTGCCACAAAACACCCCTAAAATCCTGAAACACCTACAATATGTCAGAAAAAGCAGCACATGGTCTAACCAGCATTTACATTTAATGTTTGAGAAATATATTACATTTGAGACAAAAATCAATCCACAATGTGAGTGTTGGAGATTTCTTTTTTTATTTTAGCCTGTGCAACTGTGAGTTGAACCATGCATTTACAACTTGTGCAATGTTAATATCATAGTTATGGTTCAGGATTATCTATTTACGATTACATTTATTCTATTCATAGGTCTCCTTAAAATGAATGTGATAGCAAACATAACCCAAGGATGAATATACTGAGCATATTCCAGAAGCATGTTTTGTACTTTAAAGCTTTATTGTTTGCTTTACGTGCATATTGAGTTTTACATTTTGGCAGCAGGACTTTTCTTAAAAAATCTAAAAATCACTCCTTTTATTTGAGGCAGACTCAGGCCGTAAACTAGAGGGTTATTGATGGGTGGAATGGTTAAATACTCTAAAGACAAAACAACTGTCAACACTGGATTCATTTTATCAGCCTCAATTCGCCTCAATGACATGTCACAGAATATAGATAGAGTATAGTTAATTAATGTCACTATGTGAGGAAGGCACGTTTGTGCAGCCTTTCCTCTGATTTCAGATGAGCTTCTCCTGCAGACGAGCAGAATGCGCAGGTAAGTGTACAGGATGTAGAATAGGGGGATGAAGATGGTTGACATCGTAACAAGCTGACCTGCTATGTTGTTCACAGTTGTGTCCATGCAAGAGAGCTGCACCACCGGCCAGTTTGAACAGAAAAGCTTGTGCAGTTTATTTCCACACAACGGTAATCGAACAGTAAGATAGAGACAAAACCCACATGCAAGTGCAGGGTAGAACACGGCAAAGACCAAAAGATGTTGCACCATCCTTAACGTCATTTTACTGTGATAGTGTAAGGGCTGGCAAATAGCCACAAATCTGTCATAGGCCATGACACCGAGGATGGTAAACTCAAATGCTGCATAGGTGGAAATAACATACATCTGAATGAAACACAATGGACGTGAGATCAAATGAGTGTCAGACAGAATGTCCATCAGAAACCTGGGGAAGAAGCCAGCTGAGCCATACAGAGAGTTAAAAGACAGACTGCAGATGAAAATGAACATGGGCTGATGCAGGGACTTGTGTAGGCAGACTGTGACAACAATGACAATGTTAGCAGAGATTATAGTCATGTAGACCAACAGACACAGACTGAAGAACAGATATCTGAAGGGCCCATAGTCTGCAAACAGAGTGAGCTGAAAGTATAAAGGATTCAGGCTGCTGTTGCTCTCCATGTCTGCACAACAACAGAGCTGGATGAAGAGAAGTGAGAGTGATGGAGGGAAAGACGGAGGGTGAAAAACAGACTGAGGTGCAGTAAATGAGATTAAATTGTCTGAAGCAAACAATCTTATTTTACCACACACTTTAATCAGACATAAAACACACATGCATGCATGTAAGTTGCTTAAGATACTCATAACAGCCGTACCTGACAATATTCAGTTTACCTTGAAAGATTCAAGTAACTAGAAGTAATTTTTGAAAAATAAGACTGGGTGGAAAAACTTCATTCCCACATTTACTACATGCACCACCGAGCTGACATTTCTGTTTGAGTGCATTCAGTGATATAAACAGTATTACATACAGTCACTCGGGCTCCTGTTGCTCCTCATATCTGCATTATGGAGTTAAAATAAAAGATGGATTCAAAGAACAAACAGGAGAGAGTGAAAGAAGATAAAGTAAAAGAAAGGAGAATTTAAATAAAGGCTAAAACTGGCCCAAGACAACATTCAGTACAATTACATTTTAGTAAGTAAGTAAAATAAGAATCACGTTTTCCTTACCTGTTGTACTTATATAGAAATGTGTGCACAAATCCATTCATCCAAATATAAATGTACCACCTGCAGAACCAGCTAATAAACATGTTAATTATTGAATTATCATCCTACATCATTACTTGTCACAGCTTGTATATGATAAACAGATCAAAGTCAACTGTTTTCCCATAGCATGGGGAAAGCTTAAATACAATTTCACAAATAAACTGATGATGTAATGTTGGTATAATAGCAGTAAAATGTTACATCTTTATGCTTGTATTGAGATTAGGTAGTCCTACAGCATGATGATCCTTTATGTGCATTACCAGTAAAGCAGACAATTTAGATATCTACTGAAAAGATCCTCAGTCTGTTGTGTTTCCTATAATAGTTTAAAAACTACAATCATCAGCCAACAAAATATTAAGTTTTAAGGTTCAACACAGGTATTTGTAATAATAAAACTTTCACAAAACAACACATGATCAGCTCGATAAAAAAGAGGTTTGACAGATGAAGTGTCTCACATCTAATGCTCCAGACAGAAGTGGCAGTGGAAACTTTATCTCTGCCTGCTGCTAGGATGCAAGCAGCAGTAAATCCGAAGGGATTTTTTGTAGCATTTCAGTCATCTGTTCACATCACAATGGCAAAGTCTCTTCAGACAACTTTCAAACCACTGATATTTTCCTCTCGTATCTATTATATCAATAGAGAAAGTGCACAATAATTAACAACACTATTAAATTTTTTGCGCCGGCGATTGCCTTGGTCGGAGGTATTATGTTTCCGGGTGTTTTATCTGTCCATTCATCCCTCCTATTGTCATGAACGTGATATCTCAAAAACGCCTCAAGGGAATTTCTTAGAATTTGGCAAAAACATCCACTTGAACTCAAAGATGAACTGATTAGATTTCGGTGGTCATAGGTCAAAGGTCAAGCTCACTGTGACCTTGGGGCCGTCTCATTTCATGTGAACACTATATCTCAAGAACACCTTGAGGGAATTTCTTCAAATTTGGCCCAAACGTCGACTTGGACTCAGCAATTAACTGATTAGAATTTGGTGGTCAGAGGTTACATCACAAAACAAGATTTTTTAGCTTTGACAAAATTTCACACAAATGTCTAACATGACAAAATGATTAATTATATATCTAAAAGGTCAAATGCCAACTTCTCTGTGAGGAGAAGAGGCGACATTTGGTCAGATACTGAATTGGTAGCACTAACCGTGGGTGTCCACCTTGAAACTGTGCTGATTGTATAGATCATCTGTGCTGCCAGGGTAAAGAGGTGTTTGAAGCACCCATGTTTTCACAGACATGGATGTAAACTGTAACTGCAACCTGACCGGTTCTTTGAAGCATACAACTATGAGGTGGTGATTCCAGTTTCTTTCTGCACTAACTTGGGATATACTGGTGCTTGGTTTTTGTTTGTTTGTTTTGGGGTTTTTTTTACCAAAGACCCAGTGGCAGTTCTAGCCCAAATGGCACCCCCCCATGGTGCCGACAGTTTGTTACCTGACATAATTATTGTTATGGACACTGTGTAACATGCAGCTCACACAGCAGCACAGCACAGCACTGAACATACAGTCAGTTACCTGTGTTGTGTTCAGGCGTTGTCACATAGATTACAAATTCCAGCACTTGCCACTCCTGCCGCCTCCCCCACACTTCGTGACAAAGTGCCGCCCATTCAGCCCATATCAGGATCTGCTACTGCAAAGACCCCTGTTCTTTGCCAGTAACTGACCTATGTCTAAGCCCCGCCCTCAAACGCGATGAGCCAATCACAGTGCATATAGCCATTCCCATACACTCAGACATTCTCTGCCTGGACGTTCATTGAAATGCATTACAGAAAGTCAGTTCTGTTTGGTTTTATGAGCTTTTTCAGAAATTTGAAGTTTAAAAATGGTCAAACGGTGTGCATGGGGTACATGCAACTCTGACACAAAGTATCCTGAGAGGCTGGGCGACGGGGTGTATTTTTTATCCTTTCTTAAACAACATCTCAACCGAGAAAAGTGTCTCCTTTGGATAAAGTTGTGTGGTAACGTTAGACCACAACATCAACTCAACGTGAAAAGATTAACAATGATGTCTACATCTGTTCTAAGGTAAGTCAACATTGTGTTTGAGGCAACATATTGTCACTTTGCTGGAAAGAAATCTAAAGTTATCTTTAACATCTCTAGCTAACGTTAGCTAAAGTTAGCCTAACGTTAGCTCCTAGCTGCGTTGTTCATCATGTCACCTTGTTTGCTGGGAGTTCATTAGCCTATTTTGTTCTAGTTTTGTACTTTGGTGATCGTACATCATTGTTAGCTGTTGTCCAAAGGGCTCTAGTTAAGCTAACGTTAACTACCTTACCTAACTTCATTAACTTCTCTGTAATGGCAGAGATAACAAAGGTTGGCAAACGTTATGCTGAATGATTCCGTGTAAATACTGTAGCACCAAACTAACGGAGAGACACTCTTGGTAAAGATGGTAAAAAGGCCGTTATCCTTTTCTCATATTCTGAGCCAAAAACCTTAACTTCAGTGGCACTTTAACTTGTTGTCTTTGATGGTGACGGCAACCAGATGCGGTTCACAAGCGTACACTGTGACCTGTAAATTTTGGCTTGTAATTTAAGCTTTTCATCGACCTTCTCAACAATAAAATGATGAATATATCCCTCCAATGCGTAGTTTAGGCCCTTTTGGTTAGTTTGTCCGAGTGAGTGGAGGGGGGCACGGCTTAGCCATAAGTCAATTTGGCATTTTATCCCTCCTACACATTGTTTCCATCAGTTTCCATAATCCATGCAAAAAGACATATTTTGTAAATGTTATATTGGTCAACTTGGACCTGGAGCTGATCTTACCATCACAACATTGGGCCCTGCAATTTGAGTTGAAATTCTGAGGAGGCTACTGGAGTGATCCTGGGGCATGGACTAAGCTGTTGTTCCCTCAAGTGGTCTGAAAGTATTTTCCTGTAGTATAGTGCCTGTACGTCTTAAATAGCTGCAACTTCCTTCTTTTCAAAAAATGATTCTAAAGAGTGATCACATTGACTGTTGCTTAGAATTTATTGCAAAACAAAGTGAGAAAACAAGATGAAGTCATTTTAGTGCCCTTATATTTTGCAGGTTTCATTCATTTGCGGTGGTTAAGGCTGAGATCAATGACAGTATCTGCTTCCTTGTACCCTCACCAACTGTTGAGGGTGCCCACTTGCATGCACAGATGTAGAAAAATCAATAATTTATGTGAATAGAAATAAACTTAAATGACACTCCTACACACCGGCCCCTAATTGCTCTCTATAGAATCAATTTTTTTTTAAATTAATTACAAAAAAGGAGCCACTAAATAAATGACAAACCAATGCATTCCGAAAAAAAGAAAAAAACGATAACAAATTTACACATTACATCTCTTATTGATGTCTGTGATCTTCAGAAGGAGGACCTGTCATTCCTCAGTCTCTAGGATGTGGACAGCTTGAATATAGGCTTTCAATGACTAAAGTCTTAGGCTCAATCCAATTTCTTCGTTTTACCTGCTCCCTCATTTTCCTGTGCCTTGTTGCCACCCCAGCCCTAATCCTAACCCTAACCCTAAGTGGTTGAAATCTTCTCCTATGAAATGATTTCAAGACCCTAATACATCATCAGAAATGTCATTATCATCAATGATGTTTATGTAGCACACATGACTATAAAAATAATGGTATCATCACAGTACCATTTATATGATAGAGATGGAAAAGCATGGACGCTCATGATTCATTCACAACTTAAGTTTAAATCCATCAAAAAAAGTCATCAAATAAAAAAGAACACCCCTGATTAGCAAGACACTATTCTCCGTAACGTTTGCAGCCTACAGAGCCTGGGATTAAACCCAGGGCTCCACTGAGCAGACAAGACCTCTTGCATCAGGCTTGGTCTCCAGTATTCTGGCTAATAAACATGACACCCAAAGAGAGGTGAGGTCAACCACCAGGACAATGTCTCCAATGTTAAAGTTCTTCCTCACTTTTATCCATGTCTGCATTTCTTGGAGCAGAACCATGAATGCAGGAGTCAGTCAATTAAATTGGGCCAAAACAGTGCAACTCAGTGTTGGTAAAAGAAAGAAGTCAAGTAGGATTCTTTCCTGAGTCAAATCTGCAATCTTCTGCTCAATTCTTTTGCCTTGCATATGTTGCCGCCAAGATGTTTGTTGCACCCTGGGGTTTAAACAGTTCTGTTGACCCGCCATGAAGGACGTCAAAAGACTCTGTTACTGCCCGACCTATGTGTGCCAAACACACATAGTCTTTAACATGTGCAGGTGGCACCAGGAAACAATGGTAATGAAATCAGGTAATAATGTCATATGCACAGGAGAAGTTGATTAAAACTATCAGATGAGGTAAACATTTCTGTGCAGCTCAGAAGCACAGGGACAATTGCAACATCAAGCAAAATTACCATATTCTGTATATTATGTGCTCTTCAGACCACACATTGAAGTTTATAAACTGTATCATTACAAAAAACCCCTTGCAAAATAAAGTTACAGAATTTTTTATTAGCACTCAAACCAGTTGGCACTGTGACCTGACAAGCAGGCAGAACCCAAGCTAAAAGTAGGAAAATACTGACAGTTGTTTTGGTCATGATATTTGGATACTTGTCATAGGCTATGGTTGCCAACAGTAAAAACTCTGCACCACCAAAAGACTAAAGTGCAACACACACCGCCGCCATACGCCACACGTCAAAACGCCCGCCTCCATTATATTCTATGAACAAACCCACACTGGCGCCGGCGTAATGCTCTGCTTCAGCCCACTGCTCTATTTCCAGCGCAGCCGGCGCTGCGAGTAAAGCCTTTTCATTTGCAGCTTTCAAAGGGGTATCTGGATGCTTAACGTTTTTAAGTTTTTAAAATTTTTAATAAGACGATTTTGATAAGAAACTTAACCGTGAAATCCAAGTTGTTGTTGCTTCAAGGTTTTTCCTCTTCTTCTTCCGTTACTAGCAGTTGGCAACCATTGGCAACTAGTGTAGGTACAGCCATCTAGCGGGCTGGGGTGGGAAATACATGGTTGATGGTACTGCTGCGCGCCGCTGCCAATGTGTGTTGCACTTAACTTATATGTAACTGAGAGAGCCATGCAGAATATGATATGATCTGTTTTTCAGATAAAAAGTCAATTAAACACTTTGAGTTGACAGGTTTTTGTGAACCCAGATAAGGTACACAATAGTAGAATTATTGCATATCATTAGAATATATGCTGTGAAAATGATAACAAAACACGTGCACTTGTCCACCTCGACATGCCCACCAAGAGTTATATATGTTACATTTAATTCATCATCCATTAAGATTCTCAAAGAGGCAGATACACAAGGAAATGATTGTGGAAAGAACACTGTTCTTCCAATAACAGGCTTATAATGAACCCATAACAATTCAGAAAAAATACCCAATATCAACCTTATTTTTCCTATACCTGAATTTCATGTGTTGACTTTGAGAGTGGAATGTTGGAATTTTTTCTCTGTTTAGATAGATAGTATAACGTATCATTCTTGTCTCTTTTTTCTTCAAAGTTATATGTCTGTCAGTTGTGTAAACATAACACCACATTTAAAGATGCTAGATGTTTAAAAGTCATGTTAACTGTTATAGAAGTTCAGTGTGATCGAACATGATTTTAATCAGAAACACTGATGACATGACCCCAAAATCTCAGTGGAAGTTCTGGCCCTGTGATGGCTGTGTTAAACAGTTCATTTGTAACAACAGTTAACAACATTGATATTCCCTGAATTGCACACAAAACACACGATAAAGGATAAAGGAAAACAAAGACGGAGTAACCTGTTACTGTAAATTAACCTTTTGTTTGTTGTATGTGTGTATGTGCATGTGTGAGTGTGTGATATTGAAACAATTATTTTAGGGGAACTGCCCATTGGTTCGACAGCCCATTGGTTCGACATCTCATTGTTCCGACCATATTAAACTCATTGTTCCGAAGTCCATTCCGAAATCATCATGATGCCCTGTGGTTAAGGTCTGGTTAGGTTTAGGCACAAAAACCACTTGGTTAGGGTCAGGAAAAGATCATGGCGTGGATTAAAAGGAAAAAGTAAGTGACAAACACATAAGCCGTGAGCCTGCTCTGCCTCAAGCCGGTCGCAGCGCACCATACGCCCGCCGCGAGCCATTCAGCACCGCGGACAGTTGGACTAATGGGATGTCGAACCAATGGGCTGTTGAACCAATGACATGGACCCTTATTTTAGAGCAACAAATTCAGAATGAAACTTGTGATCACATAACAGAATGAAAATACTATGTTCTAAAATTCATTGATCAGTCGTTACATTTTCAAGGCTGATGTTTGCTTTACTGTGTATAAGTCATACTAACAAATTCTGACATTGCACTCCACCCCCATTTTGTAGCGAAAACGCCTAAAATGACATACCCAAATTAAAATGACTGTAGCCTCTGAACCGCTCTGACTACATGCATGCATGAGGTCTTGCCAGAAAGAAAACTCCCCGAAGTT
Source organism: Epinephelus fuscoguttatus (assembly GCF_011397635.1). Lineage (NCBI taxonomy): Eukaryota > Metazoa > Chordata > Actinopteri > Perciformes > Serranidae > Epinephelus > Epinephelus fuscoguttatus. The sequence continues at coordinate 37,368,866 of NC_064764.1, forward strand.
TCTTTTGAAAGTGTCAGAAACACTCTAGGTGATACAGAGACAGAGTAATGGGCCTCTGAAGTCAGTAAAAAGTTGAAGATTTTGCCTAAAATAAAATAAAAAATGTATTATAGGATGAATAACTGTCTGTGGCTTCATCTGAGCAGGTAAATGACACTGTGGGGCTGTAGGCACACTGTCAATGAACATTTGTTTCAAATTTGAAGAAGATTCTGCTTCAAAACAGTACTATCAGTGTTCAAACAACACAGCCAGCTTCAAACATTGTACCTTTTTGAAATCAGGTATGATTATGATAGCTGATGTTGTTTATGACACAGAAACACCATAAAATATCACCAAATAAAGCCATATGAAACGTGAAAGTTATGATCCCACTTTCTAGGCGATATATCTCAGCCAAAAATAGTGTTAGGAGTGAGACTCTTACCTTTTATAAAAGATTTAAGTCCCTACTTGTGCACCGCATAAGATCATGAGTAATCCTGTAACTTTTCCCATCGAAAAACGGTATGACATGACTTGTCACCACTCATCGCAATTTTGGACTTTGTGTGTTTAGGCTGCTCTGGTGCGAAATCCATAAGAAATAAAAGAAAAACGACGTCATTTTTGAAAAATCGAGAGCTCCCTGAATCCGGCAATACCGAGGGCGAGGACGTCAGCGTCTGGACGGAGTTAGAGAGGTTAAACAAAACCAAATGATCACAGTGAGTCACTTATCCTTGATTAATCCATGATTACAGTTAAAAATAAGACACTAATGAATGTTTATGCATTACTTCATTTTGGCTTGACAGAACAACCTCTTAAGGTGTTTGGAAATTTCTTTCATCTTTACTCCGTACATGATTGGATTAAATAGAGGGTGATACAAAACAATTTGTAAAGTCATTATTAGATGAACAATTTCTGGAAAAACAGGTTCCAGTCCAACTATAATGACATCATAAACACACAAACAGGAAAGGTTTACCAAAACGATCAAGTGCGGTAAACAAGTCTGTGCAGCCTTTTTTCTGACTTCTCTACCATTCTGATAAGTTATTAGGAATATCCTAGTGTATGTAAAAAGTATGAAAAGCACAGGGACAAGTGCAACATTAACCAGTATAATCATATCTCGTACAAAACGTGCTTTTGAGATCACACATTGAAGTTTATAAACTGTGTTGTTACAAAAAACTCCTTTTAAAATAAAGTTACAAAGTTTTTCATTAGCACTCAAACCAGCTGGCACTGCCATCTGGCAAGCAGGCAGAACCCAAGCTAAAACCAGGAAAATACTGACAGTTGTTTTGGTCATGATAGTTGGATATTTCAGAGGTTTACATATTGAAACATATCTGTCATAAGCCATGACTGCCAGCAGTAAGAACTCTGAACCACCTAGAGAGTAGAATACATGAAACTGAAAGAGACACGCAGAATATGATATGATCTGTTTTTCAGATAAAAAGTCAATCAAAAGCTTTGGGTAGACAGCAGTGCTGAAAAGGACAGAGTTCAGTAACAAAGCTGCAATGAAAATGTACATAGGCTCATGAAGGTTTTTGTGAACCCAGATAAGGTACACAATAGTGGAATTACTGCATATTATTAGAATATATACTATGAACATAATCACAAAATACACATATCTGTACTTGTCCACTTCGACATGCCCACCAAAAGTTATATATGTTACATTGAACTCATCATCCATTAAGGTTGTTAAAAAACTGAACAGACAGATTATACACAAGGAAATAACTGTGAAAAGAGCTGTTACTGAATAAACATGTAACCTTGACTGGAGAGTCTTTTTTCAATTACCTGACTTGAAAACACACTGAGAGAGTTTTCATCTCCAGAATTCACTGTGAAGTGTTTGAGTCTGTGGAACATTCTTTTGTTTATCATATTGCTTTGCTCTCCATGGATCTCATTAAAACTCTTCAGCAAGAACAATTAAACTTGTAAATTGTAAACGATTTCATCACACTTTCCTCATCAGTCTTTGGAGGCCTGAACTCTAAAGGAAGGAGACCCAAAGGACAAGAGGTTGAAAATGTAACTGCAAAGCCTCTGGCTAGTTGGACGTCTGGATCCAGACATGTCTACGTGTTCAAGCTCAATCAACCTGTCAAGCTGATACTGGCTACTGCCACAGCTGGCACTGAAGGCTGAGCCCAAGTAAGCCTTCTTCCTCTGGCAGTTCTGTGCGATGCACTTTGGTGTCTGCAATACCTGCCTGTTCTCATTCCGAAGATGTCAAATACCGCCACTTTGTCAATGATTCAATGTCAGACACAGATGTCAAAAGCCACCTTTTGCGATGGTATGATATGCTGCTGGGCACCATTAGTTTGTAACACAATCAGAAAGAACCTTTCACTGTATTATGATATACAGTTGGTCGGCTGGATGGCATCTGTCACAGCAGTATGATATGCAGACGGATGGCACTTGCTGTATGATACGCTGGAGGATGGTAGAAATGCTACCATAACAAGGTAATAGAAGGAGCTTGAAAGCCCTTATGGGGTCGGTGGGACGGGTCCAACAACCCTGGACTTTCACTTGTTTTTTTGTTTATAAATCAACCTAAACACTCAAGAAGTGGTAACTGACAATTCACTACCAAAGGCCACACCAGTAAGATAAAGATTTTGAATGATTTATTGCATATGATGGATTATGGGATGAAGGGTCAAATGGATGAGGGATGAGGGATGGAGGGTTGAGGGATGAGGGATGAAGGGTTGAGGGATGAAGGGTTGAGGGATGTGGGACGAAGGGATGAGGGATGGAGGGTAGCTGGCGAGCACGGTGATGAATGTGTTGAGTCAAAGGCAGGAACACAGGATAGAGCCCCAAAGAGAGCTTCAAGAGTGCATGGGAGTTTGGAATCATATTGCATATGTGTGATGTTTACTAATGACAACAGCGCCCAGGAATTTTAATGTGGTCAAGAATTTTCTGCCGATAAATGGTTACAGTGGCTCCATGCGAAGAGACAACCCAAGTAAACAGTCGAAAGGTTGGAGGCTGGTGCTAATTGTCAGAATTTCTGGAATTAATAACGGAAGGATAAACGAATGAGAGAACGGGATAAACATGGGGCAGGAGGTTGTCCATTAATGCTTGTCTGGAACGGATATACAAGGGTCTGGGAGGAGGAAATGGTTACGACTGTTGCAAACATGGGAGAGAATCTGGTGGCCAGCGGTGGAGGCTGCATTGATTTACTTCTCAGGAGTGAGAAAGACAGAGAGTTGGAAGTATAAAGTTGTGTTAGATAAACTGGGACAAAGTGGAGGGTTGTAGATGCTTTGGGGCAAATTCAGAGCACTGCGGGAAGTGACCAGACACAGAGGCTGCATTGATTTACTTCTCGGGGGGTGAGAATGAGAGACAGTCGGAAGTATGAGGTTGTGTTACAAAAACGATGATGCGAGAGAGTGAAAATGAGAGAGTTGAAAATATGAAGTTGCATTAGAAAAAACTGGGACTAGAGGATCGATCCGGAGTTGGAGAGTTTGTGGGGCAGGTGGAATGGAGGAGCTGGCCAACGCTTGCGGCTCTGCCTGAAAGTTTGTCTGTAGTCCGACTGCTGCAGGAATTATATGACTCAAGAATAATCGCCTTCGGGTGGATTTTGTCTGGATCAGGAGGATTGTTCTGCAGCTCTGGATCCGTGGTGAGTTGATTAATTGATACAATAAAAACTAGAGTTTGTATTAATTTTAGATTGAGGTAAGCCTGTGGTTACACGTGAAGTGCACATCGGTCGATGTGAGAAATGTGTCGAAGGGAAAGAGAATGCATCAGGTGTGCTTAAATACTTTTGGACAGAAATGGGATGTGTTTGAGGCGTGGTCTTTGTTCCCGAACCTAGTTATAAAACTGCATTAATAATATGATGAAACAACTATATAAAAAGCCATGTCCTGCACAGTTGAAACAAGACTGGGAGCTGAAAGTTGATCTGGGGAGGCAGCTGAAGTTCCCAGAAACTCGCCACAACATTGCTAAGGCCAGACATAGTGCTGACCTCTGAAGCCTCCAAGCAGGTCATCCTCTTGAAACTCACCATGACTTGGGAGGACCACATCGAGGAGGCCAAGGAGAGGAAGAGGGCCAAGTATACCGAGCTGGTGGAGGAATGCCGAAGCAATGGGTGGCGAGCAAGGTGTGAGCCCATCGAGGTGGGATGCAGAGGGTTCGTGGGCCAGTCCCTCTGTAGGGTCTACAAGATGCTGGGCGTCACAAGGGCCAGTAGGAGAAGAGCCATCAAGTTGGCCACTGATGCAGCAGAGGTGGCATTAAGGTGACTGTGGATCAGGAGAGTCGTGGGTGGGGTAGAGCTACCTGGACACAAGTCGGGGCTTGATCAACCCTGGCTGGGGCGCCTGGGAGAGGGTGTCTGATTGTTGAAAGACCCAAAACACCCAGTGACCCCAGGTTATATCACTGAAGATGTGTCAAGGAGCACCAAGTTGGTGTATGTTAAAGAAAAGGATTAAACAGGCTGTTCAAGATAAATAGAGTTTGCTACTGGTTGCTGGAGCCACAGATGATAACTATATAAGACACCATGCTCCAGTGGACAGCCCAGTGTATCACAGAATGTTGTTCTGGGACATTTACTTTGGGTGATCTGGCAAAACACATGATGCCTGAGTATTTTGATCCAACTCATTGCACTGTAGTGGCCAGGACACCACTAAGTTGCCTGGATGGACAGAGCAATTTAAGTATTTTAAAGCTCTTCTCCCTTGGATAATGAGGCTCTCTTCCGAGGTCAAAGGAATCACAAAGACACAGTGGAGAGGTCCTTCGGCAGACTCAAGGGCAGGTTTTGGTGTCTACTCAATTAGAGCCAAAGCCACATTAATGTTGCAAGCAAATTCATCTTTTCCTATTATTTTCCTAACATTTTTTAGGAACTGCATAAAAAATATTTTGATAAGAAAGAAGTGTATATGGAGGGAATGGAAAGGATGGAGAAGGTGATGATGCCACAGCACAGTAAAATCAGAGGGTCTGGATTAGGGATTCAGGGGGAAGCAGAGAGATGGGGCCTGGATGATGAAGATCAGTAAGGTAGACAAGCTCAGGCAGATGGCCGTGGTCCTGGACAGAAGCAGAGCAGGAGACCTCAGGTGAATGGAACAGATATTAAACAGTGGCAGGGATTATGCTGACCACAGGGCAGGGCAGATAAAGGAAGTTGGTCAGGAGGACGAACAGAGGATGGGGCAAATGGATGGAGTTGCTAAAGAGGGAGCACAGAAGGAAGGGACTAAGGTGGTGAGTCTTTGGTTTCTCAGGATTATGAGGATTCATCCATCCTTTCACGTCTCCAAGATTTAACCAATTAAAGGTCTCATTGGAACCCTCACCACCCCCCAGTTTGTTGATGGAGAGACCATCTTTACTGTCATGTGCCTTCTGGGGATTTATTCCTAGGATGGGGACTCTAAAACCTGGTCACTGGGAAGGGTTACAAACCTGATTATATTCTGGATTAGTTCTTGAGTGATGACTTCCATCGCAGTTATCCTAACCATCCTGTATTTCTCACTGACAGGTCTCATGAGAGATGAAGAGACACAAGTATGGATATGCAAACAGATGTTTAAGGGCGTTTCTACATTTATTTATGGCTAACTGTGGGTGTGGAAATGAGGGTTCTACACATGGGCCGAGCACCACAATGATCAACATTTATAAAACAGAATCAGGTCCAATCAAGGTTTTAATAATCTGATGAAAAAAAGGGTATGCATATTTTATTTTTGTTGTACTTGTGCAATGACAATAAAGATCAAACTATAAAGTCTTCATATGGAATATGGTGGATTTGTAATTGAATTGTAAAATGACCACAAAATAGTCAGGGCATAAGGTGACATTTTTCATCACTATCACACCACTACTAACACCTTCTTGGCTAAATTATTGGAACTTGTCATATACTTGTATTGTCTGACAGTTCTTTAAATAATGCAGCCAGGCTAAAAATGTTGAAGAAACATATACATATGGGTTGACTTCACGCCACTGGCAATGAGAAGATTTTATATTTGGCGCTGAGATTTTGCTGGTCATTTTCATGACAAGTGTTGCATGTGTGGGTGCTCATATTACTGTGCTTTTTTTTTTTTTTTTTTTTGTAAAGATATTTTTTGGGCCATTTTGCCTTTAATGGACAGGACAGGTAAGTGTGAAGGGGAGAGAGAGAGAGGATGACATGCAGCAAAAGGCCACAGGCTGGATTCGAACCCGGGCCGCTGCGGCAACAGCCTTGTACATGGGGCGCCTGCTCTATCCACTAAGCCAACAACGCCCCAATATTACTGTGCTTTAAATCCTTTATCAGCCTGAGGGCAGACACAGATCAAAGAGTTGAGCCGTTTTGGCCATGTTTGGCTGAAGAATATCAAATATAACATACATACTGTGTATATTCATTAGACTTCTAAAGATTTATTAAAAGTCTTCTACCACTTATTGGATATTTATTCCAAATCCTCAGATTATCAAATTAGCTTGCATCAGGCTGTCAGACTCTCTGTTTCCTTCAGTGTCATGGCTCTTCTGTAGGCCAGTGGTTTCCATGGTGTGTCTGTTTCCATGTTTGTGTTTTCTGCAGCTTCACAGTGCAGATGAACCTCACAGGGGACCATACATACATGCTAATGTAATCATTATTTTAATTTTGTTTTGTTTCAGATGGCACAAATTTACAATAACAACCTGTTCATTAACAAAATCTGCTCATGTAAATGAACATGTTACTGGGATGATTTTGATGTATTTCTAAACAAAAACAGAATAAAGGAAAACATAAGGATTTCATCAACACAGGAATATGTTCTTGTGTTAAACGCTGTTAAAACTTCACAAATTAACCCATAAAAAAGAGCATTTTATAATGTTAACATAATTAATACTTAAAATAGCCATCTTCAATTTATAACCATGAACCATAAACTCATTTAATAAACCCAACCATAAACTCATTTAAGAAACCCAGAGACATTAATACACTAAATCACTATAAATGGCATATATGCTTGTGAGACAGTGCTTTTGTGGTGTAATTCATTCAAGAACCAGTCTCTGTTTTTCCACCATATAAAGTTTTGCTTGATTTGCATATATCCTTCAGTGTAAATTAAAAAAAAAAATTGTGTACGAACTAATCATGGTTTCTAAGCTTTCAGACAATGTCAGAAAACATTATTTAGGTGAAACAGTTTAAATGACAGAAATTGCCATCTGAAGAGGAAACCTTGATCACTTGATTAGCAAAAAGGGGTGATTTTAATAACAGTAAATTGATGAGTGATGACAAATTAAAGTTGGCAATATTCTTTTCTGTGCATTCATCGTAGAGATGATTTAAAACCTACGTAAATTATCCTCAATTCTGAAATTACATAAGTGTTAATACATCAGACAATTTTGGCTTGAAAGAACAACGTCTTGAGGTGTTTAGAAATTTCTTTCATCTTTAGCCCATACATGATTGGATTAAAAAGAGGGTGATACATTATGATTTGGAGAGACATTATCAACCTTACAGTTTTGGAAAAGTCAGATTCCATCTGAGCCCTAATGACATCATATGCACACAGACAGGAGAAGTTGATTAAAACTATCAGATGAGGTAAACATGTCTGTGCAGCTTTCTGTCTGACTGCTTGACTACTTCGATAGGTTATTAGAAGTATTCGGGTGTATGTAAAAAGGATGAAAAGCACAGGGACAAGTGCAATATTAAGCAAAATTACCATATCATGTATAATTTGTACTCTTGAGATCACACACTGAAGTTTATAAACTGTGTTGTTACAAAAAACTCCTTGTAAAATAAAGCCACAGATTTTTTTATTGGCACTCAAACCAGCTGGCACTGCAACCTGGCAAGCAGGCAGAACCCAAGCTAAAACCAGGAAAATACTGACAGTTGTTTTGGTCATGATAGTTGGATATTTCAGAGGTTTACATATTGAAACATACCTGTCATAAGACATGGCTGCCAACAGTAAGAACTCTGAACCACCTAAAGAGTAAAACATGTGAAACTGAAAGAGACACGCAGAATATGATATGATCTGTTTTTCAGATAAAAAGTCAATCAAAAGCTTTGGGTAGACAGCAGTGCTGAAAAGGACAGAGTTCATTAACAAAGCTGCAATGAATATGTACATAGGCTCATGAAGGTTTTTGTGAACCCAGATAAGGTACACAATAGTGGAATTACTGCATATTATTAGAACATATACTATGAACATAGTCACAAAATAAACATATCTGTACCTGTCCACTTCGACATGCCCACCAAGAGTTATATATGTTACATTGAATTGATCATCCATTAAGCTTGTTAAACAACTCAACAGACAGATTATACACAAGGAAATAGCTGTGAAAAGAGCCGTCACTGAATAAAAATGTAACCTTGACTGGAGAGTCTTTTTCATTTACCTGACCTGAAAACACACTTAGAGAGTATTCATCTACAGAATTCACAGAGTGAAGTGTTTGCATCTGTGGAATGTTCATTTTTAAAAGATTGTTTAACCCTCTACGGATCTCATTAAAACTCTTCAGCAAGACCAACTTACTTGTAAACAACTTCATCAAACTCTGGAGGCCTGAACTCTAGAGGAAGGAGACCTAGAGGTGGAAAACGAAATTGCAAAGCCTCTGCTTAATTAGTCAAATGTTTGGCAGGACAATATGGCCATGTTTACATGAAAACAATCCGCTGAAAACGGAATTGTTTCTCATTTTCATTTTGAAATAAGTTCCGCGTTCAGACGACAATGTTTTGATAATTGCTGTGCACACGGATCTGCAAAAATGACCAAAAACGCTGCAGTATACATGCCAGGCCAGTAGTTGGCGGTCTGACCTCACAATGAAACAATACCCGCCTGTGCACATGCGCTTCCCTCTACAGAGCGGTGATGTATAAACAAACAAAATGGCAACTGCACAAACATTTGTCTGGATGGACGACGAGATGGAGTTGCTACGGTAAATCTACACTTTGCTGGAGAAGCGTTGATAAATTCAGCAGGGTGAGCAGCACAAACAGAGCTCGGGAGTCCGCCATTGTTGTGATGGTCGACTTTCTCGCGCACGCCTAGTGACTGGAACCGTAATGCGCGTGTGTGAAAAGTCTTCGTTTTCAGAGGAACTGCATATTGCAAGTTTACATAACAACGGAGATGGTGCTGTTTCCAAAAAATGCACTCTGGAACCTGTTTTCAAAACATTGTGTTTACAGGCACCCAAAACGCTGCTGTCATGTAAACGATCAGCCACAACGGAACTAAAGTTCACCGTTTTCAGTTGAAATCATTGTCGTATAAACAGGACCTATATGTGCTTCAGGAGACCCAAAGCTGGGAAAAGGACATTGACCTCAGCGGGGGTTACAACAACAGAGCAGAAAATTAAAGTCACCAAATGGTGAAATGGTCTTGTAAAAGTGTATGAGAGGGGATTACTTAAAATGCAATTATTTCTTAAATTATTTTCTAAATGCTTCAAAAACAGGAGCTCTGCATTTGTGTAAATTATATTTTGCTGGCAGAATAAATTTGTTTTACAAGATATTCAACATGTCAGTATTTGTGGACATGTTCCCAGTTTCAGGCCCTGTTTAGACGATAACGGTTTCTCTAAAAACGGAAAAGTCTGTCCTTTGCGTTTTAAAAAAGTTCTGCGTTTATATGACGACGTTATTGAAACGATCTCTGTTCATACAGAGCCGCAAAATCTACTGGAAATGTTGTAGTATGCACACCAGGCCAATGGGTGGCAGCGTAAATTTGCAAAGCAACACCACGGCATGATGCCATGCGCCTGCGCTGAAGCGCCTTCCTCTACAACACGGTGATTACAAACCAAAACAAACAAGACACAATGGCGAAAGCATGCACAGATAACTTTGTCTGGATGGATGACGAGGTGGAGTTGCTACAGTAACAGATCTACACTTCACTTGAAATCAACAGGGTGAGCAGCATAAACAGAGCTCGGCATTGTTGTTCTGACGGTCGGCTTGCCTAGTGACTGGAACCGTAATGCGCATGTGCGAAAAGTCTCCGTTTTCAGAGGAACTGCATGTTGTACTCTGGAACCCATTTTCGAATCGCTGCGTTTTCAGGCACCCAAAACACCACTGTCGTGTAAACGATCGGCCAACGTGCAACTAAAGTTTACCATTTTCAGTTGAAATCGTTGTCGTATATGGGTCAATGACGTAGAAGGATTTTCAACAGGCCAATTTCAAAATAGAAAAAATAAGAATATCTCATGCAATTGTTCAAACATGAAGAATGTTTTGTACCCATAAATTCATATGAATTTAAATAAAACAAACATTTAATCAAACATTTCATAAACACGTTTTTAATAAAACAAATAGGCTATTTAATCAAACATTTCATGAACACTTTAATAAAACAAACATTTAGTCAAACATTTAATCAAGCTTAACAAACATTTAAGCAAACTTAAGTTACTTTTAATCAAATCTAATCATCAAGCTGATGATTTGGAATGTCCGCGTGAATGTCCCCCTTTGCTTAAATTTTTCACTTAGGCCTACTCTTTGTCTTGCCCTTAACCTCTCCTCATTCTTTCTGAACTTATCTTTTTCTTTCTTCATCTCTGCTAGCTGGTTCCTCAGAAGTAAGACCTGCTTTTTCAGCTGACACTTCTCTTCCTGCAGTTTTTTGCAACGCGTCTCAGCTGAAGATTGTATTGTATGATTGTATTGTTGTAAGATTGTATTCCTTCTCTGATCTCTGTCTGGTGTGGAGGACACTGGTGGAATAAAATCCTCATTCAGAGCTATGGGGTCTACCACAGCTTGACCTGCATTTTCTGGCTGCTCTTGTGGCTGCTCTTGTGCTACATTTACATCAACCAGAACTGCTGGGATGTCCTCCATAGATGGTGGTGTGATGTCTAAGACAGCATTTGCCATCGTTTTCCTTTCTCTGTGGCACAGGATGCAGCCTTCCATTTCTCTTTTTCTTTTTCTCTCTCTCTGGCAGCTCACTTGACTTCACATATAGAATCTTTGCCTGTTGTTTTCTTCTCTGGTAGCTGAAAAAGTAACATGATAGCATCATGCCATTTGGTGCTGGAGTCAGTTTTATTTTGGACTAATGATGACAGCAGATGAACATGTTAACAAAAAATGAATTTATCTCAGGAAATTAAACACACAAGGGCAATTTACACTTCATGTTGCTTTATTTATAGTTTTCATTTGTCAGATACCTTTGTCTTCTCCTTGAAAGGTACTCTGCTCTTGCTGCAGGGTCAGAATTAATACAGTTTTGACTTTGCTTGACAGCGGCATCTGGTAAAAATAGATTAAAAGTTATAAATAAGTAATAAATTAGTAATAAATGTATAATTACCAAAGTTAGATTACATGCTCTAAATTATTATTTTTTCATTTTTCTCGTATTGTACACAAATTAAGCAAACCATTGTTTCTGAAATACCAGGAAAAAAATACTCAATTTGCAAAAAAATATTACAAATAGCACCAAAATAAAGTATATTACTTATAGAAATCATCAATTGAATATAAAAGCACATAAATGGCCAATTTAGGACATACATCTATCATGGAAAGCTCTCGGCAATGGTTGCACCACATGACGTTTGGTCGCCCCACATGACATTTTCAAGTTAAATCAAAGTTAAGAGGCTAAGAATTAGCCACCTAAACAAAACAAGCTAGCTACCCACAAAAGGTTACTGTTTAATTTATAATCAAAATCTGTATTTGTAGAAAAAACGTAATATTCATTGTTTTTTTAAGGTCATACCGCATGATGTCCAAATATGGAAACTACATACCAACTGTTAAAAGGGTCCTTTTTTCCAAAGTTGCGAGAGAGTAACAAACCTGTTAGCTGCTCCCATTGGTCCTTGACCATCTTGTGTATGATGCAACTTCCTGTCCTTGAACATATTTCAAAAATAGAAGTGCCAAAGTGGTAATTTCTTGATGGTCGCACCGCATGATATTTCATAAAATGGGCATCATCGGACAAAGTTTGCATGAATATTATGATGGAAATAGAAAGAGAAATACTTTGAAATTTTATGCAGGACTACAAAACACTTAGGAAATCATGCCAAATAGGGCAGAAAATAAATTTGAATAGATTGAGAGTAATTTTAAAGATGTTTTTGAAATAGCAGTTGTGACTGGACAGTCGCACCACATGATATTTTGACACTTTAAATAACAGAATAAATTACAGATAAGTGATGTTTTTTTGAAAATTCAAAGTGAGTGCATATATAGGAGAGGTACTACATATATGGTATTTTTTTTATGCATTTAAACCTTTTTTTAACTGAAATAAATGCAGCTGGACAGAAAATTTAGGCGTCATGTCATTAACCCATAAACAGGACCTCAGACACCTCATGCAAGTCATGTGATCAGCTACCTCAGTACACAAACAACTATTACTAACACTATAAAAAAATCCCAATTGACTTATCATGGAACAATTTGGCTTCGGTTTATTAATAATTGCTCGATTATTCAATCATATTATTATTACAACTCCAAAAATGTGTTGCTTGTATAAAGTGTTTTCTTTCTTTCTTTCTTTCTTTCTTTTTTTAAAGATATTTTTATGGGCATTTTTTGCCTTTAATTGATAGGATGGTGAAGTGTGAAAGGGGGAGAGAGAGAGGGAGAGACATGCAGCCAAGGGCCACAGGCTGGAGTCGAACCCAGGCCGCTGCGGCAACAGCCTTGTACATGGCTGTACCACTAAGCCACCGATGCCCCATAAAGTGTTTTCTTGAGCCAGTTGAAGGCACAGTATACATGCAGAAGTGTGCACATGATCAGGATAGTACCACCTCCGCCTCATTTTGGGCCAGGAAAAACCTTTGATGTTGGCTACTACCTCAGTTGGCACTTGAGGCCCAGCCCAGGACAGCATTTAGCATTGGGCCTCTGGCAGTTCCATGAGATGTGCTCTGGGCTCTGCTACACCCTGGCCACTTTCAGCAAGATGAAGGAGAGGGAGCTAACGCAGACCAAAAAGCTGCACTTGAGCACAGTGTGAAGACCACAACCAATGGCCGACCAGCACATACGTTATGCACCTGCATGAGAGGAAATAACTCAACAACAGCACAGGGCAGTATTTTGTGACTGTCGTTCAAAAAGGGAAATCAGGAGATCACCATGACCCTATTAGCCAATTAGCAGCACATTAACAACACAATCCAGTGTCGAGGGAACAAAGCATATTTACTGTGCACCAGTGAACAACACAAACCATCGCAAAATGTTTTTACTTATGAGCTCAATGGCTAAAGAATAATAATCCTACTTCATGTAACAAGTTTGTTTTGGTCAATTCCCACTTGACTTTAACCATTTGTTTTGTTTCCTCATTTCGGTTTCTTTTCTCATGCAATGAGCTGAACTGCCAGTCAGAGTGATGTTGTTCACCCGTGTGCTCCACCATCCCTGACACCAATTCAAGGCGCTGAATCAACTGAAAAAAAGTCAACAAGAGCCAACAGTGTGGGACACACTACAAAGACTGGGGTGATGCTCACTGCTGGCCAACCAACAGCTTGATGCGTCAGAGTCTTAAGGATGATGTAGATCCATTCTGCATTCCAGGTAGTATTGTTTATCGCTTTCCTTGGAAAATGAAGCTTTCCTCTGAGGTCAAAGGAGTAACAGAGATACAGTTCACTCGCCTGCATAGTCAAACATTGGAGAGAGCCTTTGGCAAAGTCCCACACACACCCAAATCACTTTTGCAAGTAAATTCATCTCTGCCTGTTGTTTTATTCACAATTTAAGGAACTGCCTAACAAATATTTTGCTAAGGAGGAAGCTGCACATGGATAGAATTGCCAGGATTGATAAGATGATGATGGCACAACACAGTATAATCATAATGGCTGCTGGAGATAGAGGGCCCAGACAACAAAAATAGAGAAGTCACCACCAAGCAGAGTGTGTGAGAGGTCTGGATTAGAAATTCAAAGGGAACGACAGAGATGGGGCCTGGATGATGGAGATCAGCAGGGCAGAAAAGCTTGGGTAGGTGTCCTGGGGACTGGACACCAGCATAGCAGGAGACCTTAGGGAAACGGCCTGGGGACTGGCCAGTGGCAGAGATCATGCTGACTAGAAGGTAGAGCAGATGATGATTAGGAGGACAACCACAAGACAGGGCCAATGGATGGAGTTGCTAAGGATGGAGCACAGAAGCCAGGGTACATCCTCCATTTGTCAGGATCATGAGGAGGAGTTTGATTGGTCAGAAGATGATCAAGGCACTATACAATTACAAGTCCATTTACCATTCAATCTATTTAACTCAAACCACTTCACCTAAAGGTGAAACATCTTGGTTTGCATCGCGCCTTGGCCTCCTCTGCCAAACCTTTGGGCTCCCGCCAGACCACTACACCGTCCATTCACTGGGCATAGGAGCAGCAACAACCGCTGCATGTATAGCTCCTGTCTCAACAATCAAGGCTATGGGCCGAGGGACATCACAAGCCTATGAGAGTGACTATCGGCCTGAGACTTAAGCCATCCTAGATGCTCAAAAAGCCATGAGTGCTCTTAAAAATTGCTGGCTGACAGAATAAATGTATAACATATCTGCTGGGTTCTCTTCATTAAGTTAATTGTATGTTTATAATTTAGCACTGTTTAGATTGAATTAGCTTCATTGCAATTACCTAATCTAATTTGGCTCTCAGTTAAACTGCTCCTCTGCTGACTCTTCCATATAAGACTCCGGAAGGCCAGAGATGGTTTCCTTGCATGCGGGTTGAGGGCAGAGAGGTGTGCTCTCTCTGCCTTCGGCTTTCCATGTCGGTGCATGGAAGGTGGAGCCATACTGCCAAAATTGCAATGGAAATAAGATTTTCTTTGACTACAGTGGTCCGAACTGAAATAAAACTCTTAACACCAAATTACAATACAATATTGAAGCTTGTAAAGACATGATGAAAAGCTTGAAAACACTTGTCAGTTGCACTCAGGTCCTACACAGTACCAATCTCCCTCATTGTCTCCCTGCAATTATGAATAAAAGGCTTAACGTTACAGTAACAAGAAGGGTCCCGGACAGTGGCATATAAATAACGTCTTGGCTTTCAGAGTAAAATCTCCACTGACAAACCGCTTGAGCTGTTCTCAGCAGCTTAGCATCGTCAATCACAGCAACAACAGCAACAATATAGCAGCGCAAGGAGCCAGACATTGGCAGGAAGCTCCCCAATTCACGACAATTTTTTAAGGTACTCAGGTTTAAAACTTAAGGAAATACGGAAATACTGGTTGAACTTTGTTCCAGAGGACATGAAATCCTTTCCAAGACGGACTATTCATCCATGGAAGCGCCTGGAATTAATCCGAGTTGCCATCAGACCCAGACTGTGGAGATACAGGCGACAGAAGCGAGGTAAAGGGGCAGGCTGACAGACTACGTCAGGCTCCACACAGACCGGCCCTTCCAAGCTTACTCCTCGTTAAGGCTTGCTCTCTTGTCAACAAAATGGATGATTTGAGACTTAAATTTGTAAATAACAGGTGGGACAGCTGTATAACAATAATTTCTGAGACACGGATGCATGGCAACATCCCAGATGCAGCTGTGGAACTACAGGGACACAACATCTACAGAGCAGACCGCACATCAGAGGCTGGGAAGAAAAAAGGAGGAGGTGTGTGTGTTTTTATGAGAGACGATTTTTGCACTGATGTCACTGTTATAGAAAGGCACTGTTGTACAGACTTGGAGATTCTGGCCCTAAAATGCAGGCCATCCCATTCAGTCGTGAGCACAGCGCACTTTTGTTGTTTTTGTTGTGTACACTCACCCACGAGCTAATGCAAAGTTAGCCATGAGCAGGCTGCATGAAGCAATCAGCAAACAACAGGACAGACTACCAGACAGTTTCATCATTGTGGCGGGGGACTTTCATCACACAAACCTGAAGTCTGTGTTACCCAAATTCCACAAAAACATCCACATGGGAACATGGAAAAACACTGGACCAGGTTTACACTAACTTCAAAGGTGTCTACAAAGATTGCCCAGCCCCCCACTTTGGACAGTCAGACCACTTGGCTCTGTTCTTAAAGACCTACATACCAACCTCTCATTAGCAAAACAAAGAGTCAGGTCAGGACCATTCAGATTTGGTCTGAGACTGAGGCAACACTGTAGGACTGCTTTGAGGACACAAGGTGGGAGCTCTTTGATCAGGGAGACACAGAGCAATACACCTCCACAGTACTGGATTACATCAGGTTCTGTGTTGAGAGCTCCACCAAAACCAAACACATCAGAGTGTCTCAAAACCAAAAGCCCTGGTTCAACAGCCCTGCCTACACCCTACTGAAAGCCAGGAATGTGGCGCTGTGGTCAGGTGACAGGGAGGCCTACACACTGCACTGACACACCTGGAGAACCCCGACACCTGCGTGAGAATTCTGTTTGTTGAGTTCAGCTCGGCATTTAACACTGTCAACCCCGGGCAAGCTGGTCAACAAGCTGCTGTCACTGGGCCTGGACCACCACCTCTGCAGCTGGATTAAGGACTTCCTCCCCAACAGACCACAGCACGTGAGACTTGGAGATCTCATCTCCTCTAACACCATCCTCAATACCAGCACCCCCCACGGCTGTGTTCTCAGTCCACTCCTATACTCACTATTCACAGACGACTGCACTCCCATCCATAACACAAACTACACATACAAGTTTGCAGATGACACAGCCGTGGTGGGGTTCATAACCAACAATTATGAGACAGCCTACAGAGAGGAGAACAATGACTTGCTTTTCAGCTCCAACAAGACAAAGGAGCTCGTTACTGACTTCAGGAGACACAAGGACACAACACATGCGAGTCTGGTGATCACTGGAGAAGAAAAACTGGGCTTCCACAGAAACTCCTCACCAACTTCTACCACTGCACCATAGCAAGTGTCCTGAGCTATGGATGCACAGTGTGGTTCTCCAGCTGCACCTCAGAGGAGTGGAAGGACTTGCAGCGGATAATCAAAACTGCATTGAGGGTCACTGGTGCCCCTCTTCCATCCTTGGATTACATCCACTCTGCCTGGCTGAGAAACAGAGCTGAAAAGATCAGGTCTGACTGCACACACCCCAGACAATATCTTTTTTACACACTCCCCTCTGGAAGGCTCAGGGTCATGAGGGCACAGACAGAAAGACTTAAAAACAGCTTCTTCCCCAAGGCTGTACAAGCTCTGAAAGCCTGAGCTGGACATTTTGCACCTCACTCTCTATATTCATTTGAACTCATTCGACTTTCGACACTGCCGCGAGTAGCAGCCTTTCCAGCAGCTCCGTGTGTTGTTGCTCTTTCTCGTCTTTTTTGTTACTCTATGCTGTGGACATGGCATTTCACCCACCTAAACTCGTTTATTGGAGTAATCAACTCCTCGCTCTGAAGACTAAGTCCCATGCCGGTGTGGTTTCATATTTACCCGACAAGGTGAGGAGACCGTATTGCGGCTGCAGAGCCGGCGCAAAGCTAGCGGCTAAGCTGCTGGTAAAGAAGTGGTTATATAAACCTTCGGTACCTTCAGTGATCATGGGAAATGTGAACTCACTACCTAATAAGATCGACAAACTGGCTGCGCTGGTGAAAAATGTTAAGACCTACAGAGAGGGCAGTTTGTTGTGCTTCTCTGAAACGTGGCTAACGACTAGCATTCCAGATGCTAACGTGGAGCTACTCGGCTTCAGCACAGTCAGGTTGGACAGAGACACAAAAGCCTGCAGGAAGCGAAAAGGAGGGGGACTCGCTGTGTACGTGAACACAAGGTGGTGTAATTCTGAGCATGTAAACATCAAGGTCTCCATCTGCTGCAGGGACAACAAACTTCTGGCTGTAAGTTTGCATCCCTATGACTTGCCTATGGAGTTTGGATACACCATTGTTGTCATTGTTTACATCACGCCACGAATGACGCAGAAGTAGCATGTGACGTCACCCACTCTGCTGTTGCTAAACTACAAACACAGCATCCTGAGGTACTTGTGTTAATCTCTGGGGACTTTAATCATGTGACTCTAGACACCACACTACCTGTTTTTTTCTACTGACCTACTGTATGCAAATGTAAAGGATGCATACAGGGCCACCCTGCTGCCTGCACTGGGAAAAGCGGACCACAATCTTATTCTGCTTCAGCCTCAATACAAACTGAAGGTGAGGAGGCTACCCACAACCGCACACTCATTCAGGAAGTGGTCTCCCGGGGCAGAGCATGCTCTGAGAGACTGCTTTGGAACTATGGACTGGGATGTACTTCAGGTGTCGCGCAGTGGGAACATGGAGGAGGTTGTTGACTGCACCACTGACTACATTAACTTCTGTATGGACGTTGTTGTTCCTGTAAGAACGGTGCCCTGCTATGCTAACAACAAGCCCTTGATTACGAGTTACATTAAAGGCCTTCTGAATCAGAAGAAGAAGGCCTTTAAAGACGGTGATCAGCAGGAGCTTAGACGCGTGCAGCAGGAACTCAGAGTCCAGCTCAGGGAGGCGAAGGAGCAATATAGGAGAAAGTTGGAGCAGAGGTTGCAGAACAACAGCATGAAGGAGGTGTGGGGCGGGTTGAAGATCATCACCGGCTGCAGCTCGAGGCAGGGCGCCACCATCATGGGGGATGTGGGCAGAGTGAACCGGTTGAACAACTTCTTCAACAGGTTTGACAACCCCATCCCAATCTCACCTCTGATCACCACGCCCCCCACGCCCTCTTCTGCTCTCTCCCTCCCACTACGAGCAGACACCTGCACTAAGGAGACTCCCTCTCCACCTGCAATCACAGCAGCCCAGGTGTGCGGAGAGCTGAGGAGGCTTCACCCCAGCAAAGCAGCAGGTCCAGATGGAGTATCCCCTCGACTGCTGAAGGCCTGCACGTTGGAGCTGGGAGACCCTCATCCTGCAGAGCTGAATGACTTCAGGCCGGTCACCCTGACATGACGTGATAAAGACCATGGAGCGGCTGCTGCTACACCACCTGAGGCCACAGGTTCGCCACGCCCTCGACCCGCTGCAGTTCGCGTACCAGTAGAAGGTGGGAGTGGAGGATGCCATCGTCTACATGCCACACTGATCCCTCTCTCACCTGGACAGAGAGGGATCAGTGTGGCATGTAGACACACTGATCCCTCTCTCACCTGGACAGAGGCAGCTGTGCCTGGACTACTCCAGTACCTTCAATACCATCCAGCCTCAGCTCCTCAGGCACAAACTGACTGATATGGGAGTAGGCTTACACCTGGTGGCATGGCTGAGGTCTGCCTGTCAGGTAGACCTCAGTATGTGCAACTGGGGGACTGCAGGTCTGACACTGTGGTCAGAAGCACAGGAGCGCCGCAGGGGACTGTGCTTTGTCCTGTCCTGTTCACCCTGTACACGTCGGACTTCCAATACAACTCGGAGTCCTGCCACATGCAAAAGTTTGCGAACGACACAGCCGTTGTGGGCTGTATCGGTAGTGGACAGGAGGAGAAGTACAAGAAACTGATTCAGGACTAAGGACAAGACTAAGATGGTGGACAGGGTCGATTGTACTTCCTCAGAAGGCTGGCATCCTTCAACATCTGCAAAAAACTGTTGCTGATGTTCTATCAGACTGTTGTGGCGAGCGCCCTCTTCTATGCGGTGGTGTGCTGGGGAGGCAGCATCAAGAAGAGGGACCCCTCACAACTGGACCAATTGGTGAGGAAAGCGGGCTCTGTTGTGGGGACACAGAACTGGACAGCCTGACATCCATGGCAGAGCGACAGGCGCTGAGCAGAGTCCTGTCAATCATAGACAATCCACTGCATCCACTGCACAGTACCATCCACAGGCAGAGGAGCAGTTTCAGTGACAGGCTGCTATCTGCTACTGAGGAAATCGTTCCTCCCATACGTCATGCGGCTCTTCAACTCCACCCAGAGGAGATAACTGTGGGTGTCTAATTGTATATGTATGCTAACTTCATTGGTCAAACGGACCACACATCAATATTCTCTCATCTTACTTCGCTGTTGTTAGGCATGCTTTTTTCCATTACCTTGCTGGCTACCAAATTTCTGGTCCTAGTATGCTGCTTTGTCAATCAGCTCTTCATTGTCCAGTAAAATTGTAACGAGTCAATATGATTTGTCTACACATTCTGCTGACAGTGTGTACTGAATGTTTTTATCCATACTGTTCTGAATACAAATTCCATACTGAACAAAGTGAAGTGGAAATCACTGCAAATGTTGCCAAGACTGTACCAATACCAGGCTTATTATGAACCCATAACAATTCAGAAAAAAATACCCTATATCAACCTTATTTTTCCAATACCTGAATTTCATGTGTTGACATCAAGAGTGTAATTTCCTGATTATTCATGGCTTAGTTTAACATATCATTCTTATTTCTTTCTTCTTCAAAATTATTTCTGACAGTTGCGTAAACATATGACAGTGCTTAAAAAGTTTATCTCCTCCAAAACCACCACATTTAAACATGCTTGATATTTAAAAGTCATGTTAACTGTGTAGCTGAACATGATTTTAATCAGAAACACTTGTGACATGACCCCAAAATCTCAGTGGAAGTTCTGGCCCTGTGACGGATTTGTTAAACAGTTCATTTGAAACAACAAGACTTAACTGTTTTTGCAAGTGAACCTTTTGTTTGTATGTGGGTGTGATATTGAAACAATTATTTTAGAGCAACAAATTCAGAATGAAACCTATGATTACTCAACAGAATGAAAATACAATGTTAAAATTTCATTGATCAGTCGTTACATTTTCAAGGCTGATGTTATGTTTTACTGTGTATAAATCATACTAACAAATTCTTACATTAAACAAAACCAAATGATCACAGGGAATCACTTATCCTTAGCATGATTGCAGAAAAAATAAGACACCAATCAATGTTTATGCATTACTTCATTTTGGCTTGACAGAACAACCTCTTAAGGTGTTTGGAAATTTCTTTCATCTTTAATCCGTACATGATTGGATTAAATAGAGGATGATACAAAACAATTTGTAAAGTCATTATTAAATGCACAATTTCTGGAAAAACAGGTTCAAGTCCAATTATAATGACATCATACACACACAAACAGGAAAAGTTTAACAAAACTATCAAGTGCGGTAAACAGGTCTGTGCAGCCTTTCTTCTGACTTCTCTACCATTTTGATAAGTTATTAGGAATATCCTAGTGTATGTAAAAAGTATGAAAAGCACAGGAACAAGTACAACATTAACCATTATAATCATATCTCGCACAAGGCGTGCTCTTGAGATCACACACTGAAGTTTATAAACTGTATTGTTACAAAAAACTCCTTTTAAAATAAAGTTACAAAGTTTTTCATTAGCACTCAAACCAGCTGGCACTGCAACCTGGCAAGCAGGCAGAACCCAAGCTAAAACCAGGAAAATACTGACAGTTGTTTTGGTCATGATAGTTGGATATTTCAGAGGTTTACATATTGAAACATACCTGTCATAAGACATGGCTGCCAACAGTAAGAACTCTGAAGAACCTAAAGAGTAAAACATCTGAAACTGAAAGAGACACGCAGAATATGATATGATCTGTTTTTCAGATAAAAAGTCAATCAAAAGCTTTGGGTAGATAGTAGTGCTGAGAAGGACAGAGTTCAGTAACAAAGCTGCAATGAATATGTACATAGGCTCATGAAGGTTTTTGTGAACCCAGATAAGGTACACAATAGTGGAATTACTGCATATTATTAGAATATATACTATGAACATAATCACAAAATACACATATCTGTATTTGTCCACTTCGACATGCCCACCAAAAGTTATATATGTTACATTTAATTCATCATCCATTAAGGTTGTTAAAAAACTGAACAGACAGATTATACACAAGGAAATAACTGTGAAAATAGCCGTTACTGAATAAAGATGTAACCTGTACTGAAGAGTCTTTTTTCATTTACCTGACCTGAAAACACACTCAGAGAATATTCATCTACAGAACTCACACAGTGAAGTGTTTGGGTCTGTGGAATGTTCATTTTTAACAGACTGTTTAACCCTCCATAGATCTCATGGAAACTCTTCACCAAGAACAACTTCATCAAACTCTGGAGGCCTGAACTCTAGAGGAAATAGACCCAGAGGTGGAAGACGAAATTTCAAAGCCTCTGTTTAATTAGTCAAATGTTTGGTGGAGGACATTTTATGTGCTTCAGCATACCCAAAGCTGGGAAGAGGACATTGACCTCAGCATGGGTTACAACAACAGTGCAGAAAATTAGTCACCAAATGGTGAAATGGTGTTGTAAAAGTGTATCAGAGGGGAATCTTAAAATGCAATTATTTCTTAGTTTATTTTCTAAATGCTTCAAAATCAGGAGCTCTACATTTGTGTAAATAATATTTTGCCGGCAGAATAAACTTGTTTTGCAATAAATTCAACATGTCAGTATTTGTAGACATGTTCCCAGTCTCAGACACCTCATCCAAGTCATGAGATCGGCTACATCAGTACACAAACAACTATTACTAGAACTATAAAAAAAAATCCCAATTGAATTATCATGCAACAATTCGGCACTTGAGGCCCAGCCCAGGACAGCATTCAGCATAGGCCAAAGCTTCTGGCAGTTCCATGAGATGTGCTCTGGGCTCTGCCACACCCTGGCCACTTTCAGCAAGATGATGGAGAGGGAGCTAACCCAGACCAAAAAGCTGCACTTGAACACTGTGTGCAGACCACAGCCAATGGCCTACCAGCACATACGTTATGCACCTGCATGAGAGGAAATAACTCCACAACGGCAGAAGGCAGTATTTTGTGACTGTTGTTCAAAAAGGGAAATCAGGAGATCATCATGACCCTACTTAGCCAATTATCACTAGCCTGAGTGTCAGACTTAAGCTCCCAGAACCTTCAGTCTGACATCGCCTCCATTGAAGACGATTTACAAGGGGGATCAATGACTCACCCAGAATCTGACGCCATTAGTATCCATGCCTCGGGGGTGCCGAAAACAAGCGAGGATTGCCCGTTTAAAATGTCTCTGTCATTGTGCATGCCCAGCTGCATCGCTGATAAATCCAGTTTAGCAGCTCCCTTAATTTGGTCCTCCATTAACGCGAGTAATGGCGAAATACCTCGATAGCATCATTAATGTGGTCTGTAGGATCTGTAGCGGTCGCCATTAGCGTGGCGCTGATTGGCTAATCGCTAGACCCGCCCCCACCCCCGGCGTTCATTGGTCTGTCCATCGTTTGAACGAGATAAATCGCAAATTCACTGCAGTATGCCAGACCAGAGATGCAAGCCTACTCAGTTGAGTGGGCGGGGTCTATGGTCTGGAACCACGCTAAATTAGCACATTAACAACACAATCCAGTGTTGAGAGAACAAAGCATATTTACTGTGCATCAGTGAACAACACAAACCATCACAAAATGTTTCTACTTATGACTGGCTAAAGAATAATAATCCTACTTCATGTAACAAGTTTATTTTGGTAAATTCCCACTTGACTTTAACCATTTGTTTTGTTTCCTCATTTCGGTTTCTTTTCTCATGCACTGAGCTGAACTGCCAATCGGAGTGATGTTGTTCACCCGTGGGCTCCGCTGTCCCTGACACCAATTCAAGGCACTGAATCACCTGAAAAATGTCAACAAGGGTCAACAAGAGCCAACAGTGTGGGACACACTACAAAGACTGGGGTGACGCTCACTGCTGGCCAACCAACAGCCTGATGCATCAGAGTCTTGAGGATGATGAAGATCCAGTCTGCATTCCAGGTAGTATTGTTTATCGCTTTCCTTGGAAAATGAAGCTTTCCTCTGAGGTCAAAGGAGTAACAGAGATACAGTTCACTCGCCTGCATAGTCAAACATTGGAGAGAGCCTTTGGCAAAGTCCCACCCACACCCAAATCACTTTTGCAAGTAAATTAATCTCTGCCTGTGGGTTTATTCACAATTTAAGGAACTGCCTAACAAATATTTTGGTAAGGAGGAAGCTGCACATGGATAGGATTGCCAGGATGGATAAGATGATGATGGCACAGCACAGTATAATCATAATGGCTGATCGGGATGCTGGAGATAGAAGGCCCAGACAACAAAAATAGAGAAGTCACCACCAAGCAGGGTGTGTGAGAGAGGTCTGGATTAGAAATTCAAAGGGAACGACAGAGATGGGGCCTGGATGATGGAGATCAGCAGGGCAGAAAAGCTTGGGTAGGTGTCCTGGGGACTGGACACCAGCATAGCAGGAGACCTTAGGGAAACGGCCTGGGGACTGGCCAGTGGCAGAGATCATGCTGACTAGAAGGTAGAGCAGATGATGATTAGGAGACAACCACAAGACAGGGCCAATGGATGGAGTTGCTCAGGATGGAGCACAGAAGCCAGGGTACATCCTCCATTTGTCAGGATCATGAGGAGGAGTTTGATTGGTCAGAAGATGATCAAGGCACTATACGAGTACAAGTCCATTTACCATTCAATCTATTTAACTCAAACCACTTCACCTAAAGGTGAAACCTCTTGGTTTGCATCGCGCCTTGGCCTCCTCTGCCAAACCTTTGGGCTCCCGCCAGACCACTACACCGTCCATTCACTGGGCATAGGAGCAGCAACAACCGCTGCATGTATAGCTCCTGTCTCAACAATCAAGGCTATGGGCCGAGGGACATCACAAGCCTATGAGAGTGACTATCGGCCCGAGACTTAAAGGCTAAGTTCGGTTTTTTGACACCTGGACCTTATTTCTAGGATTAAATACGCTCGTAGACTCACCCAGACAATTTTGGTGGAGCTCAGAGCCGTTTTCGAGCAATTTAGATCCATCTGACGGCGTTTTCTCTCATGCCATAGAAGCAGACGGGGCCAAAAATCGAAGCCCCTAAATTAGACATTATCTGCTGCAAAACTCGCTCATTTCACCTACATTTTATAAATGAATGGCCAGTGTTATCGCCATGTCAGCTCAACTTCGTTGTTATGGTCATCCGGGGCTTTACAAGGATGGATAACTTTTGGTGATGTCATAGACGTGCGCCGCAGGAGCGCAGCTGAGTAGAGCCGCTGTTGTTGCTAGGATACATGGCTACACGGCTTTTCTTGTGCAACATGGCGGAATATTTATCCGATGTAGAAGTGTCTGACGACGACTTTGAGTATGATGGATGTCCGTATCGTTTTGAGCCAGAATACACCGATGAGGAGCTATTTGAAAGGAGGATGCAGAGGGAAAGAGCTGAACAGCTGGCCAGAGAACAAGCAACCACTGCACGTCCACGAGTGGGGGCTAACTGGTGGTGTTGTTGTGGACACTGCACGGCAATGGTAACAGAGGAGGAGTGCCTTTGCTGCTCAGAGTGGGACTTGAGACCAGAGGAAACACGTATTGATGCCCCCCAAAATACGTGTCTCACTACACTCGAAGATTTTTCTGCCATGACAAACCGGGCTGTGGTAGAGACTTTTTTTCATGTCCCGAGAGTCAACTGGCAGACGCAGCCGAAGCCAGCAGGACCGAACGGCCAACTTTCGATAGAGTAAGTAGCCCATACAAATGCAAAAAGGGTATATTTTCTATGAGTGTTTGCTTTATAAGTAAATAACTTGGGTATGGTGTCTTTACTTTGTAGTTATGTATGATCTGGAATGTAGACAGCAGACTCAGGCTATTACACAGAAAAAATAATGTAGAAACACGGTTGACAGTTTCATAGATATGAGTTTGGCATTTAGGAAATTTAGCTCAGTGTGGTTTATTAAAAAAAAAATCCATTGATAATCACTCCTGAATATCTTTTCTAACTTCTGTTTACTTTGTGCTAATTCTCTGTCCTGTAGGCAATGCAGACTGGTGGCATACCGGATTGTTATAGAGTGGGCACTTGCAGGGGAACACCTTGGACCTGGGAACAGGAGGATAATTCCTAGCTGCATTGTCTCTGCAATCAGAGGAAAATACCCCTCTCCCACAGGCAGTTATGTGGGATTCACTGAGGCTCAGGATGCTAATCAGCATCTGATTAGCAAGACAAAAGACTCAATTTTTCTTGGACAGTTTGTGTGAAGGCTGTTACATTTGCTTTGTTTTTGCTATTGTCTTTGTATCTATTTCTATGCATATGTGTAAACACACAAATACTTATATTATTGTACATAATTGCCTTTTGTTTTTTGACAATTCATTTATGACCACTATTCAATACAAAGTCATAAAACAAACTTGTTTTATTTTTTCCCATTATAAGAGTCAGTACGAAATATAACAACAGCAGAGTCCAGACATAACACAAGTGTAAAATAAAAACATATTTTAGCACACAACAGAAAAATAGTGAAAAAAAAGAAAACTTTTCAAAAACTTCCAAAACAAGATAAACAAACAAAAAGAAAAAAAACTAGAGTTGCAAGGCCCAAGAGGCAATGTCAAAAATACAGAAAGGCAAGCAGCACTCAAGTGTGTATCTTACATTTGTTCTTCTATTTGTCTCACACGGCAGGCACAGGATCAGCAACAGAAACGTGTTGCAAATTTTGTCAGTGTTTGTAACACACACTGAGGAAGACTAAAGTCAATACACGTTTCTGTTATTGATCCCGTGCCTGCCGTGTGAGACATATAGAAGAACGTATGTAAGATGTACACTTGAGTGTTGCTGGCCTTTCTATATTTTCTTGCATAGAAAATAAAAATCAGACATCATGACTGTCACAAAAAAAAAAACTAATATGAGGCAGCTCTAAAAGACCGGCCATGTTGGAGCCAAAGCAAAGTATTTCCCTGATAGTGATCGTTTTGTGCTGGTTGTTTTCTGAGGTGGACTGGTGAGCACAAGAGTAAGTGCAGAGGCCAAATGAGATCCAGACAATCCTGTAGGCTCCTTAGCTGCTCTGTGTTGGCTTTTTATTGGAGTGGATTGTGGGAGTGCTTAAAGCTCTGATTCAAGAAGACATTCAACACTGGCACTTCCCTAAAGAAAAAAAAAAGTGTTATACACAGCGTCATCTACAGCAACTTTTACCTTACTCATCTGAGTGTGCCAATGTACCCACGTCCTTTAGTGCACTTTATTCTACGTTTTTGTACATTTTAGATTGATCAAAAACGGTCGAAACAACTGACAATTAGTTTTGGAGAAAGCATATGACTACTTGTAAGTGTGCGCTAACAATGCAGACCCATGGTGATTGCAGCTCGAGTCACAATTTATTGCCTGCAGAGAATAACCATATCATATGCATTGCGAGTTAGTTTTTCAAAAACTAGCATGGACTAGAGTAAATTATATTGCGTTACAGTGCAGTATTCTTTTGCAGGAATGTATTTTTAGTAGGCTACTGCCGCTCAGAAATAGGTCGTGAAGATAGCTATTCATTTTATACAAGGAGCTGTATACGCTGGCCGACGTGCACTGGTTATCGACCAATATTATTACATCTTCAAAAGAAATGCATTACCTCCGCTGCGTCTGTTTTGCCCTCTGAAACAATCGGGATGGCATTCCTCCTGAGGTACTGACGCTGAGCTTCCTGGCCTTTTGCCTGTGGAAGGTGAACTTTGTCCAACTAGTCATTTTGTTTGGACAAAGTGGAAAAACGCAATGACGAACCATGTTTGTAGCCGTGTAGCTCCTAGCCTAGCGCCGGCTGTACTCAGCTGCGCTCCTGCGGCGCACGTCTATGACGTCACCAAAAGTTACCAATCCTTGTAAAGCCCCAGATGACCATAACAACGAAGTTGAGCTGACATGGCGATAACACTGGCCATTCATTTATAAAATGTAGGTGAAATGAGCGAGTTTCGCAGCAGATAATGTCTAATTTAGGGGCTTCGATTTTTGGCCCCGTCCGCTTCTATGGCATGAGAGAAAACGCCGTCGGATGGATCTAAATTGCTCGAAAACGGCTCCGAGCTCCACCAAAATTGTCTGGGTGAGTCTACGAGCGTATTTAATCCTAGAAATAAGGTCCAGGTGTCAAAAAACCGAACTTAGCCTTTAAGCCATCCTAGATGCTCAAAAAACCATGAGTGCTCTTAAAAATTGCTGGCTGACAGAATAAATGTATAACATATCTGCTGGGTTCTCTTCATTAAGTTAATTATACGTTTATAATTTAGCACTGTTTAGATTGAATTAGCTTCATTGCAATTACCTAATCTAATTTGGCTCTCAGTTAAACTGCTCCTCTGCTGACTCTTCCATATAAGATGAAAGATGATATGATGAAAAGCTTGAAAACACTTGTCAGTTGCACTCAGGTCCTACACAGTACCAATCTCCCTCATTGTCTCCCTGCAATTATGAATAAAAGGCTTAACGTTACAGTAACAAGAAGGGTCCCGGACAGTGGCATATAAATAACGTCTTGGGTTTCAGAGTAAAACCTCCACTGACAAACCGCTTGAGCTGTTCTCAGCAGCTTAGCATCGTCAATCACAGCAACAACAGCAACAATATAGCGGCGCAAGGAGCCAGACATTGGCAGGAAGCTCTCCAATTCACGACAATTTTTTAAGGTACTCAGGTTTAAAACTTATGGAAATACGGAAATACTGGTTGAACTTTGTTCCAGAGGACATGAAATCCTTTCCAAGACGGACTATTCATCCATGGAAGCGCCTGGAATTAATCCGAGTTGCCATCAGACCCAGACTGTGGAGATACAGACGACAGAAGCGAGGTAAAAGGGCAGGCTGACAGACTACGTCAGGCTCCACACAGACTGGCCCTTCCAAGCTTACTCCTCGTTAAGGCTTGCTCTCTTAGTCTCTTGGTGGTCAGGTGACAGGGAGGCCTACACACTGCACTGACACACCTGGAGAACCCCGACACCTGCGTGAGAATTCTGTTTGTTGAGTTCAGCTCGGCATTTAACACTGTCAACCCCGGGCAAGCTGGTCAACAAGCTGCTGTCACTGGGCCTGGACCACCACCTCTGCAGCTGGATTAAGGACTTCCTCTCCAACAGACCACAGCACGTGAGACTTGGAGATCTCATCTCCTCTAACACCATCCTCAATACCAGCACCCCCCAAGGCTGTGTTCTCAGTCCACTCCTATACTCACTATTCACAGACGACTGCACTCCCATCCATAACACAAACTACACATACAAGTTTGCAGATGACACAGCTGTGGTGGGGTTCATAACCAACAATTATGAGACAGCCTACAGAGAGGAGATCCAGGCCCTCACATCCTGGTGTCAGAACAATGACTTGCTTTTCAGCTCCAACAAGACAAAGGAGCTCGTTACTGACTTCAGGAGACACAAGGACACAACACATGCCAGTCTGGTGATCACTGGAGAAGAAAAACTGGGCTTCCACAGAAACTCCTCACCAACTTCTACCACTGCACCATAGCAAGTGTCCTGAGCTATGGATGCACAGTGTGGTTCTCCAGCTGCACCTCAGAGGAGTGGAAGGACTTGCAGCGGATAATCAAAACTGCATTGAGGGTCACTGGTGCCCCTCTTCCATTTTGCACCTCACTCTCTATATTCATTTGAACTCATTCGACTTTCGCATCAGCTTACGCGAAACATAATGCGCCTTTCCAGCAGCTCCGCAGGTTATTGCTCTTCTCAGCTTCTTTTGTTACTCTACATGCTGATATGGCATTTCACCCACCTAAACTCGCTTTATTGACTCTATGCTGTGGACATGGCATTTCACCCACCTAAACTCGTTTATTGGAATAATCAACTCCTCGCTCTGAAGACTAAGTCCCATGCCGGTGTGGTTTCATATTTACCCGACAAAGTGAGGAGACCGTATTGCGGCTGCAGAGCCGGCGCAAAGCTAGCGGAAAAGCTGCTGGTTAAGAAGTGGTTATATAAACCTTCGATACCTTCAGTGATCATGGGAAATGTGAACTCACTAGCTAATAAGATCGACAAACTGGCTGCGCTGGTGAAAAATGTTAAGACCTACAGAGAGTGCAGTTTGTTGTGCTTCTCTGAAACATGGCTAACGACTAGCATTCCAGATGTTAACGTGGAGCTACTCGGCTTCAGCACAGTCAGGTTGGACAGAGACACAAAAGTCTGCAGGAAGCGAAAAGGAGGAGGATTTGCTGTGTACGTGAACACAAGGTGGTGTAATCCTGGGCATGTAAACATCAGGTCTCCATTTGCTGCAGGGACATCGACCTTCTGGCTGTAAGTTTGCGTCCCTATTACTTGCCTAGAGAGTTTGGACACGCCATTGTTGTCATTGTTTACATCCCGCCACAAATCGACGCAGAAGTAGCGTGTGACGTCACCCACTTTGCTGTTGCTAAACTACAAACACAGCATCCTGAGGTACTTGTGTTAATCTCTGGGGACTTTAATCATGTGACTCTAGACACTACACTACCTGTTTTTTTCCCACTATGTGGACTGTAACACCAGGGGAAATAGGACTACTGACCTACTGTATGCAAATGTAAAGGATGCATACAGGGCCACCCCGCTGCCTGCACTGGGAAAAGTGGACCACAATCTTATTCTGCTTCAGCCTCACTACAAACTGAAGGTGAGGAGGCTACCCACAACCACACACTCATTCAGGAAGTGGTCTCCTGGGGCAGAGCATGCTCTGAGAGACTGCTTTGGAACTACTACTACTACTTTGGATCGAGGAGGTTGTTGACTGCACCACTGACTACATTAACTTCTGTATGGACGTTGTTGTTCCTTTAAGAACGGTGCCCTGCTATGCTAACAACAAGCCCTTGATTACGAGTCACATTAAAGGCCTTCTGAATCAGAAGAAGAAGGCCTTTAAAGATGGTGATCAGCAGGAGCTTAGACGCGTGCAGTGGGAACTCAGAGTCCAGCTCAGGGAGGCAAAGGAGCAATACAGGAGAAAGTTGGAGCAGAAGTTGCAGAACAACAGCATGAAGGACGTATGGAACGAGTTGAAGATCATCAGCGGCTGCAGCTCGAGGCGGGGCACCACCATCGAGGGGGATGTGGGCAGAGTGAACCAGTTGAACAACTTCTTAAACAGGTTTGACAACCCCATCCCAATCTCACCTCTGATCACCACGCTCCCCACGCCCCCATGCTCTCTCCCTCCCCCTACGAGTAGACACCTGCACTAAGGAGACTCCCTCCCCACCTGCAATCACAGCAGCCCAGGTGCGCGGAGAGCTGAGGAGGCTTCACCCCAGCAAAGCAGCAGGTCCAGATGGAGTATCCCCTCGACTGCTGAAGGCCTGCACGTCGGAGCTGGGAGACCCTCATCCTGCAGAGCTGAATGACTTCAGGCCGGTCACCCTGACATGACGTGATAAAGACCATGGAGCGGCTGCTGCTACACCACCTGAGGCCACAGGTTCGCCACGCCCTCGACCCGCTGCAGTTCACGTACCAGTAGAAGGTGGGAGTGGAGGATGCCATCGACTACATGCCACACTGATCCCTCTCTCACCTGGACAGAGGCAGCTGTGCCTGGACTACTCCAGTACCTTCAATACCATCCAGCCTCAGCTCCTCAGGCACAAACTGACTGATATGGGAGTAGGCTTACACCTGGTGGCATGGCTAAGGTCTGCCTGTCAGGTAGACCTCAGTATGTGCAACTGGGGGACTGCAGGTCTGACACTGTGGTCAGAAGCACAGGAGCGCCGCAGGGGAGCGGCTGCTGCTCCACCACCTGAGGCCACAGGTTCGCCACACCCTCGACCCGCTGCAGTTCGCGTACCAGGAGAAGGTGGGAGTGGAGGATGCCATTGTCTACATGCTACACTGATCTCTCTCTCACCTGGACAGAGGCAGCGGTGCTGTGAGAACTACATTTCTGGACTACTCCAGCACCTTCAATACCATCCAGCCTCAGCTCCTCAGGCACAAACTGACTGATATGGGAGTAGGCTTACACCTGGTGGCATGGCTGAGGTCTGCCTGTCAGGTAGACCTCAGTATGTGCAACTGGGGGACTGCAGGTCTGACACTGTGGTCAGAAGCACAGGAGCGCCACAGGGGACTGTGCTTTCTCCTGTCCTGTTCACCCTGAACACGTTGGACTTCCAATACAACTCGGAGTCCTGTCACATGCAAAAGTTTGCGAACGACACAGCCATTGTGGGCTGTATTGGTAGTGGACAGGAGGAGAAGTACAAGAAATAAGATGGTGGACAGGGCCGACTGTACTTCCTCAGAAGGCTGGCATCCTTAGTTTAATCTGGGCAGACAGTCTCAAAACTTATAAGAAGGGCCTCCGTAATGCCAGAGCAAACTATTACTCAGCATTAATAGAAGACAATAAGAACAACCCCAGGTTTCTTTTCAGCACTGTAGCCAGGCTGACTGAGAGTCAAAGCTCTATTGAGCCTTGTATTCCTTTAGCCCTTAGCAGTAATGATTTTATGAGCTTTTTTAATGACAAAATTCTAACTATTAGAGGCAAAATTCACGACCTCCTGTCCTCAGATAGTACCTATCTAACCTCAAACACAGCTGTAAAACCTAATATATATTTAGATTGCTTCTCCCCAATTTCTCGTCAAGAATTGACCGCAGTGACTTCAACGTGTCTCTTAGACCCCACCCCAACTGGGCTACTTAAGGAGGTCTTACCTTTAGTTAACACTCATATATTAGATATGATCAATATATCCTTATTAACAGGCTATGTACCACAGTCTTTTGAGGTAGCTGTAATTAAACCTCTACTAAAAAAGCCCACCCTGGATCCAGAGGTGTTAGCCAACTATAGACCAATATCTAATTTTCTCTTTATGTCAAAGATCCTTGAGAAAGTAGTCACAGACCAGCTGTGTGATTTTCTCCAGGATAATAATCTATTTGAGGAATTTCAGTCAGGATTTAGAGTGCATCATAGCACTGAGACAGCACTAGTTAAAATTACAAATGACCTTCTGATTGCTTCAGACAAAGGACTTGTCTCTGTACTTGTTTTATTAGATCTTAGTGCAGCGTTTGACACAATTGACCATCAAATTCTACTGCAGAGACTGGAACACTTAATTGACCTAAAAGGTTCTGCACTAAGCTGGTTTAAATCTTATTTGTCTGATCGTTTTCAGTTTGTTGAGGTTCATAATGAATCATCCTTACGTACCAAAGTTTGTTTTGGAGTTCCGCAAGGTTCTGTGCTCGGACCAATCCTATTTACTCTATATATGCTTCCTTTAGGTAACATCATTAGAAATCACTCTATAAATTTCCATTGTTATGCGGATGATACACAGTTGTATTTATCAATGAAGCCAGAAGAAAGTAATCAATTAACTAAACTCCATGACTGCCTTAAAGACATAAAAACCTGGATGAGCACCAATTTCCTGATGTTAAATTCAGACAAAACTGAAGTTATTGTTCTTGGCCCCAGACAACTCAGAGACTCTTTATCTGATGATATAGTTTCTCTAGATGGCATTGCTCTGGCCTCTAGCACTACCGTAAGAAACCTCGGAGTAACATTTGATCAAGATTTGTCTTTTAATTCTCATTTAAAACAAACCTCACTGACTGCATTTTTTCATTTGCGTAATATTGCGAAAATTTGGCCTATCCTGACCCGAAAAGATGCAGAAAAATTGGTCCACGCTTTTGTTACCTCAAGGCTGGATTACTGTAACTCTCTATTATCAGGTAGCTCTAATAAGTCCTTAAAAACTCTCCAGCTAATTCAGAATGCAGCAGCACGTGTACTAACAGGAACTAAGAAACGAGATCATATTTCTCCTGTTTTAGCTTCTCTGCACTGGCTCCCTGTAAAATCCAGAATTGAATTTAAAATCCTACTGTTAACTTATAAAGCTCTAAATGGTCAGGCTCCGTCATATCTTAGAGAGCTCATAGTGCCTTATTATCCCACCAGAACACTGCGCTCTGAGAACGCAGGGTTACTCGTGGTCCCTAAAGTCTCCAAAAGTAGATCAGGAGCCAGAGCCTTCAGCTATCAGGCTCCTCTCCTGTGGAATCATCTTCCTGTTACGGTCCGCGAGGCAGACACCGTCTTCACATTTAAGACTAGACTTAAGACTTTCCTCTTTGATAAAGCTTCTAGTTAGGGCTGGCTCAGGCTTGCCCTGTATCAGCCCCTAGTTAGGCTGACTTAGGCCTAGTCTGCCGGAGGACCCCCCTATAATACACCGGGCACCTTCTCTTCTTCTTCTTCTCTCTCTCTCTCTCTCTCTCTCTCTCTCTCTCTCTCTCGTATTCTATTACTGCATCTTGCTGACTCGGCCATTCTGGATGTCACTAACTCGGCTTCTTCTCCAGAGCCTTTGTGCTCCACTGTCTCTCAGATTAACTCATATCACAGCAGTGCCTGGACAGCGTGACGTGTGTGATTGTGCTGCTGCCGTGGTCCTGTCAGATGCCTCCTGCTGCTGCTGCCATCATTAGTCATTAGTCATACTTCTACTGTTATTATACACATATGATTATTGTCACACATGTATACTGCCAGATATTAATATATACTTTCAACATATTGTATCACAGTAGCCAGAACTATAACTCTAATATTATTACTTTCAATAATGTTGTTGTAAGCTACTGTCATTACCGTCTGTCCTGCATCTCTCTCTCTCTCTCTCTCTCTTTCTGTCTCATTGTGTCATACGGATTACTGTTAATTTATTATGCTGATCTGTTCTGTACGACATCTATTGCACGTCTGCCCGTCCTGGAAGAGGGATCCCTCCTCAGTTGCTCTTCCTGAGGTTTCTACCGTTTTTTTTCCCCGTTAAAGGGTTTTTTTGGGGGAGTTTTTCCTTATCTGCTGTGAGGGTTCTAAGGACAGAGGGATGTTGTATGCTGTAAAGCCCTGTGAGGCAAATTGTGATTA
This sequence comes from Epinephelus fuscoguttatus, assembly GCF_011397635.1. Classification (NCBI taxonomy): domain Eukaryota; kingdom Metazoa; phylum Chordata; class Actinopteri; order Perciformes; family Serranidae; genus Epinephelus; species Epinephelus fuscoguttatus. The sequence goes on from NC_064764.1 coordinate 37,403,786, forward strand.
GTGATATTGTATTGTATAAATAAAATTGATTGATTGATTGATGGGTGGCACAGTGGTGTGGTGGTTAGCACTGTCGCCTCACAGCAAGAGGGTTGCCGGTTTGATCCAGGGTGTGGGAGCCCTTCTGTGTGGAGTTTGCATGTTCTCCCCGTGTCAGTGTGGGTTCTCTCCGGGCACTCCGGCTTCCTCCCACAGTCCAAAGACATGCAGATTGGGGTCTAGGTTAATTGATAACTCTAAATTGACCGTAGGTGTGAATGTGAACGTGAATGGTTGTCTGTCTCTATGTGTCAGCCCTGCAACAGTCTGGCGACCTGTCCAGGGTGTACCCTGCCTCTCGCCCGATGTCAGCTGGGATAGGCCCCAACCCCCCCCGCGACCCTCAAGAGGATGAAGTGGTTAGAAGATGAATGAATGAATGAATGAATGAATGATTGATTGATTGAACATCTGCAAAAAACTCTGATGTTCTATCAGACTGTTGTGGCAAGCGCCCTCTTCTATACGGTGGTGTGCTGGGGAGGCAGCATCAAGAAGGGGGACCCCTCACAACTGGACCAATTGGTGAGGAAAGCGGGCTCTGTTGTGGGGACACAGAGCTGGACAGCCTGACATCCGTGGCAGAGCGACGAGCGCTGAGCAGAGTCCTGTCAATCATAGACAATCCACTGCATTCACTGCACAGTACCATCCACAGGCAGAGGAGCAGATTCAGTGACAGGCTGCTATCTGCTACTGAGGAAATCGTTCCTCCCATACGTCATGCGGCTCTTTAACTCCACCCAGAGGAGATAACTGTGGGTGTCTAATTGTGTATGTATGCTAACTTCATTGGTCAAACGGACCACACATCAATATTCTCTCATCTTACTTCACTGTTGTTAGGTATGCTTTTTTCCATTACCTTGCTGGCTACAAAATAAATCATTTTCTTTGGTTTCTGTCTTTTTCACCCAAAGACAGCCCCTAGAGTACAGCATGCACTCCCAGTTTAAGGGTCAGTGGGCTCCGTTATGTATTTTTGCCTGCACCTTACTACAAATTTTTCCTCAAACTACTGGCTTTTTGACGGTTATTATGTAATGTGACCTATTTTGCTTGATATTTAGAGTACAAAACAATGTCAGTATCATCAGAAAGCTGGGATTCACTTCTAACTGTATAAAACTCATTGCTGTTTGCAGCTTTTCTGCTGCTGTTATATGGATACAGAATTCTGCCTCTTAATTTCTAGTCCTAGTACGCTGCTTTGTCAATCAGCTCTTCATTGTCCAGTAAAATTGTAACGAGTCAATATGATTTGTCTACATATTCTGCTGACAATGTGTACTGAATGTTTTTATCCATACTGTTCTGAATACAAATTCCATTCACCATCACCACATCTGGAACCCTTCAAAGAGAGACAGCTAAAGCAAGCTTGACGCACCCAACATCGTTTCTAAAATGCACTGAGAGTGCAGGAGCTGCTGATGGCTCAGCAGGTACTGAACAAAGTAAAGTGGAAATCCCTGCAAATGTTGCCAAGACTGTACCAATACCAGGCTTATTATGAACCCATAACAATTTAGAAAAAAAAAAAACAATATCAACCTTATTTTTCCTATACCTGAATTTCATGTGTTGACATCAAGAGTGTAATTTCCTGATTATTCATGGCTTAGTATAACATATCATTCTTATTTCTTTCTTCTTCAAAATTATGTCTGACAGTTGTGTAAACATATGACAATGCTTAAAAAGTTTATCTCCTCCAAAACCATCACATTTAAAGATGCTTGATGTTTAAAAGTCATGTTAACTGTGATAGAAGTTCAGTGTAGCCGAACATGATTTTAATCAGAAACACTGGTGACATGACCCCAAAATCTCAGTGGAAGTTCTGGCCCTGTGACGGATTTGTTAAACAATTCATTTGTAACACCACTTTTTTGATATTCGCTGAATTGCACACAAAAACACATGATAAAGAAAAAAACAAAGACGGACTTAACCGTTTTTGCAAGTGAACCTTTTGTTTGTATGTGGGTGTGATACTGAAACAATTATTTTAGAGCAACAAATTCAGAATGAAACTTGTGATTACTCAACAGAATGAAAATACAATGTTAAAATTTCATTGATCAGTCATTACATTTTCAGGGCTGATGTTATGCTTTACTGTGTATAAGTCATACTAACAAATTCTTACATTAAACAAAACCAAATGATCACAGGGAGTCACTTATCCTTAGCATGATTGTAGAAAAATAAGACAATAATCAATATTTATGCATTACTTCATTTTGGCTTGACAGAACAACCTCTTAAGATGTTTGGAAATTTCTTTCATCTTTAATCCATACATGATTGGATTAAATAGAGGATGATACAAAACAATTTGTAAAGTCATTATTAAATGCACAATTTCTGGAAAAACAGGTTCCAGTCCAACTATAATGACATCATACACACACAAACAGGAAAAGTTTACCAAAACGATCAAGTGCGGTAAACAAGTCTGTGCAGCCTTTTTTCTGACTTCTCTACCATTTTGATAAGTTATTACAAATATCCTAGTGTATGTAAAAAGTATGAAAAGCACAGGAACAAGTGCAAGATTAACTAGCATAATCATATCTCGTACAAGGCGTGCTCTTGAGATCACACACTGAAGTTTATAAACTGTATTGTTACAAAAAAACCCTTTTAAAATTAAGTTACAAAGTTTTTTATTAGCACTCACACCAGTTGGCACTGCCATCTCGCAAGCAGGCAGAACCCAAGCTAAAACCAGGAAAATACTGACAGTTGTTTTGGTCATGATAGTTGGATATTTCAGAGGTTTACATATTGAAACATACCTGTCATAAGCCATGACTGCCAACAGTAAGAACTCTGAAGCAGCTAAAGAGTAAAACACCTGAAACTGAAAGAGACACGCAGAATATGATATGATCTGTTTTTCAGATAAAAAGACAATCAAAAGCTTTGGGTAGACAGCAGTGCTGAGAAGGACAGAGTTCAGTAACAAAGCTGCAATGAATATGTACATAGGCTCATGAAGGTTTTTGTGAACCCAGATAAGGTACACAATAGTGGAATTACTGCATATTATTAGAATATATACTATGAACATAATCACAAAATACACATATCTGTATTTGTCCACTTCGACATGCCCACCAAGAGTTATATATGTTACGTTGAATTCATCATCCATTAAGGTCGTTAAAAAACTGAACAGACAGATTATACACAAGAAAATAACTGTGAAAATAGCCGTTACTGAATAAAGATGTAACCTGTACTGAAGAGTCTTTTACATTTACCTGACCTGAAAACACACTCAGAGAATATTCATCTACAGAACTCACAGAGTGAAGTGTTTGGGTCTGTGGAATGTTCATTTTTAACAGATTGTTTAACCCTCCATAGATCTCATGGAAACTCTTCACCAAGAACACTTGTAAACAACTTCATCAAACTCTGGAGGCCTGAACTCTAGAGGAAATAGACCCAGAGGTGGAAGACGAAATTGCAAAGCCTCTGTTTAGTTAGTCAAATGTTTGGTGGAGGACATTTTATGTGCTTCAGCATACCCAAAGCTGGGAAGAGGACATTGACCTCAGCAGGGGTTACAACAACAGTGCAGAAAATTAAAGTCACCAAATGGTGAAATGGTGTTGTAAAAGTGTATGAGAGGGGAATCTTAAAATGCAATTATTTCTTTTATTTATTTATTTATTTTCTAATTTAATTTATTTTCTAAATGCTTCAAAATCAGGAGCTCTACATTTGTGTAAATAATATTTTGTCGGCAGAATAAACTTGTTTTGCAATATATTCAACATGTCAGTATTTGTGGACATGTTCCCAGTCTCAGACACCTCATCCAAGTCATGTGATCGGCTACCTCATTACACAAACAACTATTACTAGGACTATAAACAAAAAACCCCAATTGAATTATCATGTAACAATTTGGCCACAGTTTATTAATAATTGCTCTGCCTCTGGCAGTTCCATGAGATGTGCTCTGGGCTCTGCCACACCCTGACCACTTTCAGAAAGATGATGGAGAGGGAGCTAACCCAGACCAAAAAGCTGCACTTGAGCACAGTGGGAAGACCACAGCCGATGGCCTACCAGCACATACAGTACAGGCCAAAAGTTTGGACACACCTTCTCATTCAATGCGTTTTGTTTATTTTCATGACTATTTACATTGTAGATTCTCACTGAAGGCATCAAAACTATGAATGAACACATGTGGAGTTATGTACTTAACAAAAAAGGTGAAATAACTGAAAACATGTTTTATATTCTAGTTTCTTCAAAATAGCCACCCTTTGCTCTGATTACTGCTTTGCACACTCTTGGCATTCTCTCCATGAGCTTCAAGAGGTAGTCACCTGAAATGGTTTTCCAACAGTCTTGAAGGAGTTCCCAGAGGTGTTTAGCACTTGTTGGCCCCTTTGCCTTCACTCTGCGGTCCAGCTCACCCCAAACCATCTCGATTGGGTTCAGGTCCGGTGACTGTGGAGGCCAGGTCATCTGCCGCAGCACTCCATCACTCTCCTTCTTGGTCAAATATCCCTTACACAGCCTGGAGGTGTGTTTGGGGTCATTGTCCTGTTGAAAAATAAATGATCGTCCAACTAAACGCAAACCGGATGGGATGGCATGTCGCTGCAGGATGCTGTGGTAGCCATGCTGGTTCAGTGTGCCTTCAATTTTGAATAAATCCCCAACAGTGTCACCAGCAAAACACCCCACACCATCACACCTCCTCCTCCATGCTTCACAGTGGGAACCAGGCATGTGGAATCCATCCGTTCACCTTTTCTTCTCACAAAGACACGGCGGTTGGAACCAAAGATCTCAAATTTGGACTCATCAGACCAAAGCACAGATTTCCACTGGTCTAATGTCCATTCCTTGTGTTTCTTGGCCCAAACAAATCTCTTCTGCTTGTTGCCTCTCCTTAGCAGTGGTTTCCTAGCAGTTATTTGACCATGAAGGCCTGATTCGCGCAGTCTCCTCTTAACAGTTGTTCTAGAGATGGGTCTGCTGCTAGAACTCTGTGTGGCATTCATCTGGTCTCTGATCTGAGCTGCTGTTAACTTGCGATTTCTGAGGCTGGTGACTCGGATGAACTTATCCTCAGAAGCAGAGGTGACTCTTGGTCTTCCTTTCCTGGGTCGGTCCTCATGTGTGCCAGTTTCGTTGTAGCGCTTGATGGTTTTTGCGACTCCACTTGGGGACACATTTAAAGTTTTTGCAATTTTCCGGACTGACTGACCTTCATTTCTTAAAGTAATGACGGCCACTCGTTTTTCTTTAGTTAGATGATTGATTCTTGCCATAATATGAATTTTAACAGTTGTCCAATAGGGCTGTCGGCTGTGTATTAACCTGACTTCTGCACAACACAACTGATGGTCCCAACCCCATTGATAAAGCAAGAAATTCCACTAATTAACCCTGATAAGGCACACCCGTGAAGTGGAAACCATTTCAGGTGACTACCTCTTGAAGCTCATGGAGAGAATGCCAAGAGTGTGCAAAGCAGTAATCAGAGCAAAGGGTGGCTATTTTGAAGAAACTAGAATATAAAACATGTTTTCAGTTATTTCACCTTTTTTTGTTAAGTACATAACTCCACATGTGTTCATTCATAGTTTTGATGCCTTCAGTGAGAATCTACAATGTAAATAGTCATGAAAATAAAGAAAACGCATTAAATGAGAAGGTGTGTCCAAACTTTTGGCCTGCACTGTACGTTCTGCGCCTGCATGAGAGGAAATAACTCCACAACAGCACAGGGCAGTATTTTGTGACCGCCGTCCCTGACACCAATTCAAGGCGCTGAATCAGCTGAAAAAAGTCAACAAGGGTCAACAGTGTGGGACACACTACAAAGACTGGGGTGATGCTCACTGCTGACCAACCATGAGCTTGATGCGTCAGAGTCTTAAGGATGATGAAGATCCACTCTGTATTCCAGGTAGTATTGTTTATGGCTTTCCTTGGAAAATGAAGCTTTCCTCTGAGGTCAAAGGAGTAACAGAGATACAGTTCACTTGCCTGCATAGTCAAACATTGGAGAGAGCCTTTGGCAAAGTCCCACCCACACCCAAATCACTTTTGCAAGTAAATTCATCTCTGCCTGTTGTTTTATTCACAATTTAAGGAACTGCCTAACAAATATTTTGGTAAGGAGGAAGCTGCACATGGATAGGATTGCCAGGATGGATAAGATGATGATGGCACAGCACAGTATAATCATAATGGCTGATCGGGATGCTGGAGAAAGAAGGCCCAGACAACAAAAATAGAGAAGTCACCACAAAGCAGGGTGTGTGAGAGGTCTGGAGTAGAAATCCAAAGGGAATCAGAGAAGATGGGGCCTGGATGATGGAGATCAGCAGGGCAGAAAAGCTTGGGTAGGTGTCCTGGGGACTGGACACCAGCATAGCAGTAGACCTTAGGGAAACGGCCTGGGGACTGGCCAGTGGCAGAGATCATGCTGACTAGAAGGTAGAGCAGATGATGATTAGGAGGACAACCACAAGACAGGGCCAATGGATGGAGTTGCTCAGGATGGAGCACAGAAGCCAGGGTACATCCTCCATTTGTCAGGATCATGAGGAGGAGTTTGATTGGTCAGAAGATGAGCAAGGCACTATACGAGTACAAGTCCATTTACCATTCAATCTATTTAACTCAAACCACTTCACCTAAAGGTGAAACCTCTTGGTTTGCATCGCGCCTTGGCCTCCTCTGCCAAACCTTTGGGCTCCCGCCAGACCACTACACTGTCCATTCACTGTGCATAGGAGCAGCAACAACCGCTGCATGTATAGCTCCTGTCTCAACAATCAAGGCTATGGGCCGAGGGACATCACAAGCCTATGAGAGTGACTATCGGCCTGAGACTTAAGCCATCCTACATGCTCAAAAAGCCATAAGTGCTCTTAAAAATTGCTGGCTGACAGAATAAATGTATAACATATCTGCTGGGTTCTCTTCATTGTTAATTGTATGTTTATAATTTAGCACTGTTTAGATTGAATTAGCCTCATTGCAATTACCTAATCTAATTTGGCTCTCAGTTAAACTGCTCCTCTGCTGACTCTTCCATATAAGACTCCGGAAGGCCAGAGAGGCTTTCCTCGCATGTGGGTTGAGGGCAGAGGGGTGTGCTCTCTCTGCCTTCGGCTTTCCACGTCGGTGCATGGAAGGCGGAGCCATACTGCCAAGTATCAAATTGCAATGGAAATAAGATTTTCTTTGACTAAAGTGGTCCGAACTGAAATAAAACTCTTAACACCAAATTCAGACAATACAATATTGAAGCTTGTAAAGACATGATGAAAAGCTTGAAAACACTTGTCAGTTGCACTCAGGTCCTACTCAGTACCAATCTCCCTCATTGTCTCCCTGAAATTATGGGCTCTATTTTCCTGGTGCAGCGCAGGGTGGCGCAGAGTGGCGAACCTGCACACGGCACCTTTGTGGTTCTTAACAGTGGGGGCCCTGCTCAACATCCATGGCAGGAAGGCAGCTGGTGCGGACAGGGTCCCAGGACGTGCCCTAAAGGCATGTGCACACCAACTTGCAGCTGTCTTCACCAACATATTTAATAGGTCACTGAAGGAGGCCACAGTTCCCACCTGCTTGAAGGCCGCGACCATTATCCCCATCCTGAAGCGCTCAGCAGTTACAAACTTGAGTGATTATCGGCCTGTTGCACTAACACCGATAATCATGAAATGCTTTGAGAGACTGGTAATGCACTGCATCAAGGCCTCTGTCCCTGCTGACCTCGACCAGTATCAGTTTGCCTATAAAGCCAACAGGTGAAATGAGGACACCATCTCACTCCTGCTCCACACTGCACTGACACACCTGGAGAACCCCGACACCTGCGTGAGAATTCTGTTTGTTGACTTCAGCTTGGCATTTAACACTGTCAACCCCGGGCAAGCTGGTCAACAAACTGCTGTCACTGGGCCTGGACCATCACCTCTGCAGCTGGATTAAGGACTTCCTCTCCAACAGACCACAGCACGTGAGACTTAGAGATCTCATCTCCTCTAAAACCATCCTCAACACCAGCATCCCCCAAGGCTGTGTTCTCAGTCCACTCCTATACTCACTATTCACACACGACTGCACTCCCATCCATAACACAAACTACACATACAAGTTCGCAGATGACACAGCTGTGGTGGGGTTCATAACCAACAATGATGAGACAGCCTACAGAGAGGAGATCCAGGCCGTCACATCCTAGTGTCAGAACAATAACTTGCTTCTCAGCGTGAACAATACAAAGGAGCTCGCACTGACTTCAGGAGACACAAGGACACAACACATGCCAGTCTGGTGATCACTGGAGAAAAAAAACTGGGTTTCCACAGAAACTCTTCACCAAATTCTACCACTGCACCATAGCAAGTGTCCTGAGCTATGGATGCACAGTGTGGTTCTCCAACTGCACCTCAGAGGAGTGGAAGGACTTGCAGTTGATAATCAAAACTGCACTGAGGGTCATTGGTGCCCCTCTTCCATCCTTGGAATACATCAACTCTGCCCGGCTGAGAAACAGAGCTGAAAAGATCAGGTCTGACTGCACACACCCCGGACAATGTCTTTTTTACACAATCCCCTCTGGCAGGCTCAGGGTCATGAGGGCACAGACAGAAAGACTTAAAAACAGCTTCTTCCCTGCAGCTGCAGCTCGAGGCGGGGTGCCACCATCGAGGGGGATGTGGGCAGAGTGAACCGGTTGAACAACTTCTTCAACAGGTTTGATGACCCCATCCCACTCCCACCTCTGATCACCACGCCCCCCACGCCCTCTTCTGCTCTCTCCCTCCCCCTATGAGCAGACACCTGCACAAAGGAGACTCCCTCCCCACCTGCAATCACAGCAGCCCAGGTGTGCGGAGAGCTGAGGAGGCTTCACCCCAGCAAAGCAGCAGGTCCAGGAGTATCCCCTCGACTGCTGAAGGCCTGTACGTCGTAGCTGGGAGATCCTCATCCGGCAGAGCTGAATGACTTCAGGCCGGTCACCCTGACATGATGTGATAAAGACCATGGAGCGGCTGCTGCTACCGCTGCAGTTCGCGTACCAGGAGAAAGTGGGAGTGGAGGATGCCATCGTCTACATGCTACACTGATCCCAGTCTGATACAACATCTGCAAAAAACTGTTGCTGATGTTCTATCAGACTGTTGTGGCGAGCGCCCTCTTCTATGCGGTGGTGTGCTGGGGAGGCAGCATCAAGAAGAGGGACCCCTCACAACTGGACAAATTGGTGAGGAAAGCGGGCTCTGTTGTGGGCACAGAGCTGGACAGCCTGACATCTGTGGCAGAGTGACGGGCGCTGAGCAGAGTCCTGTCAATCATAGACAATCCACTGCATCCACTGCACAGTACCATCCACAGGCAGAGGAGCAGTTTCAGTGGCAGGCTGCTATCTGCTACTGAGGAAATCGTTCCTCCCATACATCATGCGGCTCTTCAACTCCACCCAGAGGAGATAACTGTGGGTGTCTAATTGTGTATGTATGCTAACTTCATTGGTCAAACAGACCACACATCAATATTCTGTCATCTTACTTCGCTGTTGTTAGGTATGCTTTTTTCTGTTACCTTGCTGGCTAGGTGTTTTTCACCTAAAGACAGCCCCTTGAGTACAGCATGCACTCCCAGTTTAAGGGTCAGTGGGCTCCGTTATGTATTTTTGCCTGCACCTTATTACAAACTTTTCCTCAAACTACTGGCTTTTTGACGGTTATTATGTAATGTGACCTATTTTGCTTGATATTTAGAGTACAAAACAATGTCAGTATCATCAGAAAGCTGAGATTCTCCTCTAACTATAAAATTCAATGTTGCATTACCTTTTTTTTAAAAAAAAAAGTTTTTGAACAGCTTTTCTGCTGCTGTTATATGGATACAGAATTCTGCCTCTTAATTTCTCGTACGCTGCTTTGTCAATCAGCTCTTCATTGTCCAGTGAAATTGTAATGAGTCAATATGATTTGTCTACACATTCTGCTGACAATGTGTAGTGAATGGTTTTATCCATACTGTTCTGAATACCAATTCTATTCACAATCACCACATCTGGAACCCTTGAAAGAGAGACAGCTAAAGCAAGCTTGACGCACCCAACATCGTTTCTAAAATGCACTGAGAGTGCAGGAGCTGCTGATGGCTCAGCAGGTACTGAACAAAGTAAAGTGGAAATCACTGCAAATGTTGCCAAGACTGTACCAATACCAGGCTTATTATGAACCCATAACAATTTAGAAAAAAAAACCAATATCAACCTTATTTTTCCTATACCTGAATTTCATGTGTTGACATCAAGAGTGTAATTTCCTGATTATTCATGGCTTAGTATAACATATCATTCTTATTTCTTTCTTCTTCAAAATTATGTCTGACAGTTGTGTAAACATATGACAATGCTTAAAAAGTTTATCTCCTCCAAAACCATCACATTTAAAGATGCTTGATGTTTAAAAGTCATGTTAACTGTGATAGAAGTTCAGTGTAGCCGAACATGATTTTAATCAGAAACACTGGTGACATGACCCCAAAATCTCAGTGGAAGTTCTGGCCCTGTGACGGATTTGTTAAACAATTCATTTGTAACACCACTTTTTTGATATTCTCTGAATTGCACACAAAAACACACGATAAAGAAAAAAACAAAGACGGACTTAACTGTTTTTGCAAGTGAACCTTTTGTTTGTATGTGGGTGTGATACTGAAACAATTATTTTAGAGCAACAAATTCAGAATGAAACTTGTGATTACTCAACAGAATGAAAATACAATGTTAAAATTTCATTGATCAGTCGTTACATTTTCAAGGCTGATGTTATGCTTTACTGTGTATAAGTCATACTAACAAATTCTTACATTAAACAAAACCAAATGATCATAGTGAGTCACTTATCCTTAGCATGGTTGCAGAAAAATAAGACACTAATCAATATTTATGCATTACTTCATTTTGGCTTGACAGAACAACCTCTTAAGGTGTTTGGAAATTTCTTTCATCTTTAATCCGTACATGATTGGATTAAATAGAGGATGATACAAAACAATTTGTAAAGTCATTATTAAATGCACAATTTCTGGAAAAACAGGTTCCAGTCCAACTATAATGACATCATACACACACAAACAGGAAAAGCTTAACAAAACTATCAAGTGCGGTAAACAAGTCTGTGCAGCCTTTTTTCTGACTTCTCTACCATTCTGATAAGTTATTAGGAATATCCTAGTGTATGTAGAAAGTATGAAAAGCACAGGAACAAGTGCAAGATTAACCATTATAATCATATCTCGTACAAGGCGTGCTCTTGAGATCACACATTGAAGTTTATAAACTGTGTTGTTACAAAAAACTCCTTTTAAAATAAAGTTACAAAGTTTTTTATTAGCACTCAAACCAGCTGGCACTGCAACCTGGCAAGCAGGCAGAACCCAAGCTAAAACCAGGAAAATACTGACAGTTGTTTTGGTCATGATAGTTGGATATTTCAGAGGTTTACATATTGAAACATATCTGTCATAAGCCATGACTGCCAACAGTAAGAACTCTGAGCCACCTAAAGAGTAAAACACCTGAAACTGAAAGAGACACGCAGAATATGATATGATCTGTTTTTCAGATAAAAAGTCAATCAAAAGCTTTGGGTAGACAGCAGTGCTGAGAAGGACAGAGTTCAGTAACAAAGCTGCAATGAATATGTACATAGGCTCATGAAGGTTTTTGTGAACCCAGATAAGGTACACAATAGTGGAATTACTGCATATTATTAGAATATATACTATGAACATAATCACAAAATAAACATATTTGTATTTGTCCACTTCGACATGCCCACCAAAAGTTATATATGTTATATTTAATTCATCATCCATTAAGGTTGTTAAAAAACTGAACAGACAGATTATACACAAGGAAATAACTGTGAAAATAGCCGTTACTGAATAAACATGTAACCTGTACTGAAGTGTCTTTTACATTTACCTGACCTGAAAACACACTTAGAGAATATTCATCTACGGAAGTCACAGAGTGAAGTGTTTGGGTCTGTGGAATGTTCATTTTTAACAGATTGTTTAACCCTCCATAGATCTCATGAAAACTCTTCACCAAGAACACTTGTAAACAACTTCATCAAACTCTGGAGGCCTGAACTCTAGAGGAAATAGACCCAGAGGTGGAAAACGAAATTGCAAAGCCTCTGCTTCATTAGTCAAATGTTTGGTGGAGGGCATTTTATGTGCTTCAGGAGACCCAAAGCTGGGAAGAGGACATTGACCTCAGCAGGGGTTACAACAACAGTGCAGAAAATTAAAGTCACCAAATGGTGGAATGGTATTGTAAAAGTATATGAGAGGGGATTATTTAAAATGCAAATTTCTTAAATTATTTTCTAAATTCCTCAAAAACAGGAGCTCTACATTTGTGTAAATAATATTTTGCCGGCAGAATAAACTTGTTTTGCAATTTATTCAGTATGTCAGTATTTGTGGACATGTTCCCAGTCTCAGACACCTCATCCAAGTCATGTGATCGGCTACCTCAGTACACAAACAACTATTACTAGGACTATAAAAAAAAAATCCCAATTAAATTATTATGTAACAATTTGGCCACAGTTTATTAATAATTGCTCTATTATTCAATCATATTATTGTATTGTGCTTTCAGAAAGTGTTTCTTGAGCATGATCAGGATAGTACCACCTCCTCCTCATTTTGAGCCAGAAAAAACCCTTGATGTTGGCTACTACCTCAGTTGGCACTTGAGGCCCAGCCCAGGACAGCATTCAGCATAGGCCAAAGCCTCTGGCAGTTCCATGAGATGTGCTCTGGGCTCTGCCACACCCTGGCCACTTTCAGCAAGATGATGGAGAGGGAGCTAACGCAGACCAAAAAGCTGTACTTGAACACTGTGCGCAGACCACAGCCAATGGCCTACCAGCACATACGTTATGCGCCTGCATGAGAGGAAATAACTCAACAACAGCACAGGGCAGTATTTTGTGACTGTTGTTCAAAAAGGGAAATCAGGAGATCACCATGACCCTTCTTAGCCAATTAGCACATTAATAACACAATCCATTGTTGAGAGAACAAAGCATATTTACTGTGCACCAGTTAACAACACAAACCATCACAAAGTGTTTTTACTTATGAGCTCAATGGCTAAAGAAGAATAATCCTACTGCATGTAACAAGTTTGTTTTGGTCAATTCTCTATTGACTTTAACTTTTTGCTTACTTTCCTCATTTCGGTTCCTTTTCTCATGCACTGAGCTGAACTGCCAATCAGAGTGATGTCATTCACCCGTGGGCTCTGCCGTCTCTGACACCAATTCAAGGTGCTGAATCAGCTGAAAAAAAGTCAACAAGGGCCTACAAGAGCCAACAGTGTGGGACACACTACAAAGACTAGGGTGACGCTCACTGCTGGCCAACTGTCAGCTTGGTGTGTCAGAGTCTTAAGGATGATGAAGATCCATTCTGCATTCCAGGTAGTGATGTTTTTTTTTAAAGATTTTTTTGTGGGGGTTTTGCCTTTAATTGACAGGAGAGAGTGAAATGGGGGAGTGAGAGAGTGGGGTGATGACATGCAGCAAATGGTTGTGAGCCGGAGTCGAACCCGTGATCGCTGCAGCGAAGCATCGCCTCTGTATATGGGGTGCCAGCACTATCCACTATGCTACTGACGCCCCGGTAGTGCTGTTTATCACCTTCATTGGAGAATGAAGCTTTCTTCTGAGGTCAAAGGAGTAAAGGACCACCTATCCAGGTGAAGCGCTGTGACAATGGCATCCTCTGTCGATCTGTTAGCTCTGTATGCAAATTGAAGTGGATCAAAAGTAGTGATGTTACGCTCGAGCCAGTTCGCTCGACACAGTGTTGATCTTTTGAAGCGGAAGAGTTCCGAGACAGTGTTTCGATCTCTGATTCATGTCCACAATCACGTGACTGCTATGAGCGAGGCCTCGTTACGTCACATTGCGTGTTGCGCTGCTTCGCGGGAAATTTGAAGGGGTTGGGCATTTCAATATGTCAAGGCTTTAAAAGGGGTCTGATTCACTGCTCAAACTGTGGGTTTTTTGAGAGGAGGAGTTCAACGCTATTGCTATATTTGTTATTTGGAAAGAAGCTAAGGAGAGTATTATTGTAGTTAGAATCAGTTTTAGATAGATTTAGTTACATTTCATACACTAAATAATACACATAGTTAGCCTACATACACATAGATTCATACATACACAACAAACATTCATTCATAGAAACACGCTAGACATATAGTGTAGAATAGGCTTATTAGATAGTTACATTAGAGAGTTGTTTGAGAGGTTGAAAGAGTGTGTTGTGAGTTGTGAGAGTGCAAGGTGTGTTTGTGAGAGTGTGTGGTGGGATATGGGATATGGCAGAGCAACTGGTGCCTTAAAGAGCGTGCTCTTATGCATGGGAGCACTTTGACCTGATCAACCCCCAGAGGGTGAAGTGTCTTATCTGTGCTCAGGAGCTGACGTTCAGCAACAACACATCATCAATGCTGCAACAGCTGCGCAGCAAACACTCAGAAACGACACCCAATACAGCTGCTGGTGCTACTGCTGTTTCTGGGGGGGCGGAGACCAGACAAGGTAATTCCTATAGATTCCTACAGAACACATTATATTCAACTGAAATCAATACTTTTTGAAATAATAATGTTTGTATACTTTCATTGTAAGGTCGGCAAGCTGAGTTGGACAAGGCACTGGTTGACATGGTTGTGCTTGAGACTCAACCATTTTAAGTGGTGGAGGACAAAGGCTTCAGGGTCCTCGCACAGAAGCTGGACCCAACCTACATCCTGCCTACTCGCCAGGCCTTACAAGCTTTGGTGGAGAAAAGGTATGAAGACGCTAAAGAGAAGGCAAAGCAGGAACTGGAGAAAGCACAGTCTGTAAGCTTAACTGGAGACATGTGGACCTCCATGAACATGGATGCTTATCTTGGGGTCACCTGCCACTTTATCAATCACAAAATGGAGCTAGAGAGTGTTTTGCTTGGTGTGGGACATTTCACACAGTCCCACACAGCAGCAAATTTTAGGGATGCCATGGAGCTGCAGATAAATCAGTGGGGCTTGAGAGAGAAAGTACACTGTTTAATCACAGATAATGCATCCAATATGATCCTTTGTGCCAAAGTGTTGGCTGTCAGAAATGTGCCATGTTTAGCCCACAGTTTCAATCTTATTGTGAAGAAGGCACTGGATCTCCTCCACTCCCCCACTGGCTGACATTGTTTTTCTTAGGACAAGCAATAAAGCAAAGGAGAAACTCACAGAGATGCAAACTCAGCTGCAGAAGCCTGTTCGCAAACTGGTTAAAGAAGTAGAAACCAGATGGAACTCCACATACTTGATGTTACAAAGACTGTATGACCATCGAGAACCAGTTGGTGCGGCAGTGTAATCCCTTACCACAGACATTCCTCCTCTCACATTTGTAGACAATGAGACAGTCAGTGACTGCTTAGATGTTCTTGCACCCTTCCATCTGGCCTCCACAGAGATGTCAGCTGAAAAGCATGTTTCTGCTTCAAAAGTCACTCCACTCATCAGAATGGTACAGCACAAACTGGCTGTAAAAGCATCAGCCATTAAAAACCAAACAGCCCTCCATCTGATAAAACAACTGCAGTATGAGCTGGTCAAATGATGCACAGTTGAAAATGTCAAGAGTTCTGACCTTAGTTACCATCTTGGACCCAAGATTTAAGACATTAGCCTTTGGCAATGAAACCCATGCACAGGAGGCCATGTCAAAACTGACTGCAGAATGCACTGGAACCATGAGGGTTGAGAGGGGAATGCCGTCAACATCGCAAGTAGTGTACTATTTATTATTCCATATTATTGTGTTTTCCATACCTCTGTAGTAACACGTATTAAAATGTTATCAACTCCATCAGTCAGCTGCCAATGAAGAACATGGGCCTTCAGCAGAAGACAACTTGTGGGATCTTTTGGACAGCAGAGTTGGTTTGTATTATGGCCTGTTATTACTCTAAGCACCATTTTCTTATTATGAAAGATGGCTCATTTCCCTTTTATTTTTGTTTAGGAAGAACTGAAATCTTTAATCTGACTCTTTCTCCTTGACTGCTGTAACACTGGAATTTCTCAATTATGGGATCAATAAAGGTGTATCTTATCTTATCTTATCTTATCTTATCTTATCTTATCTTATCACAAAGTGCAACAGCAGATGCTACAGTTGAGGTTCAGAGATATCTGAGACCCGCTCACTTACTGGGCATCACGTGAAAGTATCTACCCAAACCTCTTCAAGATGGCCCAAAAGTATCTCCACATGCCAGCAACATCATTGCCATGTGAGCAGGTCTTCTCCAAAGCTGGAGAGGTAGTCAAAAGGAGCAGACTGAAACCTCACACTGTTGAAATCCTTGTCTTTTTGAATAAAAAAATTTAAACACTCCCTGGTTTACTAGTACACCCCGTTTATATTACCACAATGGCAAAGTTGCGGAAGCACTAGCATTAATTTCTACATCACAGCACAAGCACATTCCTTTCCCCCGCTACCTCTATACACACCATATGTATGCATATTTATATTATACACATTCATACATATATTTATATCCGCTTAGATGCAGTTCTGACACACGCCAGCAGATGTCACTCTTCCAATTGTATGAAATGCTTAGAGGCAGTGTGTCATTCTTGAAGCAGTTGTGTGAAAGTGGTTCACTGCTTCATGAAGCTTTGATTTCACCATCACTAATCAAAAGTGGGTGGGAGGTGGGACATGATGTGACGTCGGACCAGTTTCTCAAAACACTTAATTATAACAGGTGTCAGAGCAACTGGTCAGTAGTCATTGAGGGTGCTAATGGTGGTCTTTTTGGGCAGCGAGACGATTGTGGCCGATTTCAAACATGGTGGGATGATGGACTGGGACAGTGATGCATTGAAGATCTTGGTGAAGACCCTGGCGAGCTGGTCTGCACACTCCCTGAGGACGTTCCCCGTCACTCCATCTGGTCCAGCAGCCTTCCCAGGGTTCACTGACCTCAGTGTGGCCCTCACCTGGTGCTCCTGCACCGTGAGGCTGGAGCTACTGCAGTCCGGTGTTCGAGCTGTGGCTGCCTCGGGTACCTTCACCTCGAAGTGGGCAAAGAAGTGGTTAAGCTCCTCCTCGAGCGCAGCGTCTCCCTCAGCCATCATGGCGTTGCCGGACTTGTAGTGGGTGAGGTGCTGGACTCCCTGCCACACCTGTTGTATGTTGTTAAGGCAATATGACAGGTATTCCTATTTACCAATAGCAACTTTACATTCGCCTGAAGGTCATCAACCTTGCTACGTTGGAACTGGACATTAGCAAGGATGATTAAGAAAAGGGGAATCCATTGATGGCCCTGTCTTTGAAGTCTCTGGAGCACTCCTCTGCATCTGCCCCTCATCCTCACTCTTGTTGGCCTAGATGCCCAGCTCCTGTTCCCCATGGAAGAAACAGGCCAATTGATTTCTACAGGGAAAACTGATGTTGGATCCACGACTCCTGTACCTGAGTTCGTAGGTAACAAAAGGAAGCTGTACCAAACAGGCTGCTGCTGCTCCTTTGCCTAAAAAGAGGCCAGTTGAGGTTGTTCACGCATCTGATGAGGATACATCCTGTTCCTTTTAAAGGTTTTCCGAACATATCCAACTGGTAGAAGGCCCTCAGGTAGACCCAGGATACACTGAAGGGATTATATATCTCGTTCTGTTTCTCATCCTGGGGGATTCCCCAGATGGAGCTGCAAAAGGTTGCTGGGGTGAGGGACGTCTGGAAAATCTTGCTGAGCTTGCTAGCACCATGGCAAAAGAAAGGTGGATGGACAGACGGACGGACGGACTAATTATGGGGCATAATGTGATATCAAAGCCTGTATTTTTTCCCAGGTGAGGCCCATGTCATTTCTTCATTTGATTTTGCTATGGCTGAGTCACGGTTACCAGTTTGTTGAGTTAGTGGAGTGTTCACTATCATCACACACTGTATTTGGGTCAGAAGAAACTGGGAGATGTGGGCAACAACTGAGCCACATGCCAATTGCTTTCTGTGATATTTTGTGCCCAAAGCTGCATCTGAGGTTCATACTGAGTTTTAGCAGAGAGAGTGGAGCATATCTGACTGTCCTCAAGGAGTACTGGCTGACTTCTGTGTTCCCAAATCAGAACAGTCAGGTAATCATCTGAAAAGGTCAGGGCCCCCGAACAAAAAACACATTCGATAAAAAATTAACTTAAAGTACCACAGAAAAAAAAATATAGATGTGCAAGCAATGCATCATTTTTTTCTTTGGTGTTGTGCACAGAAAATATGACATAACCTAAGCAAACAAAGTTGAACAACATTTTTGAGTTCAGGCCTCTAGAGTATGATCAAGTTGTTTATATGTAAGTTTCTTTGGAGAGTTTAATGAGATCCATGGAGGTTGAGGCAGTCTGATAAAAACTTCCTGAAGACTCAAAAACATCACAGATCTAATTTCTGTGTTTGTCAAACTTCACCAGTATAAGTCAAGATCAAGTAACGAATAAAACAAGCTGATGCAGGTTATTTGAAACTTCTTGTAATGTAACTGTTGTATTCATTAACATTTTTAGACAGCTATAATGGAAAAATTAAATGTCACATATATAACTTTTGATGGGCATGTGGAAGTGCACAAATATAGATACCTTTATTTTGTGATCATGTTTATAGCCTATATTCTGATAATTTGTTGTAATTCCACTATTGTGTGCATCATAGTGATTCACAAATCCTTCCACGAGCCTATGTACATCTTCATTGCAGCTTTGTTAATCAACTCTGTTCTTTTCAGCACCGCTATCTACCCAAAGCTTTTAATTGACTTTTTATCTGAAAAACAGATCATATCATATTCAGCGTGTATCTTTCAGTGGTTTATATATTACTCTCTAAGCAGTGCAGAATTTTTCCTGTTGGCAGTCATGGCTTATGACAGGTATGTTTCTATATGTAAACCTCTGCAATATCCAATTATCATGAGAAAAAAAACTGTCAGTATTTTCCTTGTTTTAGCTTGGGTTCTGCCTCTTTGTCAGAGTTCAGTGGGAGCTGTACTGAGTGCTTACAAAAAACTCTGTAACTATACTTTCAAAGGAATAATTTGTAACAGCACAGTTTCCAAACTTCATTGTGTAAGGTCAAGAATTCTGAATATATATGGCTTGGTTGTTTTTGTAGGTGTTGTACCTCTCCCTGTACTCTTCATACTTTTTACATACATCAGGATATTTATAATATCCTATCGAAGTAGTACAGAAGTCAGGAGAAAAGCTGCACAGACCTGTTTACCCCACCTGCTGGTTCTAATCAACTTTTCTTGTTTGAGTACATATGATGTACTTCTAGCTCGACTGGAAACTGATTTTTCCAAAACTGTGCGTTTAATAATGTCTTTACAAGTGATTTTGTATCACCCTCTCTTTAATCCAATCATATATGGACTGAAAATGAAGGAAATTTATAAACACCTGAGGAGGCTGTTCTGTAAAATAGTCTAATCATTAACAGTGATTACTGTTGTGCAGACATTGTTTTGTGTACTAATAATGCAGAGATAAGAAGTGTGATTTCTGTGATTTTATGTGAGGATTTGTTTCTGCACCACTAATTTACAGTTGATAACACCTTAAGTTTCAACAATTTAACAACTAATGACTAAGCAATTGGATGACAATTTTCCAAAAACCATGAAGAGTTCAGCACTCCAACTACAACACATAAAGAACTTTATTGTGAGACAGTTACCTTGGTCGTGGCCATCATCATCACCAAAACAACAGAACATTTGAAGTCAACTGTGAATTCTCCGGTTTGTTTTTCATTAACTGCAGAAAGCTCCCAGCCCATCTGCAGATCTGTGGATGTGTGGGTTCTGGCAGCACACAGGGAAGCCAAACACCATTCCTCTGCACGCACTGCGATGACACACAGCTGGTTAAATATTAAAGTTTCCTTTTATATTCACTGTCTTCTGTCTCAATCACTTTTACACTGTGATCTGTGCTTTAAAATCTATCTTGATCTTTTCAACCTGTTTATACCGCTGAGTGAGTTTGACATCTTGGTTCTCTCCCTCAAACACATATTGTAGGCCCCTTTGTCTGCTTCTCTCTGAAACAGCTTTTTCATTTTTCAAAAATTTGATATTATTTCTTCACAGACTGCAGTGACTTACAGTGTAGGCTCCATACTAGCTCCGACAGCTTGACAAACGAACACAAAGGGAGCAGGGCCTAGCAAAGGGTGAAAGATTCCCATAACTCCAAAGTATGAACTACAAAGAACCACCGTGTGAAATACAAAGAAATTTGATTTGCATGATCATTACGGTAAATGGACATATCTGCTAGGGGTTTCAGCCATCAATTCCTGACTCAATAGCTGAGAAATTCACACACACATTTGTCACAACTTGCCCGAATTACTTGTCCTCGGCTTCCACAGGCTTCAATACCTCCAGAACAAAATCCTAGCAGCATAGCAGCAAAACACTCTAGCATCTTTACTGGCTTTCAATCATGTTCTATGTAACATTTAAGGACCCTATCAAACTTACCTTGTCTGGTCCAGACTTTCACACATTTCAGTTTGATCTGAATCAGACCTCCCCCGTTGAAAACAGGATCTGGATCAAACTGAACTATGGTCTGGCTCATTTCAAGTGTGAAAATGTTTTACTGAGTGGTTCAAACTTTCGGACCAATTAGTGGAAGTTCTGCCAGGCTGTCTTCAGATTCGGAAAAGGAAAAAAAATGCAACAAAATAGTGCCCGATCGATATGGGCTTTGACAGCTAAATTACACAAATTCTAGAGTGGAGAAATTCACTGATTATCCATCAGCAGCTGATTTGGTGAATATTCTAATGGAAATTAAAAGAGAACTTTTCTAGGTGGATTGCTCACAGATTTTGCTCCAATATGACTTTGCACAGATACACAGAGGGCTGATTTGTTCAACAAATAACTTTATTAATGTTAAGGAGAGACAGTGGAGTTGACTTAATTGATATTGATATTGTTAGTGACATAAACAAGGAAGGACAAGCAGTCAGTAGGATCTATTTAGACAGGGTAGTTTAATGTTGAGTGTGTGTATGGTTTTAGCTCTGCAACAAGAAAACAAACGTATTAACAGTAAATCAAGACCGAAAAATATTATGCAATGATAAGGTAAACTAAAGTATTAAGGAAATGAATTTACAACACATCATAGCTACTGTGCAGAAGAATGAACAAAGGGAGGTGGTTCCTTTCCAAGCAGGAGTGTTTGATTCAGCCTCCTGACGGTCAGAAGATCTCAGGTGACCTCTTTCTGGCAACTTTTAATTAAAGAATGTTAAACATTTTAAGTCACTGTCAATCAATTCTAGAATAAACAAATACCTAGATTTGTTAGATCACTGGCTTATCTTTGCTTTGCAGGTTTTGTACACAACTACATCACCATCTTTGAAGAGGTATGGTGTGTGTTAAATTACATACTTCCGTTAGTATATATATATTTCTATGTAGTATACTGTGTGCACAATGCACTCATTGACGTAGTGCACAAATTTCGACAGGGTAGTGTTGTCTCAAACCAAACACGGTCGTTGTGCACTCACCGGAAATGACGACCGCAAATAAGCTAGTTAGCAAACTAGCATTAGCGTATAGTGCAAAAACACATGTATTTGTACAATGCAGCGACGTTCACAGTCGCACAGTCCTCAGCCGCTCTTTCCAGTTTGAAAAGTGGTCCCTCCCCTTCATTGAGAGCGAGAAGTGTCAATAGTTCCACACTCAGCTTTTTGACCGTTTTGAGTGCACCATCCAGGCACTCATAGTGCACTGCATTTTTCCATACTTATCAGTGTGAACACACTTATGCACTAAAAATAGTAAGTGTAAGTACAGAAGTACGCGATTTGAGACAGCAGTAGTGTAACACCTTCCTTCCTGTTCAATGACACTTTTTAGCCATCTAGAGGTGATGGAGGAAATAACATTTTACTTAAGCTAAGCATATTTAAAATGTAGAGATAATTCTAACTGATCATATATTTCATGTATAAAATTTGTCTGTGAAATACATGTAGTGGAATAATATGTACAATATTTCCATCTGAAATGTAAAGTGGCAGAAAATGGAAATACACATGTAAAGGTAAAAGTACCTCTAAATGGTACTAAAGTACAGTACTTAGATGCACTTAATGTACCTAGATACTTTCAATCGCTGCTCTATACGAAACCTGCAAGCTAGCTATGAGATTCATGATAAATGTGTTCCTATACCGAACCAGTATTTTAATGGATTAAACTCCTTTTTTTCTTGCTAATTAAAACAAGCTATCTTTAGCAATATTTCACTGTTAATGCATAACATTAATGGTGACAGACAGTACCTTGTGCTGCTGCCATGAAGAGATTAACAGCAGCAGTGTTGTTACACTGTAATACGATGTAGAATACTGTGACTGCATTCTGCTTGACACATTCAGGGGAACTTTCAACAGTGGAAAACGAACCTTTAAATCTTAACTTTTGTAAATGCAATGCTAACAGCGAGTCCTGGAAAAAAAGAAACAATCTGGTGTGAATACATGGTCACACATTAGCTTCCACTCACAGACTAGGTAAAGACGTTAAGTGGTTAGCTAGTTAGCTAGTTAGCTAATGTAGCAAACAAGCATGATAAGCTTATTGTCACAAAAAGTAAGGGATGGGGGTATTGTTGACTTTCTTTCCAGCATTACGTCTCACAAACTAGGTAAAAACATAGCACTCAACACACTTAAACCACCACCTCACTGTCGTCTGCTGAGCTGCGGAAAGATGCTCTAATGGTCACCTTTCAATCTGCTACATGACTATACACGAAACTATTACCACGCTAGCTAACATTGCCTCTCTAAAATAGTAAACAGATCTGATAACCATGTGTGACATGACGGTTGTCAGGGAAAGGGGTTGATATTATATTGTTAAATTGAAAAGGGAAAATGATGGGGTCACTGTTTATTAACTTCCAGTATAAATTTCAAAAACTAGTTAGCAACTTACCCTGAGGAGATCGTTAAACTCTGCACGCACCGCCTGATCAGCTGTGAAGCACTTTGCCATATGTGTTGCAAGTCAATGCTGTGAGCGCTGTAAACATTGGAGTCTGAGCATGCTCTGCTGGATATACTATGTAATGACACCATTTCTAAATCACCCCAGGCATCGTTTTCTGCTCTTTATTTTCTTTAAAAAACATTTTCACGTTGCAACATATTGGTGGTTTTAGGTTCAGGTTTTAATTACACCAAACACAATACCAATAGCTACCACACTGAGAGCATGCGACTATCACGAGCATGCTGATTGCGATTTGCGCCCTAGCATGCAGATGTGCTAACCATGATTAGCATCACAACTTTTACAAACTACATCAAATTGGTACAGTATTTAAAATCCAAACACACCTAGGATTACTCCCTGCTAAATGGAATTATGGACATTAGCAAACGTTAGCTGCTTCTGCTTTAAAGGGGAACTAATGTTTTTTTCAACCTGGGCCCTATTTTCCAACCTACTTTTGTCTAAATGAGTGATAGGATGTTCAATATTTGACATTTCTCCAGTACGAAGCTAGGGCTGACCTGCCCTCAGCCCGTGAGCACGCGCCATATTAAATAATGGCACTCAGACAGCAAACAACAAACAACGTCAAAATACGTCCACTAAAAGTGCTTTTTTTTTTAACACAGATAGGCTTGGATTGTTAGTATAATTATCCGACAACATAACGAAAAGGAGAAATGAACGTCTGCGTTTACCTTTAGCTGGATTCGGACATGTTCCTCCACCTGTTGCAATTTTAGTATATATGCTACCAAAGTAACACTGCTCCCTCTCTCCTCGTCTGCTCTTCAATTTCAATGAGCTCTGCATCTGTGTACGTCCGTGTACTCCGTGTTCAAATAAATATGGTCCATCCAGATCCAGTTGGTCAAAATCGGGTAAAAATACTTAATGAAAGCTTATCTCAGGGAATATCAGCTTTTACCTAACAGTTTGACAAGACCGTATGTCAATTTTAGCCAACAGAATCCTTGTTAACAGAGTGCTGGTGGTTTAGTGGATAGAGCAGGCGCCTTTTATATAAGGCTTTAGCCGCAGTGGTCCAGGATCGACTCTGTCCTGTGGACGCTTAACTGTCCTGTCAATTAAAGGCTAAAATGCCCCCCCCCCCCCCCCATTAAAAAAGAATCTTTGCTAATTTCTGCAGCTAGTTTAAACACATATAGATGGTTGATAACTTATTTGAAATTTGAATGCTTTATAAACTATCATACCCAAGGCTTGAGAGCCCTGGTATACAGATATTTTTGTTAATTTTTATTATTTTTGTAATATTTTTGTACATATTTAGGGCCCTTGTCCAAATGCTAATAGAGTTTTAGGTCACTAAACTGAGAATTTTCAAAACACCTTCTGAGGTGCAGATATATCAAAACTCCCGTTACCATTTATCTGTGTGGACGTGTAAAACGGAGTGTTTGGGAAACAATGATGTAGTATTCCCAAGTCGCACATGCCTATTGATGCTTTATGCAACGAGCAAATGCTGGAAAC
Organism: Epinephelus fuscoguttatus; assembly: GCF_011397635.1. Lineage (NCBI taxonomy): Eukaryota > Metazoa > Chordata > Actinopteri > Perciformes > Serranidae > Epinephelus > Epinephelus fuscoguttatus. The sequence goes on from NC_064764.1 coordinate 37,428,527, forward strand.
AATGTTGGCGGACTACCTTTTTGCTAATGTTTTGTTGGCAACTGCTTGGTCTAGTGACTACCTTACAATGTCCACATAACTCACCCTCTTTCTTAATGATACTGTGTATGTTTTAGCTCTCACAGTATGGTTCATGGCATGGTAATGGCATGCATATGTTAATAAATGCCTGTCATGAAAAGCAACACCTTGTGTCCATTTTTTTTTTTTTTTACCTTGACGGGAACTATAAAACACACACATGCAAAGCTAGTTTGTAGTCTCTGAGATGTTACCTGAGGTATGGAAGAAGAGATGGAGGACAGACGAGGAATGTTGCAGTTAGCTGGACCCTGCAGCAGTCCAACACTGTGATCTAGCTGGTGTCAGCAGTTAAAGTTGTAGCAGGCCGGAGACATCTACTCCTCACAGGGTCCAAGGAGAGGTACAATGTCTTCTCTGTCTAGTGAGTAAAATGTCTCCTCTGTCATTTTAATCAACCAAAAGCACGTAAACTTTACCATACAGACGTGGTTTTAGCTTCAGGTTTTAATCACACCAAACACAATACCAATAGCTACCACACTGGAAGCTTTACAACTGTCCCTAGCATGCTAATTGCTATTAGCGCCCTAGCATGTTAGCATAATCGCAATTAGCATCACAACTTTTAAACTATATCAAATTGGTACAATGCAAACACACCTACTGTCAATTACTCTCTGTTACCCGAAATTATGGACATTAATTCTCCGCTAACACCAACTGTTTTAACATAATTTAGCTAATGTTAGCTGCTTCTGCTATAACTAAAGTTAGCGTGTAGCTAATCCAGTGGTGTTAGCTAACGTTACAACTTGTCTAAAACTTGGATTAAAAGACAGTAAAAGAGAAACCTACCTGTTTAAAGTAGAGATTAATTCCTGGGGGACTAAAAAACCCTCAACTGATCCCCCAACAAGAAGCTGCAGAGACTTCTGCCGTTAGTAAAACCAGTTTAAACTAGTTCTGTCCAGTTCTTTCAGTGCAGGGCCAGCATGAATGTTTGATTTGTCAGTTTTTGTCAACTCAGTTTATTACTAAGAATTGACATTTTAGTTAATGTTAAAAACATCAGTTAACAAATATGCCTATCAGATAAACAAATATGGCTATGAAATTATAATAATAACATATTTAACTGCATAGCATTGATTTAAACAAGGTCACAATGTGCTTCACAATGTGCATGAAAACATGAAATGTTATGAGCTAAGAAAAATAGTGTGCACAGAGGCAAAACAGAACAAAAGGAAATTAAGAGGGAAAGCTTACCTATAGATTATGTTTTAAGCAAAGATTTAGTAACGAGTAATGTGCTGGCCAGCCTAATCTCCTCAGACAGAGAATTACAGAGCCTCTGGGCCTTGATGGCAAAACCCCGGTCACCCTTGGTTACCAGCCTTGACCAAGGGACAACTAGTGAGGGCAGGCTTGAGGATCTCAGGTCATGACTTGGATTGTAGGTAATCAGAAGCTCAGCTATATAACTGGGAGCTAAACCACGTTTAGTCTTTTACACATACGCCGATGACGTCAGCACGCTGGCTGACTCTGTCGTCTGTGGACATTCCCATAGGAAAGTTGTAATAGAACTAGCACTGGCTCCCAGCGGCAGTGATGTGATTGGATCCAAATCTGTGTACTTCCTCAACCAATGGCTGATTAGCTTTGCCTGACACCTGCCTGCACAGAAATTGCTGTTCCCCAAATTGTTGTCCGTAGTACAACAGAAAAGGAAGTGTTCAGTGCATCGCAAGAAGAGATTAAAATGGATATGATTTCATTTGATTCAGCTATATTGCAGAGCTGCAACGTCTCTGTTACATGTAACACACATGCCGCACCTACAGCAACGCCATCACTTGGTCTGGATATCCCCGCCCATTTCTATTACAAAACGAAAGACGAATGTCCCCAGACTCCCATTCCGAAGTAAGGGAGGCTGGTCACGCAAGACTAAATCACGTTGAGCACTGTAAAATGTCCGGTAGAATAGGCCCAAGTCTACAAAAACCAGTTAGGCCAAGATTTGACAACCATGAACTGGCCAGTTTGAGGTTGTTGTTACCATAAATATATATAATCACAGATGACTCATTACTGTGGCTACTGTGCGTCAACATCGCAGCCATCTTGGGGAGGTCACTGCCGGCTGGCTAGTACTGTTGTGTATGGAGATAAGTCTTCAGCAAACTCGGCGTGCTCACTCAAAAGTCTCAAAGTGTAATTGGGTTCCGGTCCAAAAAATTACAGCAAAGCAGAAAAACCCGACAGCGCTCACTAATAAGTAATACTTTTTAATATAGTGGATTGAATAGCAGCAGTCGAACAAACGTGTTTCAGCTCATAGCTGTCCTCAGCGTTAGGAAATGGCCACTTTAGAATGAAAATACAAACAGTACTTACTGACCCTCATGCCGACAAGAAGTCCAGTATAGTTTTTAATCCACAAAACTTGTTTAAGTCTAATTGCTGTAGGGAAAAAACTGTTTTACAGCTGAGTGGTCCTTGTTTTGATACTCCTGTAATTTTTCCCAGACTGAATTTAAATTAAAACACAGATACATATTAAGTTTTGTTAGTATTAACTGATTTAAGCTTACATTTTAAATGTTTAAATGTTATTGACTCCAACCTTCTACTCACAAAGCTGTCCAACAGTTTAAAAGGGATGGCAGTCAAACACTTCCTTTTTTATGTTTTGTGCTCTTTGCTATGTAATAAAAACAAATTAAGTCTATTATGTCTAGGTTTACATCTATCTTAAACAATTTAATGTTGTCTGTATCATTCTTTGTTTTACATTCTTTTCTTTTTTAATGTTGTCAAATTGAAAATATATCCCTCTGTACAATGTCCTGTTAGACTGAAAATATGATCAATAAAAATTAAGAAAAATAAATAAATGTTTTGCTCTTGCTGATTTCATCAATGATGTCATGGGTTAAACCATGAATGTGGGGGATTGTACTAAGCTCAGCATGCTTTGTATGTAGTATTTGTTTGGTCTGTGGTGTTTATAGATTTGTGTGAGCAGGAATATTTCAGTCTTGTTTGTGCTTTTTGTTATTGCTGATGAAAGAACCCCTCTGTCACCTGCCTGTCTTTAGCTGGGAGAGACTGAGACGCCTTGGATGAAATGTGGTTCTTTCTAGACTGATTGATCAGGGAAGTGAAGGGCTGATATAAGGAGTTGGTCTTGGTCTGCAGGAACAAGGATGTCAAGTAAGTTTTACAAAGTTTTCTTTCTGTTTGTGTCCAAAAAAGAATTAAAAGCTCTGGGGGTTTAGCTGCTCAGTGACAACAACACCTGTTCATTTAATTAGTTTTAGTCTCATGTGAGCAGTAAAAATCCAAAATGTTTGCCTCTTATATAATACAATTTGTAATATTTTTTTTCAGAGGAGAAAAAACATTAAGTCAACAAGATGCAGGCTTAGTGCTCACAGGCTAATTGTGATTTTGTGTTTTATTTGAAATTTTGTTTATGTTGCATCATTTTACAGATCCGTCCACCCTGTGTCCCCTGAATCCAATACTACATTCTGCAGAAAAGGAGGCGGCACTTTCAGGAGCAGTTTTCAACAGCTGTCAGTACTTTCTCTGCACAGTGTTTATTTTTGTCTCCAGGAGTCTGCAAGGTGAGTTTAGATTTTTAACAAAATAAGAGGATTTACAAGATAAAAGTGCATTAAGTCATCTGTGGCTGCACAGCCTCACTGTCACTATGACTGCACAGTGTTCCTCTTTTCAATAATGACTATTTTTTAGTTGGACTTTTTAAAGTGAAGAAGTGTGTATTTTTTCTGTGGCATTAATTTACTGTGGCCAGTTATGTTCACCAACTCCCTACAGTCACATCAACATATTTAATTAAAATATCTTATATGTTTATCCTTCAAATTTACTGTATTTTTCATACTTGAGCACAGCAGAATGACTCTGTATTCATGAGCACATAAACAGGAATCAATATAAATATTTTTTTATCAAAGAGCTAAGCTGCTGACTTCTTTTTCCAGAGGCTTAGCTTGTGTATTTTGTGATCAGTAAATCACGGGGAGGTGCGTGTGGGTGGACTGGATGTTGTAAGAAAGGTCAGATCTTTCAGGGAACAGAGGAAGATTGACTGTGCGTTCAAATACCCATACTACAATATTATTTACTGTGCCAAAAAAAGATTTAGGGTGCATTTCGCCAGAAGAGCATGCTGGCTTGCATACTGCAAAATCGGCCTGTAACTAGTGGAACATCCTGGTATTTTTGGGTTACTGCATTTGACTATGAATTAGGACATGCTAAATCTTTTTATGGCGTGCTATATAGTATGGTGGTATGGCTACTGGAATGTACAGTTAGTATGGTTCATCACATCGAGAAAAACATAAAACATGCTTTCGTAAGTGCTAATATCGTAGGCAACTGGACTTGCTTGCATTTCTTGAAGACGTTTTGCCTTTCATCCAAGAAGCTTCCTCAGCTCTAAATGACTGGGATGAAGTTGCAAGCTATAAACCCTGTGTGGATGGGAACCCTTGCAGAGTCATAGGGGTCAGGTGAGCGATTAGTTTCAGTCGTTAAGGTCGCAATGTGAGTTGTTGACCCACCTGGCCACCATGTACCATGACCTGGATGACAGAGAATCTTCACCAACATAAAACTGCTTTATTCAGGGTTTTTACCATAGAGTGTTTATAAAGATGGATAGTGCATCTCCACTTCTGTTCATACACACAACTGATCAATTGCGAGCAGGACCATTGATCACAAGCACACCAACTGGCAGCTGTCAATCATGATGTAACACCCCTCTTTTTGACAGCACCTAATAACTAATTTATATCAAACTTTGCAGTTCACAAACACACTCCTGCCGTCATCACCTTGTGAGTTTTGACTCTGTGTCTGAATCATTTTCACTGCTGCACAGACTAAGAAGAAATGATAATTTTCTATTTTCTTTCAGTGCATCTCCCACCAACGGAGTCTCAACCTAAAAACACCTGCGACACAGCTACAATGGTGAGTACCAGTGTTCAGGGCCGTCGCAACCGGACAGGCAAACTAGGCATTTGCCTAGGGCCCCAAGCTGGAAGGGGGCCCCCAGAGACGGCTGACATTGGTCCATATCAATGACAATATGATGGAACCCCTATAGGGTCAAATCATGAATATATAGCTTGTGTTGGGGCCATATGTTTGATTTGTGTGAAATGTATTATCCCGCCACACCACTAGGTGGCTTATGTCACTGGCTGAGGCAGGACATGGTATTTGATAAGTTCATCTCATCAACCACAGGTGTTGCTGATGTTAGGAAGCAAACATTTTTCGACTGTATCTGCAGTTAAATTCATATGGCTGTATTTATTTGAAGTTTGTGTTGAAACTTATTGGAAGTTATGCAGACATTACAAAAAATGGTGAGAAGATAAACAAATGATGATACAGTATTGGTAAAGGTTGGGAGTAATTTTCTGAGTACACTTCCAAACAATTCTGCCAATTAGAAAGTATAGAGCTAGTCACTACAGCTTGGGACAACAAACAAACCAAAAGTCACTGCAAAGGTATCGCAAAGGTATGAGACTTTTGTGGAGCAATAATCATCTCAGAAAATCTTGCAGTTTCATCATGTTATTACAGAATTTATATTATTATCAATCAGAATAACCCATAAAGGAATGAAAATGGAGGGGTTATTGTTGGGTGAACAAATGTTTTATTTCTACAACTGAAACTTGAAACCATTTTGTTAATGGAAGTTTGTGTAAAAAGTCGCCCCTTAGAAAAACGTCCAGTTGAAATTTTTCCAATATTGTAGATAAGCAAATGTACACAGTGTGATAATTGTCAATTTTTTTGTCACAGTATACCTTTAAACCAGTATATCGCTTCAACCCTAACCACTGCAATGTTTTTTTTAATCTCTCTCTGCTGTGAAACAATAACACCACCACACAGTGGACAAACAATGGTGTACTGTCAATTTTCAGGGCCAGCGTTCATGTTGTGTCAGACGAGTATGTACTTGCGCCCTTCTGTGCACCCATGGGGGTTTGGTCTTAAAATGAGGAAGGGAAGGGGGACCTAATCAGGAGCTGAGGCGTTTGGGTGGACAAGTGCCAGTTAAGGGGGCGTGATCCTCAAAATATGAGAAAGTAAACCAATTTATCACCCACACACACGTGACGGACACTCAGTGAAGTTAACCAATCCCAGGGAAGCACAGCACACAAAATGGGAGGACACCACCACCAGTCACAGACACCGCCACCACCACACCGGCCTTCAGCAACTGAAAAGGGGAAAAGAAAACAAATTAGTGGGGTTGCAGCAATAAACAAAGAAAAATCAAAAACAAACAATATATAACTAATGGGCAGGTTTACAAATTTAGAAACCGAATGGAAATATACCAAATAATAACTCCTTTTAACTTAGAACCTAAACAATAAAGAAACAAACCCCCTCTAATTAACTCAGAGGAAATTGAATGAGGACACAAAACCAAAACCAAGATAAACAAAAGATGATAACTAATAATAAATCTAAATAAACAAAAGAATATACCTGAATAAATCTATACAATTAACTCAAAAGTAAGGGGAGTTTAACCCACGCATATACAATTAAAGCATAGGGAATAAGCCCTGTTTAAAAATCATTCAGTCCACGGTGTGCAGTCCAGCAGCAGACATACACAGCAATACATTGAGGAGACAGCAGCAAAATGTAGATGATACAGCAAAGTGCAAAGCAATAGCAAGGCGTCTTTAGAAGAAGCAGCAGCAGCAAAATGTCTTTTTTTTGGAACATGCAGTAGCGGAAGCAGCAGCGAGACGTCTCGTGGAGACAGCAGCGGAGAAGCGTCTTGTAGAGACAAAACAGCAGCACCCCAATAAGCTGGTTACAGTAATTCCTAATCAAGAAAAATACTATTAGCAATATTAAGTACACTGATGATGACGCGGTGCACGTTATGCTACACATACATACCTTTTTAGCAGGGATGGACACGCACACACACACTCACGAGAGGAGGGAGGGAGAGAGGACCCCTGGCAGCCACCAGCATTTACCTGTGATCACACTAGCATTAGCCACCGCACAGCATCAACCATACCGCAGAGAGAGAGAGGACACCTACCACAGACACACGCCGCAGTGCATACGGGGGGGGGGGAGCCGGAGCAGCACACAGGCAGTCGCCCTACAACACAACACCAATGCCTTAAGCACATTGAGAGACACAAACAACCAGCGAGGTGAAGCAGCGTGCAGTCATACCTGTTGGATCAAATGACCGCTGACCCGGTAGTGACAGAGGTAACGGAGGCGCAAAGGAAGAACTGGTGGGTGAACTGCCGCTTTTATACTGGCCCACTTCATCAGCGGCCACCAGCGGTGCTCATTATAAACAGTGGCAAATCACAAAGGATAAACACCTCTATGCTGCTACACTTATTTTTTGGTTTGATTTGCTTGCAGTGTGGATTGCCCACATTGGCCTCTGTAATCGAAGCACTGTATCTGCACTGAATCTTGGTGTTCAATTCGACCAGTCAATGCACCTAGAGAAACATGTGAAGTCTCTGTGTCACAATTGTTTTTACCATCTGAGAAACATTGCTAAACTCCGCTCCATTGTGTCTCACTCAGAACTAGAAATGTCAATCCATGCCTTTATATCATCCAGGCTCGACTACTGCAATTCACTGTTCACATGTCTCAATCAGTCATCCATCGACTGCCTTCAACTTGTACAGAATGCAGCTGCCAGATTACTTACTAGGTCAAAAAAGTCTTGCCATATTACACCCATACTCGCCTCCTTGCACTGGCTACCCGTCCCGTTCAGAATCCAGTACAAGGTGCTGCTGCTCACTTTCACAGCCATTCACGGCCAAGCCCCCAGTTACATCTGCGTGCTCATTCACCACCACACCCCCAGCTGGTCCTTGAGATCATCTGACCAGGGCCTCCTGTCAGTGCCTCGGACCCGGCTAAAGACAAAGGGGGACCGGCCCTTGGGGGCAGTGGCCCCTAGGCTTTGGAATGCACTCCCCCTGGGTCTGAGATCTGCCCTGTCAGTAAATAGTTTCAAGGGTCAGTTAAAGACTCACCTGTACAGACTAGCTTTTGAGTGTTAGGCTGTATCCACTGTTTTATCTGCCGCTTTCTGTTGTTCTCTCAGCTTGTCTACCTTATTTTCTCTGGCTTTGCAGTGCCATGTGATCATGTTCTATTGTTATTTTTATTTATTTATGTATTTTATTACATGCTTCTACATGCACTGACCTTGCATTGCCATATGCCTGTGTGTATGTTTTCTAGAATGTTTCGGTTGCACGTTTATTGTGGCTGATTGAGCTGTGGTCTTATTGTTTGTACTGTTAAGCACTCTGTGTACGCGTACTATGAAGGGTGCTATATAAATAAAAGTTTACTTACTTACTTACTTAGTGTTCTGTATCCCCTTTTCTTTTTACATTAACCGTAATGAGAAAAATGGCCACACTAGTGGCAGAAACCTTGATAGAGGCAATTCAAAGACAGAACCGCCTCTTTGGACAGCTCAGGTGTCTATGACTGACAAAGCTTTAGTTGACATCGACCTGTTGGGTCAGGTTTTAATATGTGTGTATCTCACTATAGCCCCGTTTCCACCAAACGCTTTTGGTATAGTGCCTTTGGAGCCAAAAATAACCCTTCAGATATGGTTCTTAGAGCCTAGATCCATTTAGCAGTGAGAGGCAGCAAAACATCCTTTATTTTATAGTTACAGTTTACTAATAAAACTCTCCACAGTGCTGTACCGTACTGGACTGCTCTGTGGAAATAGGGCTTATGTGTACTGCAGATGAGCCCATGGTAGCTGACCATGCATACATATTAAGAAAATAACATCAGAAACATCTTCCTTTATTTTTAGGTTGATTATGTATTTATGCTTCTCAATGACATTTAAAAAATGTTCTGTTGCAAAGAGACCTGCCATTTCAGCCTCATCAAAAGGCACACACATGTATCCGTCACCCCACACATAATCTTTCTTTCCCTCTTTGTTTAAGCACACATGATCAAAATTCACAGCTTCAAGGGAAACATAATAATTTTCTGGGTCAGCATGTGCAGATGTGGAAGACAAAAAAAAGCAGAGAACAGTAATTAACACTGACTACATTTACATACACAAAATATTTAAACATATCTTTCTTTCAAACTCCAATATTTACACTGAACTATTTCCATGAAATTGAATATGCCAATGATATTCTTGTTTACACGCAGTCGTGCATACTCTGATTAAACACATAGTTTATCATGTCATATGGAAAATTATAATGGATGGAGCTGCTTGTGCCATTTTGCATCTTTGAAATAAGATTTTTTTTTTCAGAGTTTACGACCGTGGCAGATTTTTCAGCAATCACAGCTTCCCTCTTTCATTCCCTCAATCATCTTATTGAAAAGGCTGGTGTTACAATATTTAGAATAATAGTGTAATATTACTGCACATGTAAACAAAATCATTATTGCAAAAAAGGAAAAAAGAAACATGTTTGTATTTAACATTAGGATATTTACAGCCTGTAAAGTGCAATAAAATGAGAAACATTTCTGGAACACAAGCACACCTTCAATGTTCTGGTAACACATTAGCCATCTGCCATAATACAATATATAGATGAACTTCAACATTTACTTTTTATATTTATTTTTACCCAGGGTTCAAATTTGCTATCTAAAGTCATGACAGTAAAGTTAATCACAGAGGCTAAATTCCAGGTGTGTTGACTTGATAATGGAGAAGTAATCAGCATTAATACATCAAATCATTTTGGCCGGACAGATCAACTTCTTCAGATGTTTGAATATTTCTTTCACTTTGAGTCCATATACAACTGGATTGAAGAGAGGATAATACAAAAACGCTTGTAAAGTCATTATGAAATGTAAATAAGATCCCTTATCCAGTTCAATTATAATGACATCATATAGACACAGGGAGGAAAAGCTGATTAGAATTATCAGGTGGGGTGAACAAGTCTGTGCAGCTTTTTTCCTGACATTTCTACCTCTTCGATAGGATATTATCAGTATTCTGGTGTATGTAAAAAGTATGAAGAGTATAGGTAAAACTGCCAGATTAAACAGATTAGACATATCAACTATGGATCGTACTGTCGATGTCCCACAGTAGAGACCGTAATATGAATTATTGCAGAAAATTGCTTTTAAAGTGAAATTACAGAGTTTCATTTGAGCACTCAGTATTGTTGAGGCTGCAACCTGACAAGCAGGCATCACCCAAGCATAACCTAGGATAACACTCACCACGTTTTTTGTCATGATAGTTGTATATTGCAGAGGTTTACATATAGACACATACCTGTCATAGGCCATGGCCGCCAACAGTAAGAAATCTGAAGCACTAACAGAATAATATATAAAACATTGTAAGAGACAGGCCGAATATGTTATGACCTGTTTTTCAGATAAAATGTCAACCAATAACTTTGGGTACACAGTAGTGCTGGTAACAACAGAGTTCAGTAACAATGCTGCAATGAAAATGTACATAGGCTCATGGAGATTCTGATGTATCCAAATAAGGTACACAATGATGATGTTAAAAGAGACTGATAGAACATATACGATAAACATATTTAGAAAAATTAAATACCTATAGTTGCCCATTTCAACATACCCATAAAGAGTTATATACGTCAGATTTAATTCACCATCCATGAAGAATGTCACAACTTAAACCCACACAGGCAGATTGTATCACAGCATAAATGAATCAACCGAGAAAAGTCTGTGAAGGTCAACATAGATCATGTATTTGATGGTTTCATTCATTTACAGATACCTGACCTTCAGCTGCACTTGATGTGTGTTCATCTTCAGTCAGAAAGTGAACTGTTGGAGTTAGACTAAGTATTTTACGACATTTCATCACCCTCAATGGAACTCATTAACTCTTCCACCAAGAGCTGGTGTCATGTCAACAACTTCATTAAACTCTGGAGGCCTGAACCCATAGGTGTTAAACTTTGTTTACAGGACGTATGTGTGTGTGGTTTTTTTTTTTTTTTTTAACTTTTAATGCCTCTGCGCCAGCGACAGCCACGGACAACTGCGGTGATGTGTTTTGGGGTTGTTCATCTTGCAGTGCATTCCTCCCATTCTTGTTAATGTGATATCTCAAGAATGCATTAAGAGAATTTATTTCAGTTTCACTCAGACTCAAAAATGAATTGATTAGATTTTGGCCAAAGGTCAAGGTCACTGTGACCTTGTGTCTGTCTGATATCTCAACAGGACCTTTGAGTAATTTTCTCCAATTTGGCACAAACGTCCACATGGACTCAAGAAAGATCTGATTAGATTTTGTTGGTCAAAGGTTAGGACCACTGTAACCTCACAAAACATGTTTTTTGACATAACTCAAGAATTTACACTCTAATTATGACAAAACGTCACACAAATGTTTAATAGGGTAAATTGATAAAGTGATGATATTTCATATCCAAAAGGTCAAGGGTGAACTTCACTGTGACATCATAATGTTCTGCAAAAACACTGTTCTGGTCGTAATTCAATGTCATATCTCAGGAACAGAAGGGGAGACATTTGGTTATATACTTAATTGGTGTCTAATCTTGAAACTGTGCTGACTGTATAAATCTGTGCTGCCAGGGGGGAGATGTGTACGCAGCATCCACGTTTTAGAATTTGCAGCCTCTTCGCAGCAACATCCATATTTGAAGCACTGTCAACTTTCATGGCTGCACATGAATATGGACAGACATGGGTGTAAAATGTAACTGCAACTTGACTAGTTTGTGTGGACATACAACTGTGAGGTGGTAATTGTTGTTTTTAATGCCTCCGTGAACATTTTTACTCCATTGTAATTAGAGATATTGTAGGGTTGCTGCAAGGCCCTAATCAGTAGGTGTGTCTCAATCCAGCTCTTTTTATGTGCATTTTAATTTGAGCATAACAACACCTGATTGGAGATGCCAATAGCTCTAAAGAATCTTGAAATATCACAGAAATAGTAAAGCATAGTGAAGGTGAACTGGGAACATCTGGCTGAGGCCCATGTCTGCAAGGTCTTGTGCATCCCAGGGTTGGGGACATGGAATGCAAGTGGGCCATGTTGAAAGACTCCACTGCTGAGCCAGTTGCTAAAAGTTGTGGTTAGAGGGCCATTGGTGCCTTTTATGGCAGTAATCTAAGAACCCACTGGTGAACACCAGCTGTGAAGGTTGGGTGTCCGTCTGAAAAAGGAGGCCTTTCAGGCTTGGTTGGCTCAGGGGTCTCCTGAAGCAGCAGACAGACACCATTTGGCCAGTAGGACTGCAGCTGCAATGGTCAGCAAAGCAAAAACCCAGGTGTGGGAGGAGTTCAGGAAGGCTATGGAGAATGACTTTCAGTTGGCCTCAAGGAAGTCCTGGCAAACCTTTGGACACCTCAGGAAGGGAGAGCAGGGCTTGTCTCAGGTTGTGTTCAGCAGAGGAGGAGAATGTCTGACCCAGACTGGGGATGTTGTCAAATGGCTGAAAAAACACTTTGAGAAACTCCTGAACCCGGCCTTCACATCCTAAGGGGAGAGGGCAAAGTCTGAAGAGTTGGGGGAACCCTTGCCCATATCCCTGGCAGAGGTTCCTGAAATAGACAAAAAGTTACCCAGCGGGAAGGCACCAAGTGTTGATGAGATTCACCCTGAGATCCTGAATGCTTTGAACATTGTTGGGCTGTCGTAGCAGAAACGAGTTGTCAATGTTGTGTGGAGGTTGAGGACATTGCCTGTGTTGTTGACCGGGCCGGTGGTTCCCATTTAAAAAAAATAAATAAAAACAGGGACTGGCAAGTGCGCTCCAACTAGAGGGGTATCACACTTCTCAGCCTCCCTGTAAAAAAAAAAATTCCAGGGTGCTGGAAGGGAGGCTCTGATCAATTGTTGAACCTGGAATTCAGGAGGAGCAAAGTGGATTCAGCCCTGGCCATGGATCAGTGGACCAGTGGACCAGCTTTTTACCCTTACAGGGCTGCTAGAGGGGTCCTAGGAGTTTGCCCATCTAGTCTACATGTGTTTTCTAGACTAGGAGAAGGCTTACAACCTTTTCTCATTGGGAGTCATGTGGGGGGTAATACGTGAATACAGGGTACTTGGGTCATTGCTATCTGGTCTTTGTGTAAGGAAAGTGCAAACTGTGTCCACTTCCTCGGAACAAAGTCAGGTAACTTCAGGGAACTCATAATTGCATCCTTGCTCTACGTAGATATTAAGTTCAGTTGGCTTCATCACACCACGACCTCCAGCATGCACTGGGGTAGTTTGGTAGCCTAGTGTGAAGCTGTTTGGATGAATGTACTGTAGTGTGAGATGGACAGGCACCTTGGCGAGGTGTCTGCAGTGAAGTGAGCACCAGGCCTGACTGTTGTGGGGAAGAATGAGCTGAGCCAGAAGGCAAAGTTTTGGTTTACAGGTCCATCTACATCCCAGCCCTCACCTATGGTCATGAGCTTTGGGTAGTGACCAAAAGAATGAGATCATGCATACAGGTGGCCAAAATTAGGTTCCTACGTAGGGTGGTTCTTAGCTCTTCTGGGCACGTCCAACTCATAGGAGGCTGCAGGATAGACCCAGAACCTCTGTTGTAGTAATGAAATATGCTGTCTATTACTTTATTTTCTGGTATTATTTATTCTCTATTAATGGAATTGTGTTTATTCATACCTGTGTTCTTTTTTCTTATTGTTGCTGATTATTTGGTTTGATGTGCTTGCAGTATGTGTTGCCCAACTGAAACTGTGATGTTTGTATAGATCCTCTGTTTGTGAATCATCCATGTTTTAGGCATTGTCTTCTGTTAAGGCTTTGTATGAACCTGGACAGACACGGATGTAAACTGTGACTTCACTTTTGCAGAAACAAACAACTGCAAGACAGTATTTCTTGGTTGACTCGTGATGCTCTGAGGTTTTAATGAATCTGACTCGGGCCAACTAGAGTTGTGAACTCTCTGGTAGTGAAAAAATATGCTGCTCATTACGTTCCTTCTAGTATTATTCATTCTCTATGAATGGAATTGTGTTTATTCATACCTGTGCTCTTATTTCTTATCATTGCTGATTATTTGATTTGATTTGAACCTGCTTGCAGTGTGGATTGCCCACATTGGCCTCTGTAGTTAATACACCTTTCTGTCTATCCATGACATTCAACTTCATAAGCAAAATGGCCACACCAGTGGGAGAAACCTTGTGAGAGTCACTCCAATGGGAGCACCGTGCATAACAGGGAAATAATAGCAACATTATTATTTACTTGTTTTTATTCTGTTTTTTATTTGTCATCATACATTTAAAAATGTTTTGTTGCAAACAGACCTGCCATTTCAGCCTTGTCAAAAGGCTTCTGATATGAAACAAAGGAAGCCTCCAGAGCAACGACCACAATGCACATGTATATCCTCACCACACACACATATATACACATTTTTTCTTCCCCTGTTTCTTCAAGCACACATGGTCAAAAGTCACATGGTAATGTGAAGAAAACATTTTCTACTCAGTCGGCATGTGCCGAAATGGAAGACACACACACACACACACACACACACACATACACACACACACACACACAGGCTTTCTTTCCCCATTTGTTTAAACACAGCTCTCCGGTTAACATAAAAACAACATAAAAATTACAGTCTGTAAAGTGCAGTGATATAAGAAACATTTCTGGAGCCATGCATGTACACACTTTCAATGCTGTGTTAACACATAAGCCATCTGCATTAATACAGTATGTATTGATGAATTTCAACATTTAACTTGATCAGTACACCTAGAGCCAATGATATGAATATGAATGTAATTATTTGTAAACAATCTTCAAGTTCATGTTTCATAATTTTAATTAGCAAAGTCTAAATTCCAGGTGTGTTGACTTGATAATGGAGAAGTAATTAGTGTTAATACATCAAATCATTTTGGCCGGACAGATCAACTTCTTCAGATGTTTGAATATTTCTTTCACTTTGAGTCCATATACAACTGGATTGAAGAGAGGATAATACAAAAACGCTTGTAAAGTCATTATGAAATGCAAATCAGATCCTGCATCCAGTCGAATTATAAGAACATCATATAGACACAGGGAGGAAAAGCTGATTAGAATTATCAGGTGGGGTGAACAAGTCTGTGCAGCTTTTTTCCTGACATTTCTACCTCTTCGATAGGATATTATCAGTATTCTGGTGTATGTAAAAAGTATGAAGAGGACAGGTAAAACTGCCACACTAAACAGAGTAACCATATCAACAATAGATTGTGCTAGTGTTGCCACACAGAAGAGATTGTAATATGAATTGTTACAAAAAATTGCTTTTAAAGTGAAATTACAGAGTTTCTTATTTGCACTCATTATCATTGAGACTGCAATCTGACAAGCAGGCAGAACCCAAGCTACACCCAGGATAATACTCACCACGTTTTTTGTCATGATAGTTGTATATTGCAGAGGTTTACATATAGACACATACCTGTCATAGGCCATGGCCGCCAACAGTAAGAAATCTGAAGCACTAACAGAATAATATATAAAACATTGTAAAACACAGGCTGAAAATGTTATGACCTGTTTTTCAGATAAAATATCAATTAATAACTTTGGGTACACAGTAGTGCTGGTAACAACAGAGTTCAGTAACAATGCTGCAATGAAAATGTACATAGGCTCATGGAGATTCTGATGTATCCAAATGAGGTACACAATGATGATGTTAAAAGAGACTGATAGAACATATACAGTAAACATATTTAGAAAAATTAAATACCTGCAGTTGCCCATTTCAGCATACCCATAAAGAGTTATATACGTCAGATTTAATTCACCATCCATGAAGAATGTCACAACTTAAACCCACACAGGCAGATTGTATCACAGCATAAATGAATCAACCGAGAAAAGTCTGTGAAGGTCAACATAGATCATGTATTTGATGGTTTCATTCATTTACAGATACCTGACCTTCAGCTGCACTTGATTTGTGTTCATCTTCATTCAGGAAGTGAACTGTTGGAGTTAGACTAAATATTTTATGACATTTCATCACCCTCAATGGAACTCATTAACTCTTCCACCAAGAGCTGATGTCATGTCAACAACTTCATTAAACTCTGGAGGCCTGAACCCATAGGTGTTAAACTTTGTTTACATGGACATGTGTGTGTGTGTGTGTGTGTGTTTTTTTTTGTTGTTGTTGTTTTTTTTAAACTTTTAATGCCTCTGCGCTGGCGACAGCCACAAACAACTGCGGTCTTATGTTTTGGGGTTGTTCATCTTGCAGTGCATTCCTCCCATTCTTGTGAATGTGATATCTCAAGAATGTATTAATAGAGAATAAATAATACCAGAAAATAAAGTAATGGACAGCATATTTCATTACTACAGCAGAGGTTCTGGGTCTATCCCGCAGCCTCCTATGAGTTGGACATGCCCAGAAAACCTTGAGTATGAGAAATCAAGGAGGATCCTGATCAGATGCCACCTAAATTAGCCCCTCTCTGCGCTAAGAACCACCCTACGTAGGAACCTAATTTTGGCCACCTGTATCCATGATCTCATTCTTTTGATCACTACCCAAAGCTCATGACCATAGGTGAGGGCTGGGATGTAGATGGACCTTTAAACCAAAAGCTTTGCCTTGTGGCTCAGCTCCTCTTCCCCACAACAGTCAGGCCTGGCGCTCACTTCACTGCAGACACCTCGCCAAGGTGCCTGTCCATCTCACACTACATTCATCCAAACAGCTTCACACTAGGCTACCAAACTACCCCAGTGCATGCTGGAGGTCATGGTGTGATGAAGCCAACTGAACTTAATATCTACAAAGAGCAAGGATGCAATTATGAGTTCCCTAAAGTTCCACAGTTTGCACTTTCCTTACACAAGGACCAGATAGCAATGACCCAAGTACCCTGTATTCACGTATTACCCCCCACATGAATCCCAATGGGAAAAGGTTGTAAGCCTTCACCTAGTCTAGAAAACACATGTAGACTGGATGGGCAAACTCCTAGGACCCCTCCAGCAGCCCTGTAAGGGTAAAGAGCTGGTCCACTGATCCATGGCCAGGGCTGAATCCACTTTGCTCCTCCTGAATTCAAGGTTCAACAATCAATCAGAGCCTCCCTTCCAGCACCCTGGAGTTTTTTGGGGGTTTTTTTACTGGGAGGCTGAGCAGTGTGATACCCCTCTAACTGGAGCACACTTGCCAGTCTCTGTTTTTATGTTTTTTTTTTAAATGGGAACCACTGGCCCGGTCAACAACTCCACAGGCAACGTCCTCAACCTCCACACAACATTGACAACTCATTTCTGCTGAGACAGCCCAACAATGTTCAAAGCATTCAGGATCTCAGGGTGAATCTCATGAACACCTGGCACCTTCGTGCTGGGGAGCTTTTGTCTACCTCAGCAACCTCTGCCAGGGATATGGGCAAGGGTTCCCCCGGCTCTTCAGACTTTGCGCCCTCCACTGAGGATATGTTGGCCAGGTTCAGGAGCTCCACAAAGTGTTTTTTCAACCATTTGACAACATCCCCAGTCTGGGTCAGACGTCCTCCTCCCCTGCCGAACACAGCCTGAGACAAGCCCTGCTCTCCCTTCCTGAGGTGTCCAAAGGGTTGCCAGGACTTCCTTGAGGCCAACTGAAAGTCATTCTCCATAGCCTTCCTGAACTCCTCCCACACCTGGGTTTTTGCTTTGCTGACCATTGCAGCTGCAATCCTACTGGCCAAATGGTGTCTGTCTGCTGCTTCAGGAGACCCCTGAGCCAACCAAGCCTGAAAGGCCTCCTTCTTCAGACGGACAGCCAACCTTCACAGCTGGTGTTCACCAGTGGGTTCTTAGATTACTGCCATAAAAGGCACCAATGACCTTCCAACCACAACTTTTAGCAACTGGCTCAGCAGTGGAGTCTTTCAACATGGCCCACTTGCATTCCATGTCCCCAACCCTGGGATGCACAAGACCTTGCAGACATGGGCCTCAGCCAGACGTTCCCAGTTCACCTTCACTATGCTTTACTATTACTGTGATATTTCAAGATTCTTTAGAGCTATTGGCATTTCCAATCAGGTGTTGTTATGCTCAAATTAAAATGCGCATAAAAAGAGCTGGATTGAGACACACCTACTGATTAGGGCCTTGCAGCAACCCTACAATATCTCTAATTACAATGGAGTAAAAATGTTCACGGAGGCATTAAAAACAACAATTACCACCTCTTGTATGTCTGCAGAAACTAGTCAAGTTGCAGTTACATTTTACATCCATGTCTGTCCATATTCATGTGCAGCCATGAAAGTTGACAGTGCTTCAAATATGGATGTTGCTGCGAAGAGGCTGCAAATTCTAAAACGTGGATGCTGCGTACACATCTCCCCCCTGGCAGCACAGATTTATACAATCAGCACAGTTTCAAGATTAGACACCAATTAAGTATATAACCAAATGTCTCCCCTTCTGTTCCTGAGATATGACATTGAATTATGACCAGAACAGTGTTTTTGCAGAACATTATGATGTCACAGTGAAGTTCACCCTTGACCTTTTGGATATGAAATATCATCACTTTGTCAGTTTACCCTATTAGACGTTTGTGTGACGTTTTGTCATAATTAGAGCGTAAATTCTTGAGTTATGTCAAAACACATGTTTTGTGAGGTTACAGTGGTCCTAACCTTTGACCAACAAAATCTAATTAGATCTTTCTTGAGTCCATGTGGACGTTTGTGCCAATTTGGAGAAAATTACTCAAAGGTCCTGTTGAGATATCAGACAGACACAAGGTCACAGTGACCTTGACCTTGGGCCACCAAAATCTAATCAAGTCTCTTTTGAGTCTGAGTGGACATTGTGCCAAACCTAAATAAATTCTCTTAATGGAATTGTGTTTATTCATACCTGTGTTCTTTTTTGTTATTGTTGCTGATTATTTGGTTTGATGTGCTTGCAGTGTGTGTTGCCCAACTGAAACTGTGATGTTTGTATAGATCCTCTGTTTGTGAATCATCCATGTTTTAGGCATTGTCTTCTGTTAAGGCATTGTGATTATTGTAGTCGTTATTGTTGGAGTTGTTTGTTGTTGTTTCTTGGTGTTGTTGTTATCATTATCATTACTATTGTTGTTGTTATTACAGTATTACTATTATTATTGATATGAATATTGAGTGAACAAGGGGTAGGACCAGATAAGTTTATACTTCTTCCTACTCCTTTTGAACATGTAAATGAGATGTGAATATATTGTTTTCTTCTCTTTCTAATTGTTTTAATCAATTGCTTATTTTTATTTTATTATTATTATTTTTTTTACGTGTTCAAATAAATAAATAAATAAATAAATAAAATAAAGGCTTTGTATGAACCTAGACAGACATGGATGTAAACTGTGACTTCACTTTTGCAGAAACAAACAACTGCAAGGCAGTATTTCTAGTTTTGACTCATGATGCTCTGAGGTTTTAATGAATCTGACTCGGGCCAACTAGAGTTGTGAACTCTCTGGTAGTGAAGAAATATGCTGCTCATTACGTTCCTTCTAGTATTATTCATTCTCTATGAATGGAATTGTGTTTATTCATACCTGTGCTCTTATTTCTTATCATTGCTGATTATTTGATTTGATTTGAACCTGCTTGCAGTGTGGATTGCCCACATTGGCCTTTGTAGTTAATACACCTTTCTGTCTGTCCATGACATTCAACTTCATAAGCAAAATGGCCACACCAGTGGGAGAAACCTTGTGAGAGTCACTCCAATGGGAGCACCGTGCATAACAGGGAAATAATAGCAACAGTATTATTTACTTGTTTTTATTCTGTTTTTTATTTGTCATCATACATTTAAAAATGTTTTGTTGCAAACAGACCTGCCATTTCAGCCTTGTCAAAAGGCTTCTGATATGAAACAAAGGAAGCCTCCAGAGCAACGACCACAATGCACATGTATATCCTCACCACACACACATATATACACATTTTTTCTTCCCCTGTTTGTTTAAGCACACATGGTCAAAAGTCACATGGTAATGTGAAAAAAAAAAACATTTTCTACTCAGTCGGCATGTGCCGAAATGGAAGACACACACACACACACACACACACACACACACACACACACACACACACA
Organism: Epinephelus fuscoguttatus; assembly: GCF_011397635.1. Lineage (NCBI taxonomy): Eukaryota > Metazoa > Chordata > Actinopteri > Perciformes > Serranidae > Epinephelus > Epinephelus fuscoguttatus. Next base: position 37,448,772 of record NC_064764.1, read on the forward strand.
CACACACACACAAAGTTCTCTGGAGTCAACATCTCATGAAAATTAAAGTCTGTAAAGTGCAATTAAATGAGAAACATTTCTGGAACCATGCATGCACATACTTTCAGTGTTGTGTAAACACATAAGCCATCTGCATTAATACAGTATGTATTGATGAATTTGAATATTAAATGTGATCAATACACCCTGAGCCTATGATGGGAATATGAATGTCATTACTTGTAAACAGGGTTCAAGTTTGCTAACTAAAGTCATGACAGTAAAGTTAATCTAAATTCTAAATTCCAGGTGTGTTGACTTGATAATGGAGAAGTAATCAGCATTAATACATCAAATCATTTTGGCCGGACAGATCAACTTCTTCAGATGTTTAAATATTTCTTTCACTTTGAGTCCATATACCACTGGATTGAAGAGAGGATAATACAAAAACGCTTGTAAAGTCATTATGAAATGTAAATCAGATCCCTTATCCAGTTCAATTATAATGACATCATATAGACACAGGGAGGAAAAGCTGATTAGAATTATCAGGTGGGGTGAACAAGTCTGTGCAGCTTTTTTCCTGACATTTCTACCTCTTCGATAGGATATTATCAGTATTCTGGTGTATGTAAAAAGTATGAAGAGTATAGGTAAAACTGCCAGATTAAACAGATTAGACATATCAACTATGGATCGTACTGTCGATGTCCCACAGTAGAGACCGTAATATGAATTATTGCAGAAAATTGCTTTTAAAGTGAAATTACAGAGTTTCATTTGAGCACTCAGTATTGTTGAGACTGCAACCTGACAAGCAGGTATCACCCAAGCATAACCCAGGATAATACTCACCACGTTTTTTGTCATGATAGTTGTATATTGCAGAGGTTTACATATAGACACATACCTGTCATAGGCCATGGCCGCCAACAGTAAGAAATCTGAAGCACTAACAGAATAAAATATAAAACATTGTAAGAGACAGGCTGAATATGTTATGACCTGTTTTCAGATAAAATGTCAATCAATAATTTTGGGTACACAGTAGTGTTGGTAACAACAGAGTTCAGTAACAATGCTGCAATGAAAATGTACATAGGCTCATGGAGATTCTGATGTATCCAAATAAGGTACACAATGATGATGTTAAAAGAGACTGATAGAACATACACAATAAACATATTTAGAAAAATTAAATACCTGTAGTTGCCCATTTCCGCATACCCATAAAGAGTTATATACGTCAGATTTAATTCACCATCCATGAAGAATGTCACAACTTAAACCCACACAGGCAGATTGTATCACAGCATAAATGAATCAACCGAGAAGAGTCTGTGAAGGTCAGCATAGATCATGTATTTGATGGTTTCATTCATTTACAGATACCTGACCTTCAGCTGCACTTAATGTGTGTTCATTTTCATTCAGGAAGTGAACTGTTGAGTTAGACTAAGTATTTTACGACATTTCATCACCCTCAATGGAACTCATTAACTCTTCCACCAAGAGCTGATGTCATGTCAACAACTTCATTAAACTCTGGAGGCCTGAACCCATAGGTGTTAAACTTTGTTTATATGGACGTGTGTGTGTGTGTGTTTTTGTTTTTTTTTTTTAACTTTTAATGCCTCTGCGCTGGCGACAGCCACAAACAACTGCGGTCTTATGTTTTGGGGTTGTTCATCTTGCAGTGCATTCCTCCCATTCTTGTGAATGTGATATCTCAAGAATGCATTAATAGAGGACAAATAATACCAGAAAATAAAGTAATGGGCAACATATTTCATTACTACAGCAGAGGTTCTGGGTCTATCCCGCAGCCTCCTATGAGTTGGACATGCCCAGAAAACCTTGAGTATGAGAAATCAAGGAGGATCCTGATCAGATGCCACCTAAATTAGCCCCTCTCTGCGCTAAGAACCACCCTACGTAGGAACCTAATTTTGGCCACCTGTATCCATGATCTCATTTTTTTGATCACTACCCAAAGCTCATGACCATAGGTGAGGGCTGGGATGTAGATGGACCTTTAAACCAAAAGCTTTGCCTTCTGGCTCTGCTCCCTCTTCCCCACAACAGTCGGGCCTGGCGCTCACTTCACTGCAGACACCTCGCCAAGGTACCTGTCCATCTCACACTACATTCATCCAAACAGCTTCACACTAGGCTACCAAACTACCCCAGTGCATGCTGGAGGTCATGGTGTGATGAAGCCAACTGAACTTAATATCTACAAAGAGCAAGGATGCAATTGAGTTCCCTAAAGTTCCACAGTTTGCACTTTCCTTACACAAGGACCAGATAGCAATGACCCAAGTACCCTGTATTCACGTAACATGAATCCCAATGGGAAAAGGTTGTAAGCCTTCACCTAGTCTAGAAAACACATGTAGACTGGATGGGCAAACTCCTAGGACCCCTCTAGCAGCCCTGTAAGGGTAAAGAGCTGGTCCACTGATCCATGGCCAGGGCTGAATCCACTTTGCTCCTCCTGAATTCAAGGTTCAACAATCGATCAGAGCCTCCCTTCCAGCACCCTGGAATTTTTTTTTTTTTTTTTACAGGGAGGCTGAGAAGTGTGATACCCCTCTAACTGGAGCACACTTGCCAGTCTCTGTTTTTATTTTTTTTTAAATGGGAACCACTGGCCCGGCCAACAACTCCACAGGCAACGTCCTCAACTTCCACACAACATTGACAACTCATTTCTGCTGAGACAGCCCAACAATGTTCAAAGCATTAAGCATCTCAGGGCAAATCTCATGAACACCTGGCACCTTCGTGCTGGGGAGCTTTTGTCTACCTCAGCAACCTCTGCCAGGGATATGGGCAAGGGTTCCCCCGACTCTTCAGACTTTGCGCCCTCCACTGAGGATATGTTGGCCAGGTTCAGAAGCTCCACAAAGTGTTTTTTCAACCATTTGACAACATCCCCAGTCTGGGTCAGACGTCCTCCTCCTCTGCTGAACACAGCCTGAGACAAGCCCTGCTCTCCCTTCCTGAGGTGTCCAAAGGTTTGCCAGGACTTCCTTGAGGCCAACTGAAAGTCATTCTCCATAGCCTTCCTGAACTCCTCCCACACCTGGGTTTTTGCTTTGCTGACCATTGCAGCTGCAGTCCTACTGGCCAAATGGTATCTGTCTGCTGCTTCAGGAGACCCCTGAGCCAACCAAGCCTGAAAGGCCTCCTTTTTCAGACGGACAGCCAACCTTCACAGCTGGTGTTCACCAGTGGGTTCTTAGATTACTGCCATAAAAGGCACCAATGGCCCTCTAACCACAACTTTTAGCAACTGGCTCAGCAGTGGAGTCTTTCAACATGGCCCACTTGCATTCCATGTCCCCAACCCTGGGATGCAGAAAAAACTCTTCTCGAGGTTGGAGTTAAAGACCTTGCCGACAGGGGCCTCAGCCAGACGTTCCCAGTTCACCTTCACCATGCTTTACTATTACTGTGATATTTCAAGATTCTTTAGAGCTATTGGCATTTCCAATCAGGTGTTGTTATGCTCAAATTAAAATGCACATAAAAAGAGCTGGATTGAGACACACCTACTGATTAGGGCCTTGCAGCAACCCTACAATATCTCTAATTACAATGGAGTAAAAATGTTCATGGAGGCATTAAAAACAACAATTACCACCTCTTGTATGTCTGCAGAAACTACCCAAGTTGCAGTTACATTTTACATCCATGTCTGTCCATACTCATATGCAGCCATGAAAGTTGACAGTGCTTCAAATATGGATGTTGCTACGAAGAGGCTGCAAATTCTGAAACATGGATGCTTTGTACACATCTCCCCCCTGGCAGCACAGATTTATACAATCAGCACAGTTTCAAGATTAGACACAATTTAAGTATATAACCAAATGTCTCCCCTTCTGTTCCTGAGATATGACATTGAATTACGACCAGAACAGTGTTTTTGCAGAACATTATGATGTCACAGTGAAGTTCACCCTTGACCTTTTGGATATGAAATATCATCACTTTGTCAGTTTACCCTATTAGACGTTTGTGTGACGTTTTGTCATAATTAGAGCGTAAATTCTTGAGTTATGTCAAAAAACATGTTTTGTGAGGTTACAGTGGTCCTAACCTTTGACCAACAAAATCTAATCAGATCTTTCTTGAGTCCATGTGGACGTTTGTGCCAATTTGGAGAAAATTACTCAAAGGTCCTGTTGAGATATCAGACAGACACAAGGTCACAGTGACCTTGACCTTTGGCCACCAAAATCTAATCAAGTCACTTTTGAGTCTGAGTGGACATTGTGCTAAACATAAATAAATTCTCTTAATGGAATTGTGTTTATTCATACCTGTGTTCTTTTTTGTTATTGTTGCTGATTATTTGGTTTGATGTGCTTGCAGTGTGTGTTGCCCAACTGAAACTGTGATGTTTGTATAGATCCTCTGTTTGTGAATCATCCATGTTTTAGACATTGTCTTCTGTTAAGGCTTTGTATGAACCTGGACAGACATGGATGTTAACTGTGACTTCACTTTTGCAGAAACAAACAACTGCAAGGCAGTATTTCTAGTTTTGACTCGTGATGCTCTGAGGTTTTAATGAATCTGACTCGGGCCAACTAAAGTTGTGAACTCTCTGGTAGTGAAGAAATATGCTGCTCATTACGTTCCTTCTAGTATTATTCATTCTCTATGAATGGAATTGTGTTTATTCATACCTGTGCTCTTATTTCTTATCATTGCTGATTATTTGATTTGATTTGAACCTGCTTGCAGTGTGGATTGCCCACATTGGCCTCTGTAGTTAATACACCTTTCTGTCTATCCATGACATTCAACTTCATAAGCAAAATGGCCACACCAGTGGGAGAAACCTTGTGAGAGTCACTCCAATGGGAGCCCGTGCATAACAGGGAAATAATAGCAACATTATCATTTACTTTAGCTTTATTCTGTTTTTTATTTGTCATCATACATTTAAAAATGTTTTGTTGCAAACAGACCTGCCATTTCAGCCTTGTCAAAAGGCTTCTGATATGGAACAAAGGAAGCCTCCAGAGCAACGACCACAATGCACATGTATATCCTCACCACACAAACATACATACACATTTTTTCTTCCCCTGTTTGTTCAAACACACATGGTCACAAGTCACATGGTAATGTGAAAAAAGATTTTCTACTCAGTCGGCATGTGCCAAAATGGAAGACAAAAAACCGCTGGGAACAGAAAATTTTACACACACACACACACACAAAAAAAGGTTCTTTGGAGTCAACATCTCATGAAAATTAAAGTCTGTAAAGTGCAATTAAATGAGAAACATTTCTGGAACCATGCATGCACACACTTTCAATGTTGTGTAAACACATAAGCCATCTGCATTAATACAGTATATATTGATGAATTTGAATATTAAATGTGGTCAATACACCCTGAGCCTATGATGGGAATATGAATGTAATTACTTGTAAACAGGGTTCAAGTTTGCTAACTAAAGTCATGACAGTAAAGTTAATCTAAATTCTAAATTCCAGGTGTGTTGACTTGATAATGGAGAAGTAATCAGTATTAATACATCAAATCATTTTGGCCGGACAGATCAACTTCTTCAGATGTTTAAATATTTCTTTCACTTTGAGTCCATATACCACTGGATTGAAGAGAGGATAATACAAAAACGCTTGTGAAGTCATTATGAAATGTAAATCAGATCCCTTATCCAGTTCAATTATAATGACATCATATAGACACAGGGAGGAAAAGCTGATTAGAATTATCAGGTGGGGTGAACAAGTCTGTGCAGCTTTTTTCCTGACATTTCTACCTCTTCGATAAGATATTATCAGTATTCTGGTGTATGTAAAAAGTATGAAGAGTATAGGTAAAACTGCCAGATTAAACAGATTAGACATATCAACTATGGATCGTACTGTCGATGTCCCACAGTAGAGACCGTAATATGAATTATTGCAGAAAATTGCTTTTAAAGTGAAATTACAGAGTTTCATTTGAGCACTCAGTATTGTTGAGACTGCAACCTGACAAGCAGGCATCACCCAAGCATAACCTAGGATAACACTCACCACGTTTTTTGTCATGATAGTTGTATATTGCAGAGGTTTACATATAGACACATACCTGTCATAGGCCATGGCCGCCAACAGTAAGAAATCTGAAGCACTAACAGAATAAAATATAAAACATTGTAAGAGACAGGCCGAATATGTTATGACCTGTTTTTCAGATAAAATGTCAATCAATAATTTTGGGTACACAGTAGTGTTGGTAACAACAGAGTTCAGTAACAATGCTGCAATGAAAATGTACATAGGCTCATGGAGATTCTGATGTATCCAAATAAGGTACACAATGATGATGTTAAAAGAGACTGATAGAACATATACGATAAACATATTTAGAAAAATTAAATACCTATAGTTGCCCATTTCCGCATACCCATAAAGAGTTATATACGTCAGATTTAATTCACCATCCATGAAGAATGTCACAACTTAAACCCACACAGGCAGATCGTATCACAGCATAAATGAATCAACTGAGAAGAGTCTGTGAAGGTCAACATAGATCATGTATTTGATGGTTTCATTCATTTACAGATACCTGACCTTCAGCTGCACTTAATGTGTGTTCATTTTCATTCAGGAAGTGAACTGTTGGAGTTAGACTAAATATTTTACGACATTTCATCACCCTCAATGGAACTCATTAACTCTTCCACCAAGAGCTGATGTCATGTCAACAACTTCATTAAACTCTGGAGGCCTGAACCCATAGGTGTTAAACTTTGTTTATATGGACGTGTGTGTGTGTGTGTGTTTTTTTTTTTTTTTTTTTAACTTTTAATGCCTCTGCACCAGCGACAGCCACAAACAACTGCAGTGTTATGTTTTGGGGTTGTTCATCTTGCAGTGCATTCCTCCCATTCTTGTGAATGTGATATCTCAAGAATGCATTAATAGAGGACAAATAATACCAGAAAATAAAGTAATGGGCAGCATATTTCATTACTACAGCAGAGGTTCTGGGTCTATCCCGCAGCCTCCTATGAGTTGGACGAGCCCAGAAAACCTTGAGTATGAGAAATCAAGGAGGATCCTGATCAGATGCCACCTAAATTAGTCCCTCTCTGCGCTAAGAACCACCCTACGTAGGAACCTAATTTTGGCCACCTGTATCCATGATCTCATTCTTTTGATCACTACCCAAAGCTCATGACCATAGGTGAGGGCTGGAATGTAGATGGACCTTTAAACCAAAAGCTTTGCCTTGTGGCTCAGCTCCCTCTTCCCCACAACAGTCGGGCCTGGCGCTCACTTCACTGCAGACACCTCGCCAAGGTGCCTGTCCATCTCACACTACATTCATCCAAACAGCTTCACACTAGGCTACCAAACTACCCCAGTGCATGCTGGAGGTCATGGTGTGATGAAGCCAACTGAACTTAATATCTACAAAGAGCAAGGATGCAATTATGAGTTCCCTAAAGTTCCCTGACTTTGTTCCGAGGAAGTGGACACAGTTTGCACTTTCCTTACACAAGGACCAGATAGCAATGACCCAAGTACCCTGTATTCACGTATTACCCCCCACATGAATCCCAATGGGAAAAGGTTGTAAGCCTTCACCTAGTCTAGAAAACACATGTAGACTGGATGGGCAAACTCCTAGGACCCCTCCAGCAGCCCTGTAAGGGTAAAGAGCTGGTCCACTGGTCCACTGGTCCACTGATCCATGGCCAGGGCTGAATCCACTTTGCTCCTCCTGAATTCAAGGTTCAACAATCAATCAGAGCCTCCCTTCCAGCACCCTGGAGTTTTGTTTTTTTTTTTACAGGGAGGCTGAGAAGTGTGATACCCCTCTAACTGGAGCACACTTGCCAGTCTCTGTTTTTATTTTTTTTTAAATGGGAACCACTGGCCCGGCCAACAACTCCACAGGCAACGTCCTCAACTTCCACACAACATTGACAACTCGTTTCTGCTAAGACAGCCCAACAATGTTCAAAGCATTAAGCATCTCAGGGCAAATCTCATGAACACCTGGCACCTTCGTGCTGGGGAGCTTTTGTCTACCTCAGCAACCTCTGCCAGGGATATGGGCAAGGTTCCCCGACTCTTCAGACTTTGCGCCTCCACTGAGGATATGTTGGCCAGGTTCAGAAGCTCCACAAAGTGTTTTTTCAACCATTTGACAACATCCCCAGTCTGGGTCAGACGTCCTCCTCCTCTGCTGAACACAGCCTGAGACAAGCCCTGCTCTCCCTTCCTGAGGTGTCCAAAGGTTTGCCAGGACTTCCTTGAGGCCAACTGAAAGTCATTCTCCATAGCCTTCCCGAACTCCTCCCACACCTGGGTTTTTGGTTTGCTGACCATTGCAGCTGCAATCCTACTGGCCAAATGGTATCTGTCTGCTGCTTCAGGAGACCCCTGAGCCAACCAAGCCTGAAAGGCCTCCTTTTTCAGACAGACACCCAACCTTCACAGCTGGTGTTCACCAGTGGGCTCTTAGATTACTGCCATAAAAGGCACCAATGGCCCTCTAACCACAACTTTAGCAACTGGCTCAGCAGTGGAGTCTTTCAACATGGCCCACTTGCATTCCATGTCCCCAGCCTCCCCTGGGATGCACAAGACCTTGCCGACAGGGGCCTCAGCCAGATGTTCCCAGTTCACCTTCACTATGCTTTACTATTTCTGTGATATTTCAAGATTCTTTCGAGCTATTGGCATTTCCAATCAGGTGTTGTTATGCTCAAATTAAAATGCGCATAAAAAGAGGTGGATTGAGACACACCTACTGATTAGGGCCTTGCAGCAACCCTACAATATCTCTAATTACAATGGAGTAAAAATGTTCAGGCATTAAAAAGAGCAATTACCACCTCACAGTTGTATGTCTACAGAAACTAGCCAAGTTGCAGTTACATTTTACATCCATGTCTGTCCATACTCATATGCAGCCATGAAAGTTGACAGTGCTTCAAATATGGATGTTGCTACGAAGAGGCTGCAAATTCTGAAACATGGATGCTTTGTACACATCTCCCCCCTGGCAGCACAGATTTATACAATCAGCACAGTTTCAAGATTAGACACAAATTAATGTATAACCAAATGAGATATGACATTGAATTATGACCAGAAAAGTGTTTTGGCAGAACATTATGATGTCACAGTGAAGTTCACCCTTGACCTTTTGGATATAAAATATCATCACTATTAATTTACCCTACTAGACGTTTGTGTGACGTTTCGTCATAATTAGAGTTTACATTCTTGAGTTATGTCAAAACACATGTTTTGTGAGGTCCCAGTGGTCCTGACCTTTGACCACCAAAATCTAATCAGATCTTTCTTGAGTCCATGTTTAGTTTAGTTTAGTTTAGTTTAGTTTATCAAGGGACAGTGTGCAATAGCATTAATCCTTTACAAGAAATGAGGAGATGGTTGCACCAGATTTAGCAATAACTGCTAATTTCCATCTGTAGTCCCAACATATAATTTACAATATACACAGACCACAATCTAAAAAACAAAGAAACCTAAAATACAGATGAACAGAGGACAGCACAGAGACAATACAGACATACAATTTCCACATTTAAAATAACCAAGTTGTTCCAGTGCAGGGAGGAACAACTTACAAAACACTAAAAGGCAGTCCAAGTAGCAGCTCCTGATATAAAGTGCAAGGCAGGAATGTGCATAGATAAAGTGCTGGTGTTGTTGGTAGTTGACAAAGTGCTCGTAGCAGCAAAAAAAAGTTACAGAGTTGATTATAGTTTAGAGTACAACAATAAGAAACCTAAATACCAACGATGGTAATATGACAGAAATATCTGTAACAGAGCTCAGATAAACAGCAGAAGAGAAACGCAAAACGAGACATAATGATAGAAAATCAGACAGGGAATCTGACAGCAGCACGTAGTGTTGGCAACATTGCTTACTCAGGAGCCATTTCTTTGTGGCAAGGCAGAAACTGCGATAATTCCTGTTGATTTTCAAATCACTAGGGAGTCTATTCCATTCTCCGATGGCCTTGATGGAGAAAGCAGATTGACCAAAGGATGACTTTCTTTGTGGGATTTTACAGTCTCCTCTCGTCGCAGATCTTAAAGCTCTTGTTCTCTGTTCAGAGTAGGAGAGTATGAGTTTTTTCTATGTTGGGGGAGGGGGTGGGGGGGCTGCATTATTGATTATTTTATGTACTAAGCAAATGTTTGATAATGTACTTACATTGTCGAAGCTTAGTAAATTGTATTTGGAGAGAATGTTGCAGTGGTGGTGCTGTCTTGGTTTTCTGTCCAGAACCTTCAATGCTTGCCCGTAGAGAGATCTGATTGGATTTAGAGTGGTCTGGTTAGCTTGGGTCCAACATGGCATGCAGTATCTCATGTAGGGGAGTATCATAGCATTGAAGTTCATTTTTGCAGCATCAGTTGTTAAAGAGTTCCTGACCTGATATGACAGAAGTTCATGATGTTGAATTTCAAAACATGAGCCATTTTAGCTATGTGCACCATGTGGATGTTTGTGCCAATTTGTGTCTCCAAAAGTAGATCAGGAGCCAGAGCCTTTAGCTATCAGGCTCCTCTCCTGTGGAATCATCTTCCTATTACGGTCCAGGAGGCAGACACCATCTCCACATTTAAGACTAGACTTAAGACTTTCCTCTTTGATAAAGCTTATAGTTAGGGCTGGCTCAGGCTTGTCCTGTACCAGCCCCTAGTTAGGCTGACTTAGGCCTAGTCTGCCGGAGGACCCCCCTATAATACACCAGGCACCTTCTCTTCTTCTTCTCTCTCTCTCTTTCTCTCTCTCTCTCTCTCTCTCTCTGGTATTCTATTACTGCATCTTGCTAACTCGGCCATTCTGGATGTCACTAACTCGGCTTCTTCTCCGGAGCCTTTGTGCTCCACTGTCTCTCAGATTAACTCATATCACAGCGGTGCCTGGACAGCGTGACGTGTGTGGTTGTGCTGCTGCCGTGGTCCCGCCAGATGCCTCCTGCTGCTGCTGCCATCATTAGTCATTAGTCATACTTCTTCTGTTATTATACACATATGACTATTGTCACACATGTATACTGCCAGATATTAATATATACTTTCAACATATTGTACCGCAGTAGCCAGAACTATAACTATAATATTATTACTTTCAATAATGTTGTTGTAAGCTACTGTCATTACCTGCATCTCTCTCTCTCTCTCTGTCTCATTGTGTCATGTGGATTACTGTTAATTTATTATGCTGATCTGTTCTGTACGACATCTATTGCACGTCTGTCCGTCCTGGAAGAGGGATCCCTCCTCAGTTGCTCTTCCTGAGGTTTCTACCGTTTTTTTTCCCCGTTAAAGGTTTTTTTGGGGAGTTTTTCCTGATCCGCTGCGAGGGTCATAAGGACAGAGGGATGTCATATGCTGTAAAGCCCTCTGAGGCAAATTGTGATTTGTGATATTGGGCTGTATAAATAAAATTGAATTGAATTGAATTGAATTTGGAGAAAATTACTCAAAGGTCCTGTTGAGATATCAGACAGACACAAGGTCACAGTGACCTTGACCTTTGGCCACCAAAATCTAATCAATTCATTTTTGAGTTTAAGTGGACATTTGTGCCAAACCTAAATAAATTCTCTTAATGGAATTGTGTTTATTCATACCTGTGTTCTTTTTTGTTATTGTTGCTGATTATTTGGTTTGATGTGCTTGCAGTGTGTGTTGCCCAACTGAAACTGTGATGTTTGTATAGATCCTCTGTTTGTGAATCATCCATGTTTTAGGCATTGTCTTCTGTTAAGGCATTGTCATTATTGTAGTCGTTATTGTTGTTGTTGTTTGTTGTTGTTTCTTGGTCTTGTTGTTATCATTATCATTACTATTGTTGTTGTTATTACAGTATTACTATTATTATTGATGTGAATATTGAGTGAACAAGGGGTAGGACCAGATAAGTTTATACTTCTTCCTACTCCTTTTGAACATGTAAATGAGATGTGAATATATTGTTTTCTTCTCTTTCTAATTGTTTTAATCAATTGCTTATTTTTTTTTTTTTTTTTTTTTTTACATGTTCAAATAAATAAATATATATATATATATATATATATATATATATATATATATATAAAATAAAGGCTTTGTATGAACCTAGACAGACACGGATGTAAACTGTGACTTCACTTTTGCAGAAACAAACAACTGCAAGGCAGTATTTCTAGTTTTGACTCGTGATGCTCTGAGGTTTTAATGAATCTGACTCGGGCCAACTAGAGTTGTGAACTCTCTGGTAGTGAAGAAATATGCTGCTCATTACGTTCCTTCTAGTATTATTCATTCTCTATGAATGGAATTGTGTTTATTCATACCTGTGCTCTTATTTCTTATCATTGCTGATTATTTGATTTGATTTGAACCTGCTTGCAGTGTGGATTGCCCACATTGGCCTCTGTAGTTAATACACCTTTCTGTCTATCCATGACATTCAACTTCATAAGCAAAATGGCCACACCAGTGGGAGAAACCTTGTGAGAGTCACTCCAATGGGAGCCCCGTGCATAACAGGGAAATAATAGCAACATTATCATTTACTTTAGTTTTATTCTGTTTTTTATTTGTCATCATACATTTAAAAATGTTTTGTTGCAAACAGACCTGCCATTTCAGCCTTGTCAAAAGGCTTCTGATATGAAACAAAGGAAGCCTCCAGAGCAACGACCACAATGCACATGTATATCCTCACCACACACACATATATACACATTTTTTCTTCCCCTGTTTGTTCAAGCACACATGGTCACAAGTCACATGGTAATGTGAAGAAAACATTTTCTACTCAGTCGGCATGTGCCGAAATGGAAGACACACACACACACACACACACACACACACACACACACAAAGTTCTCTGGAGTCAACATCTCATGAAAATTAAAGTCTGTAAAGTGCAATTAAATGAGAAACATTTCTGGAACCATGCATGTACATACTTTCAGTGTTGTGTAAACACATAAGCCATCTGCATTAATACAGTATATATTGATGAATTTGAATATTAAATGTGATCAATACACCTGAGCCTATGATGGGAATATGAATGTCATTACTTGAACAGGGTTCAAGTTTGCTAACTAAAGTCATGACAGTAAAGTTACTCACAGAGGCTAAATTCCAGGTGTGTTGACGTGATAATGGAGAAGTAATCAGCATTAATACATCAAATCATTTTGGCCGGACAGATCAACTTCTTCAGATGTTTAAATATTTCTTTCACTTTGAGTCCATATACAACTGGATTGAAGAGAGGATAATACAAAAACGCTTGTAAAGTCATTATGAAATGTAAATCAGATCCTGCATCCAGTCGAATTATAAGGACATCATATAGACACAGGGAGGAAAAGCTGATTAGAATTATCAGGTGGGGTGAACAAGTCTGTGCAGCTTTTTTCCTGACATTTCTACCACTTCGATAGGATATTATCAGTATTCTGGTGTATGTAAAAAGTATGAAGAGTACAGGTAAAACTGCCACACTAAACAGAGTAACCATATCATTTATAGATCGTCCTACTGATACCACACAGAAGAGATTGTAATATGAATTGTTACAAAAAATTGCTTTTAAAGTGAAATTACAGAGTTTCATATAAGCACTCATTATTGTTGAGACTGCAATCTGACAAGCAGGCAGAACCCAAGCTACACCCAGGATAATACTCACCATGTTTTTTGTCATGATAGTTGTATATTGCAGAGGTTTACATATAGACACATACCTGTCATAGGCCATGGCTGCCAACAGTAAGAAATCTGAAGCACTAACAGAATAATATATAAAACATTGTAAGAGACAGGCTGAAAATGTTATGACCTGTTTTTCAGATAAAATATCAATCAATAATTTTGGGTACACAGTAGTGCTGGTAACAACAGAGTTCAGTAACAATGCTGCAATGAAAATGTACATAGGCTCATGGAGATTCTGATGTATCCAAATAAGATACACAATGATGATGTTAAAAGAGACTGATAGAACATACACAATAAACATATTTAGAAAAATTAAATACCTATAGTTGCCCATTTCAGCATACCCATAAAGAGTTATATACGTCAGATTTAATTCACCATCCATGAAGAATGTCACAACTTAAACCCACACAGGCAGATTGTATCACAGCATAAATGAATCAACCGAGAAAAGTCTGTGAAGGTCAACATAGATCATGTATTTGATGGTTTCATTCATTTACAGATACCTGACCTTCAGCTGCACTTAATGTGTGTTCATCTTCAGTCAGGAAGTGAACTGTTGGAGTTAGACTAAATATTTTCTGACATTTCATCACCCTCAATGGAACTCATTAACTCTTCCACCAAGAGCTGATGTCATGTCAACAACTTCATTAAACTCTGGAGGCCTGAACCCATAGGTGTTAAACTTTGTTTATATGGACGTGTGTGTGTGTGTGTGTGTGTGTGTGTGTGTGTGTGTGTGTGTGTGTGTTTTGTTGTTGTTGTTGTTTTTTTAAACTTTTAATGCCTCTGCGCTGGCGACAGCCACAAACAACTGCAGTGTTATGTTTTGGGGTTGTTCATCTTGCAGTGCATTCCTCCCATTCTTGTGAATGTGATATCTCAAGAATGCATTAATAGAGAATAAATAATACCAGAAAATAAAGTAATGGGCAACATATTTCATTACTACAGCAGAGGTTCTGGGTCTATCCCGCAGCCTCCTATGAGTTGGACGAGCCCAGAAAACCTTGAGTATGAGAAATCAAGGAGGATCCTGATCAGACCACCTAAATTAGCCCCTCTCTGCGCTAAGAACCACCCTACGTAGGAACCTAATTTTGGCCACCTGTATCCATGATCTCATTCTTTTGATCACTACCCAAAGCTCATGACCATAGGTGAGGGCTGGGATGTAGATGGACCTTTAAACCAAAAGCTTTGCCTTGTGGCTCAGCTCCCTCTTCCCCACAACAGTCAGGCCTGGCGCTCACTTCACTGCAGACACCTCGCCAAGGTGCCTGTCCATCTCACACTACATTCATCCAAACAGCTTCACACTAGGCTACCAAACTACCCCAGTGCATGCTGGAGGTCATGGTGTGATGAAGCCAACTGAACTTAATATCTATGTAGAGCAAGGATGGAATTATGAGTTCCCTAAAGTTCCACAGTTTGCACTTTCCTTACACAAGGACCGGATAGCAATGACCCAAGTACCCTGTATTCACGTATTACCCCCCACATGAATCCCAATGGGAAAAGGTTGTAAGCCTTCTCCTAGTCTAGAAAACACATGTAGACTGGATGGGCAAACTCCTAGGACCCCTCTAGCAGCCCTGTAAGGGTAAAGAGCTGGTCCACTGGTCCACTGATCCATGGCCAGGGCTGAATCCACTTTGCTCCTCCTGAATTCAAGGTTCAACAATCAATCAGAGCCTCCCTTCCAGCACCCTGGAGTTTTTTGGGGTTTTTTTACAGGGAGGCTGAGAAGTGTGATACCCCTCTAATTGGAGCACACTTGCCAGTCTCTGTTTTTATGTTTTTTTTTTAAATGGGAACCACTGGCCCGGTCAACAACTCCACAGGCAACGTCCTCAACCTCCACACAACATTGACAACTCATTTCTGCTGAGACAGCCCAACAATGTTCAAAGCATTCAGGATCTCAGGGTGAATCTCATCAACATTTGGCACCTTCGTGCTGGGGAGCTTTTGTCTACCTCAGCAACCTCTGCCAGGGATATGGGCAAGGGTTCCCCTGGCTCTTCAGACTTTGCGCCCTCCACTGAGGATATGTTGGCCAGGTTCAGAAGCTCCACAAAGTGTTTTTTCAACCATTTGACAACATCCCCAGTCTGGGTCAGACGTCCTCCTCCCCTGCTGAACGCAGCCTGAGACAAGCCCTGCTCTCCTTTCCTGAGGTGTCCAAAGGGTTGCCAGGACTTCCTTGAGGCCAACTGAAAGTCATTCTCCATAGCCTTCCTGAACTCCTCCCACACCTGGGTTTTTGGTTTGCTGACCATTGCAGCTGCAATCCTACTGGCCAAATGGTATCTGTCTGCTGCTTCAGGAGACCCCTGAGCCAACCAAGCCTGAAAGGCCTCCTTTTTCAGACAGACACCCAACCTTCACAGCTGGTGTTCACCAGTGGGTTCTTAGATTACTGCCATAAAAGGCACCAATGGCCCTCTAACCACAACTTTTAGCAACTGGCTCAGCAGTGGAGTCTTTCAACATGGCCCACTTGCATTCCATGTCCCCAACCCTGGGATGCAGAAAAAACTCTTCTCGAGGTTGGAGTTAAAGACCTTGCCGACAGGGGCCTCAGCCAGACGTTCCCAGTTCACCTTCACCATGCTTTACTATTACTGTGATATTTCAAGATTCTTTAGAGCTATTGGCATTTCCAATCAGGTGTTGTTATGCTCAAATTAAAATGCACATAAAAAGAGCTGGATTGAGACACACCTACTGATTAGGGCCTTGCAGCAACCCTACAATATCTCTAATTACAATGGAGTAAAAATGTTCACGGAGGCATTAAAAACAACAATTACCACCTCTTGTATGTCTGCAGAAACTAGTCAAGTTGCAGTTACATTTTACATCCATGTCTGTCCATACTCATGTGCAGCCATGAAAGTTGACAGTGCTTCAAATATGGATGTTGCTGCGAAGAGGCTGCAAATTCTAAAACGTGGATGCTGCGTACACATCTCCCCCCTGGCAGCACAGATTTATACAATCAGCACAGTTTCAAGATTAGACACCAATTAAGTATATAACCAAATGTCTCCCCTTCTGTTCCTGAGATATGACATTGAATTATGACCAGAAAAGTGTTTTTGCAGAACATTATGATGTCACAGTGAAGTTCACCCTTGACCTTTTGGATATGAAATATCATCACTTTGTCAGTTTACCCTATTAGACGTTTGTGTGACGTTTTGTCATAATTAGAGTGTAAATTCTTGAGTTATGTCAAAACACATGTTTTGTGAGGTTACAGTGGTCCTAACCTTTGACCAACAAAATCTAATTAGATCTTTCTTGAGTCCATGTGGACGTTTGTGCCAATTTGGAGAAAATTACTCAAAGGTCCTGTTGAGATATCAGACAGACACAAGGTCACAGTGACCTTGACCTTTGGCCACCAAAATCTAATCAAGTCACTTTTGAGTCTGAGTCGACATTTGTGCCAAACCTAAATAAATTCTCTTAATGGAATTGTGTTTATTCATACCTGTGTTCTTTTTTGTTATTGTTGCTGATTATTTGGTTTGATGTGCTTGCAGTGTGTGTTGCCCAACTGAAACTGTGATGTTTGTATAGATCCTCTGTTTGTGAATCATCCATGTTTTAGGCATTGTCTTCTGTTAAGGCATTGTGATTATTGTAGTCGTTATTGTTGTTGTTGTTTGTTGTTGTTTCTTGGTGTTGTTGTTATCATTATCATTACTATTGTTGTTGTTATTACAGTATTACTATTATTATTGATGTGAATATTGAGTGAACAAGGGGTAGGACCAGATAAGTTTATACTTCTTCCTACTCCTTTTGAACATGTAAATGAGATGTGAATATATTGTTTTCTTCTCTTTCTAATTGTTTTAATCAATTGCTTATTTTTATTTTATTATTTTTTTATTTACATGTTAAAATAAATAAATATATATATATATATATATATATATATATATATATATATATATATATATATATATATATATATATATATATATATATATATATATATATATATATATATGAAATAAAGGCTTTGTATGAACCTGGACAGACATGGATGTAAACTGTGACTTCACTTTTGCAGAAACAAACAACTGCAAGGCAGTATTTCTAGTTTTGACTCATGATGCTCTGAGGTTTAATGAATCTGACTCGCCAACTAGAGTTGTGAACTCTCTGGTAGTGAAGAAATATGCTGCTCATTACGTTCCTTCTAGTATTATTCATTCTCTATGAATGGAATTGTGTTTATTCATACCTGTGCTCTTATTTCTTATCATTGCTGATTATTTGATTTGATTCGAACCTGCTTGCAGTGTGGATTGCCCACATTGGCCTCTGTAGTTAATACACCTTTCTGTCTATCCATGACATTCATCTTCATAAGCAAAATGGCCACACCAGTGGGAGAAACCTTGTGAGAGTCACTCCAATGGGAGCCCCGTGCATAACAGGGAAATAATAGCAACATTATCATTTACTTTAGTTTTATTCTGTTTTTTATTTGTCATCATACATTTAAAAATGTTTTGTTGCAAACAGACCTGCCATTTCAGCCTTGTCAAAAGGCTTCTGATATGAAACAAAGGAAGCCTCCAGAGCAACGACCACAATGCACATGTATATCCTCACCACACACACATATATACACATTTTTTCTTCCCCTGTTTGTTCAAGCACACATGGTCACAAGTCACATGGTAATGTGAAAAAAAAAACATTTTCTACTCAGTCGGCATGTGCCGAAATGGAAGACACACACACACATACACACACACACACACACACAAGTCTGTAAAGTGCAATTAAATGAGAAACATTTCTGGAACCATGCATGTACATACTTTCAGTGTTGTGTAAACACATAAGCCATCTGCATTAATACAGTATATATTGATGAATTTGAATATTAAATGTGATCAATACACCCTGAGCCTATGATGGGAATATGAATGTCATTACTTGAACAGGGTTCAAGTTTGCTAACTAAAGTCATGACAGTAAAGTTACTCACAGAGGCTAAATTCCAGGTGTGTTGACGTGATAATGGAGAAGTAACCAGCATTAATACATCAAATCATTTTGGCCGGACAGATCAACTTCTTCAGATGTTTAAATATTTCTTTCACTTTGAGTCCATATACAACTGGATTGAAGAGAGGATAATACAAAAACGCTTGTAAAGTCATTATGAAATGTAAATCAGATCCTGCATCCAGTCGAATTATAAGGATATCATATAGACACAAAGAAGAAAAGCTGATTAGAATTATCAGGTGGGGTGAACAAGTCTGTGCAGCTTTTTTCCTGACATTTCTACCTCTTCGATAGGATATTATCAGTATTCTGGTGTATGTAAAAAGTATGAAGAGTACAGGTAAAACTGCCAGATTAAACGTAGTAACCATATCATTTATAGATCGTCCTACTGATGCCACACAGAAGAGATTGTAATATGAATTGTTACAAAAAATTGCTTTTAAAGTGAAATTACAGAGTTTCATATAAGCACTCATTATTGTTGAGACTGCAATCTGACAAGCAGGCAGAACCCAAGCTACACCCAGGATAATACTCACCACGTTTTTTGTCATGATAGTTGTGTATTGCAGAGGTTTACATATAGACACATACCTGTCATAGGCCATGGCCGCCAACAGTAAGAAATCTGAAGCACTAACAGAATAATATATAAAACATTGTAAGAGACAGGCTGAAAATGTTATGACCTGTTTTTCAGATAAAATATCAACCAATAACTTTGGGTACACAGTAGTGCTGGTAACAACAGAGTTCAGTAACAATGCTGCAATGAAAATGTACATAGGCTCATGGAGATTCTGATGTATCCAAATAAGGTACACAATGATGATGTTAAAAGAGACTGATAGAACATATACAATAAACATATTTAGAAAAATTAAATACCTGTAGTTGCCCATTTCAACAAACCCATAAAGAGTTATATACGTTAGATTTAATTCACCATCCATGAAGAATGTCACAACTTAAACCCACACAGGCAGATCGTATCACAGCATAAATGAATCAACCGAGAAAAGTCTGTGAAGGTCAACATAGATCATGTATTTGATGGTTTCATTCATTTACAGATACCTGACCTTCAGCTGCACTTGATTTGTGTTCATCTTCACAGATCAGAAACTGAAGTGTTTAAATCAGATCAAATATTTTCTTACATTTCTTCACCCTCCATGGATCTCATTAACTCTTCCACCAAGAGCTGGTGTCATGTCAACAACTTTATCAAACTCTGGAGGCCTGAACCCACAGGTGTTAAACTTTGTTTACATGGATATATGTGTGTGTGTGTGTGTGTGTGTTTGTGTTTTTAAACTTTTAATGCCTCTGCGCCGGCGACAGCCATGGCCAACGGAGATGTTATGTTTTGGGGTTGTTCATCTTGCAGTGCATTCCTCCAAGTCTTGTGAATGTGATATCTCAAGAATGCATTAAGAGAATTCATTTAAGTTTGGCAAAAATGTCAACTCAGACTCAAAGATGGATTGATTTGATGCAAACATTGGGGGGAAACAACTATTGACTTGCATGTGCACCAACCACAGTACAACACACACAGATACTTTAGATTAGGTTCAGGTTAGGTTAGGAGTGGACAATATGTATCAATATTATGTTGATATCATGATATGAGACTAGATATCATCATATATTTTGGTTTTCGTAATATTGTAAGTTTTTTCCTGGGTTTGAAGGCTAGATTACAGTAAACGATGCCATTTTCTGAATTTGCCAGATTGTCCCAGCTGTTTTCTAATTGCCTTCAAGTTATTGATGATTATTTCTCAAAAATCTTGTGTAGATTTTTATGTGAAAGCAATATCGTCCAATATCCATGTCAAGGGATTTGGTCAAAAATATTGTGATATTTGGTTTCCTCCATATCGTCCAGCCCTACTGAGGTTACAGTGGCTGCCCAGGTAGCCAAAATGACCTGACGCAGATTCGGCCTGAACTCAGCATCCTAGGTGAAATTAGTCAGGCTGGGTCCGGTTGTCCGACGCAGCTGGGACTCGGTATGAATGACACTCCAGAATTTTGCCAAATCAGCTGGCCAGATTTTGGCTGTTGACACTGTCATCACTGGGTAAATTCGTAAACATTCAGTCTGATGTCCTACGGACAATATTAAAGAACACACTGAAAGAAATGTTAACTGAACATATTGTGTGGGCACTATAAGACTGCTCCAACAGCTACAACTACAAATACGTGAACAACATTATCAAACTGTGAAGGCCTGAACCCACAGGTAGAAGATGACGTATTTGCAATATCCACCAACACTTGTTGCGTTTGTTTATGTAATCGCCATTATCAACAACTATCAGTGATGTATCAGGGTCTTAAGGGTTGTCCGGTTTCATAGGGGAAGATTTTAAACCACAACCCTTTTTAACTCTGTTCTGAGGGGCAAGGTGGCACTCGAAATCAAGTGGTAGGGAGAAAAAGAAGAGCTGAGTTTGGGCCTAACCTTTCTATAGAGTCACAGACTCCACCTTTTGGGATCGTGTTTATCCTTGACCTGTTGTGTTACCATACCTTCATGCTGTGTGACAGCTGTAGCCGGGGGTATTATGTTTTCAGGTCGCCCATCCATCGGTAATTATGTCAGTTGTTTGTTCGTATATATACGTACGTCCTATTCCTGTTCTATTCATGACCACAGTGTCTTGAGAATGCCTTGAGGGAATTTCTTCAAATTTGGCACAAATGTCCACTTGGACTCAGCAATGAACAGATTACATTTTGGTGGTCAAAGGTCAAGGTCACCATAAGTTTGTCTGTCTTATTCTCTTGAACGTGATATCTCAAGAACACCTTGAAGGTATTTCTTCAAATTTAGCACAAGTATCCACTTGGACACAACAATAAACTGACTAGATTTTGATCGTCAAAGTCAAGGTGACTGTGGCCTCACATCTGTCTTATTCTCATGAATGCCATGTCTCAAGAAGCCCTTGAGGGAAACTTGTCAAATTTAGTACAAACGTCCACTTGCACTCAAGGGTGAACTGATTAAATTTTGTTGGTCAAAGGTCAAGTTCACCATGACTTCATCTGTCTCATTTTGTTGATCATGATATATTAAGAACGCCTTAAATGTGTTTCTTTAGATTGGGCATAAATTTCTACTTGGACTCAATGATGAACTGATTAGAAAGATTTTGGTCGTCAAAGGTATAGGTAACTGTGGCCTTGCATCCGTCTTATTCTCATGAACATGATATCTCAAGAAGAGCTTGAGGGAATTTATTTAATTTATTTATTATATGATTAGATTTTGGTGGTCAAAGGTCAAGGTCATTTTTACCTTAAAAACATCTTTTTTGGCCATAACTTGAGAAAAAGTTAAAAAGTCAACTGCACTGTGACATCATAACTTTCTGCAAAAACACTTTTTTTTGGCCATTATTCAACGCCCTATCTCAAGAACAGAAGTGAAAACATTTAGAATTGGTGACACTGTTTTTGGTGTCCACCTTGAAACTGTGCCGATTGTATAAATCTTCTGTGTAGCCGGGGAGGAGATGTGTAGAAAGCATCCATGTTTTAGAATATGTAGTTTCTTTGCAGCAATATCCATATTTAAAACAATCCCCACCATTGACAAGATATTCCAGCAATCTGTGTTTTCACAGTTAAACGATAGGGGGTGCTGTCACACATCTTGTGAAAATAGAACAGCACTGCCATGTACAAAAACAAAGAAGAAGATCCACTGTAAACTGGAAGAAGATGTTGTTTACAGAGGAGATGTTGCAGCTTGTAAACTGCACGAAAATGCCGGTGCCAATAGAGCGGTTTATTGTTGTGCGAGCTATGGAGATGTTGATGGACACAGACTCCGACAATTCCTGTTTTTGATCAACATTCTGAATCCAATTTGGACAAAGAAGCAAACGAGTTCGGTGGGACTTAACTGACTCTCTATGATGGTGACAGTGACACACAGACAAGACGACCATAAAGGACGCGGAGACAACAGAACACTGAACGGTCACTGAACATGGCAATGTGTTCCACTGTACCTCAAACAGAATATTATTTTCAATTTAATAATTATTATTATTAGAGTTTTCATTTATACAATTCAAACTGACATTAGGACACGAGAAAAAAAACAGAAAAAGTAAATGTGA
The DNA here is from genome assembly GCF_011397635.1 of Epinephelus fuscoguttatus. NCBI lineage: Eukaryota > Metazoa > Chordata > Actinopteri > Perciformes > Serranidae > Epinephelus > Epinephelus fuscoguttatus. The sequence goes on from NC_064764.1 coordinate 37,471,717, forward strand.
AATTGATTTTATACATTAAAATGACTGACAATGTCAAGTGTTGATAACAAAGAAATGGGATAGGACAGAATAAAATGTGTTTGTGTTTGTCTGTGTGTCTTTTAGTTTTATATACTGTTTACATATTCATAGAACAAATTATTCTCTGGGTCTTGAAACATTGGTGAATACGTTCAAAAATGCCGGTGGTGGCTGGCAACTTAAAAATAACACATTGGCAGGGACAGTGTTAAAGCATCGTCAACTATCATGGCTAAATATGACTGTGGACAGACAATGATGTAAACTGTGACCTCAACGACAGAGGCATACCACGATGAGATGGTACTTCTAGTTTTTGGTTCTTGGTTTTTCTTTGCAGTGTGAATTGTCCATATTGACCTCAGGCCTCTGTAGTCAGTGCAACTGTGTATATCTCTGTTATCTTTTACTTAATAAACACAAAGTGCAGAAACTTTAGAAGAGGCCATTCAAAATGAAATAGACAAAAAAAAAGCGTACTGCACTGTTGCAGCATATTAAGTAGTCGCTACCTTGTTCAAACTGAAGATACTCTTTACTGATACTGTTTCCATGACAAATACTCAAGAGGATATTTTACAGCGTGAAAGAAAAGCCTGATATCAAATACCTTCCAAAGATTATAACATTCACATCTCTGCATTATTGTTACAGAAGATTAAATTACTGCACAACAGCAGCACTCACATCAATATTACTGTCACATCACCTTTAACGAATCAAATCACTTTGCCTTGACAGAACAACCTCTTCAGCTGTTTAGAGATTTCTTTCATTTTCAGTCCGTATATTATTGGATTGAAGAGAGGATGATACAAAACAGCTTGTAAAGTCATTGTTAAACGTACATTGCTTGGAAAATCAGACCCCAGTCGAACTATAATGACATCATAGGCACAGAAACAGGAAAAGCTGATTAAAACCAACAGATGAGGTAAACATGTCTGTGCAGCTTTTGTCCTGACTTCTCTACTACTTTCATATGATATTATAAGTATCCTGGTGTACGTGAAAAGTATAAAAAGCAATGGCAAAAGTGCATTGCATAACAGAGCCACTACGCCATATATAGACCGTGCTGTTGAACTTGCACAAGCGAGATTGTAAACTGCATTGTTACAAAAAACTCCTTGTAAAGTGAAGTTACAGAGTTTCATGTCAGCACTCAGTATTACTGGAACTGCAATCAGACAAGCAGGCACAAGCCACGCTAAAACCAGTAAAATACTGACTGTGTCTTTTCTCATGATAGTTGTATATTGCAGAGGTTTACATATAGACGCAAACCTGTCATAGGCCATGGCTGACAGCAGTAAGAACTCAGAAGCACTTAAGGAGTAATACAGAAGGAATTGCACGAGACAAGCTGAATATGATATGACCTGTTTTTCAGATAAAATGTCAATGAAAAACTTGGGGTACAAGCAGTGCTGAAAAAAACAGAGTTTAGTAATAATGCTGCAATGAAAATGTACATAGGCTCATGGAGGTTCTTGTGTTTCCAAATAAGAGTCACAATGGTGATATTAAAGCAGATTGCTAGAATATATGCAGTAAACATAATAACAAAAACTAAATACCTGTATTTGCCCATCTCCACATACCCATAAAGAGTTATATATGTTACATTTAATTCGTCATCCATGAAGAATGTCACAACAGGCAGATTGTATCACAGCATAAATGAATTAACTGAGAAAAGAAGTCCTCCTATGAAGAGTGACATAGAGCATGTCTTTGATTGTCTCATTCATTTATGATACCTGACCTGTGATGTTATAATCAACCTCCATGGATCTCATTAACTCTTCCACCAAGAGCTGTTATCATATGAACTTCATCAAACTCTGGAGGCCTAAACCCACAGGTGTTAAAGTTTGTTAACATGAGTGGTTGTTCTCTCAACAGTTTTTTGTTTGGTGCCTCTTTAACCCTTAATGACCCACCAAAGACCCATCCTTGTCTTGTTTTGGGGGAGGGGGAATCTTGAGAGGGTGACAGCAGGTCAACAGTATGTGCCACATAGTGGAGGTTTACATAATCCAAAAGCAGGAAACCTGAAGATTAATTTTTTTTTTTTTTAAAGATATGTTTTTGGGCATTTTTGCCTTTAATGTATAGGACAGCCAAGTGTGAAAGGGGGAGAGAGAGAGAGGGGGATGACATGCAGCAAAGGGCCACAGGCTGGACTCGAGCCCGGGCCGCTGTGGCAACAGCCTTGTATATGGGGCGCCTGCTCTACCACTAAGCTACCGACGCCCCACCTGAAGATTAATTTGAGATGCAGCTCAGCACTGTGTTTCAAGTTTTTCTAGTCGTACATATATCAAAACGATTGCGTTTTGGTTCGACATCTCTTCAAATTTTGAAAGTTTAGAGTAAATTGTTGCTTTGAACGTTGTGATGTAAGTATATGATGCTCAACTATGTCTTAGAAACCAGTGGTTCCCAACTGGTGGGTCATGGTCCAAAAGTGGGCCGCAAATCCATTCAAAAAGGACCGCAATGGACTCGCAAATGTGTCAGGTTTGTAAAAAACACACTTTATTTTGAAGTACAGTAAAATTAAGGCACAAAGCTTTTATTTTTAAGTGCTGTTTCCTGCTGTAGAGTGATTAAATAAAAGGCAGCTACTTAACGAGACGGCAAACTAGCTCAGTGACATGCCAAACACAAGTATGACGCTGAGTATATTAAACTGTGTGGACCTTGAACTAATAACAAGGAGAAATCTGAAACCTGTGGCTGGACCAGTTGGGAGCCACTGTTATAAATTGTTGGAGCAGTTTTTGGTTTGATACCATTTGTTAAACAGATTTGGTGCAAAATGTCTCAGTTTTTGCCACTTTATAGGTGTTAGGATCCCGTGGTTAAAAATGGTGATCAGAAATATTGAATTGTTAATTATATGAAATAATCTGATTTAATTTACAGTAAATCACCTTGTGAAGCACGATTTCCGAAAAAGAAAATATGATAGCCAATAAATTTGAACTATAGCCAAAAAATTACCATATTAATTGTAAAGATTAAAGGATTTTGGAGTTTTTGATATAGCAGGGGTTGGTAATTAATTCACACGTGCTAAGATGAACCCATTTCAGAAAGTTGCAGAGAAAAGTTGCAGTGGTGTGAAACGAAAAAAAAAAAAACAGAACATTGAGCTCATGTCATCAGGGTGGTCTCACTTAGCTAAGGCCTGAAAAGCTGAAAATCAGAACGGAAATACAGCGAGGATTCGTTTGCTTCTTTGACTTGGACAAAGAAGCAAACGAGTTCGGTGGGACTTAACTGAATCTCCATGATGGTGACAGTGACACACAGACAAGACGACCATAAAGGAGACAGAGACAACAGAACACTGAACGATCACTGAACATGGCAACGTGTTCCACTGTACCTCAAACAGAATATTATTTTCACTATTATTATTAGAGTTTTCATTAATACAATTCAAACTGACATTAGGACACGAGAAAAAAACAGAAAAAGTAAATGTGAAATTGATTTTATACATTAAAATGACTGACAAAAATGACAAAGTCAAGTGTTGATAACAAAGAAATGGGATAGGACAGAATAAAATGTGTTTGTGTTTGTCTGTGTGTCTTTAGTTTTATATACTGTTTACATATTCATAGAACAAATTATTCTCTGGGTCTTGAAACATTGGTGAATACGTTCAAAAATGCCGGTGGTGGCTGGCAACTTAAAAATAACACATTGGCAGGGACAGTGTTAAAGCATCGTCAACTATCATGGCTAAATATGACTGTGGACAGACAATGATGTAAACTGTGACCTCAACGACAGAGGCATACCACGATGAGATGGTACTTCTAGTTTTTGGTTCTTGGTTTTTCTTTGCAGTGTGAATTGTCCATATTGACCTCAGGCCTCTGTAGTCAGTGCAACTGTGTATATCTCTGTTATCTTTTACTTAATAAACACAAAGTGCAGAAACTTTAGAAGAGGCCATTCAAAATGAAATAGACAAAAACAAAAAGCGTACTGCACTGTTGCAGCATATTAAGTAGTCGTTACCTTGTTCAAACTGAAGATACTCTTTACTGATACTGTTTCCATGACAAATACTCAAGAGGATATTTTACAGCGTGAAAGAAAAGCCTGATATCAAATACCTTCCAAAGATTATAACATTCACATCTCTGCATTATTGTTACAGAAGATTAAATTACTGCACAACAGCAGCACTCACATCAATATTACTGTCACATCACCTTTAACGAATCAAATCACTTTGCCTTAACAGAACAACCTCTTCAGCTGTTTAGAGATTTCTTTCATTTTCAGTCCATATATTATTGGATTGAAGAGAGGATGATACAAAACAGCTTGTAAACTCATTATTAAACGTACATTGCTTGGAAAATCAGACCCCAGTCGAACTATAATGACATCATAGGCACAGAAACAGGAAAAGCTGATTAAAACCAACAGATGAGGTAAACATGTCTGTGCAGCTTTTGTCCTGACTTCTCTACTACTTTTATATGATATTATAAGTATCCTGGTGTACGTGAAAAGTATAAAAAGCAATGGCAAAAGTGCATTGCATAACAGAGCCACTACTCCATATATAGACCGTACTGTTGAACTTGCACAAGCGAGATTGTAAACTGCATTGTTACAAAAAACTCCTTGTAAAGTGAAGTTACAGAGTTTCATGTCAGCACTCAGTATTACTGGAACTGCAGTCAGACAAGCAGGCACAAGCCACGCTAAAACCAGTAAAATACTGACTGTGTCTTTTCTCATGATAGTTGTATATTGCAGAGGTTTACATATAGATGCAAACCTGTCATAGGCCATGGCTGACAGCAGTAAGAACTCAGAAGCACTTAAGGAGTAATACAGAAGGAATTGCACGAGACAAGCTGAATATGATATGACCTGTTTTTCAGATAAAATGTCAATGAAAAACTTGGGGTACAAAGCAGTGCTGAAAAAAACAGAGTTTAGTAATAATGCTGCAATGAAAATGTACATAGGCTCATGGAGGTTCTTGTGTTTCCAAATAAGAGTCACAATGGTGATATTAAAGCAGATTGCTAGAATATATGCAGTAAACATAATAACAAAAACTAAATACCTGTATTTGCCCATCTCCACATACCCATAAAGAGTTATATATGTTACATTTAATTCGTCATCCATGAAGAATGTCACAACAGGCAGATTGTATCACAGCATAAATGAATCAACTGAGAAAAGAAGTCCCCCTATGAAGAGTGACATAGAGCATGTCTTTGATTGTCTCATTCATTTATGATACCTGACCTGTGATGTTATAATCAACCTCCATGGATCTCATTAACTCTTCCACCAAGAGCTGTTATCATATGAACTTCATCAAACTCTGGAGGCCTAAACCCACAGGTGTTAAAGTTTGTTAACATGAGTGGTTGTTCTCTCAACAGTTTTTTGTTTGGTGCCTCTTTAACCTTTAATGACCCACCAAAGACCCATCCTTGTCTTGTTTTGGGGGAGGGGGAATCTTGAGAGGGTGACAGCAGGTCAACAGTATGTGCCACATAGTGGAGGTTTATATAATCCAAAAGCAGGAAACCTGAAGATTAATTTGAGATGCAGCTCAGCACTGTGTTTCAAGTTTTTCTAGTCATACATATATCAAAACGATTGCGTTTTGGTTCGACATCGTTGCTTTGAACGTTGTGATGTAAGTATATGATGCTCAACTATGTCTTAGAAACCAGTGGTTCCCAACTGGAGGGTCATGGTCCAAAAGTGGGCCGCAAATCCATTCTAAATGGGCCTCAAGTGGCCTGCAAATGTGTCAGGTTTGTAAAAAACACACTTTATTTTGAAGTACAGTAAAATTAAGGCACAAAGCTTTTATTTTTAAGTGTTGTTTCCTGCTGTAGAGTGATTAAATAAAAGGCAGCTACTTAACGAGATGGCAAACTAGCTCAATGACATGCCAAACACAAGTATGACGCTGAGTATATTAACTGTGTGGACCTTGAACTAATAACAAGGAGAAATCTGAAACCTGTGGCTGGACCAGTTGGGAGCCACTGTTATAAATTGTTGGAGCAGTTTTTGACCACTTTATAGGTGTTAGGATCCCGTGGTTAAAAATGGTGATCAGAAATATTGAATTGTTAATTATATGAAATAATCTGATTTAATTTACAGTAAATCACCTTGTGAAGCACGATTTCCGAAAAAGAAAATATGATAGCCAATAAATTTGAACTATAACCAAAATTACCATATTAATTGTAAAGATTCAAGGATTTTGTTATTTTTGATATAACAGGGGTTGGTAATTAATTCACACGTGCTAAGATGAACCCATTTCAGAAAGTTGCAGAGAAAAGTTGCAAGGGTGTGAAACCAAAAAAAAAAAAAAAAAAACAGAACATTGAGCTCATGTCATCAGGGTGGTCTCACTTAGCTAAGGCCTGAAAAGCTGAAAATCAGAACGATACAGCGAGGATTCGTCTTGTATTCATATTTCATCTCGTCTAGTCAGATGGGTATGAACTGGCAGGTTTTCAGAATATGCCGACCGCCACATTTCAAGTAACTGCAAGTTTCAACTCCTCATCAATTTTATTAATTTTATTGCTTTTAGCCTTGACTGATATTTTCAACAGCAAGACTCAGTCAGCCAGTTCCCTGACTCTGTATGTCACAGCCCTGTCACTGACAACGCAGGTCCTGCTGTTGCTAGTCATGTTTCTTTCACTTATTTATCCATTCCTGTTAGGATCACTGAAAGGCAGTGTGTAATTCCAAAAGTTTCTTACACTCCACACAGAAATAACCTCCTTACAGTTAAAACCACCTCTCCAAGCCCTACTGTTGAATCAGCTAAATTCTGTTTACTTATTGTAAGATGCCTCACAAATAAGTCTTTTATCTGCCAGGATTTTATCATGACCAATAATATTGACTTTTTTATCATCACAGAATCCTGGTTTATAAACAGAAATGATTTTATCTGTTCTCCAGTATCGCTTGGCCGTTTTTCTACATTTGAAAGTCTTTGTTTTCTCCTGAGGAATAATCAATCAATCAATCAATCAATCAATCAATCAATCAATTTTATTTATAAAGCCCAATATCACAAATCACAATTCGCCTCACAGGGCTTTACAGCATACGACATCCCTCTGTCCTTATGACCCTCGCAGCGGATAAGGAAAAACTCCCCAAAAAAACCCTTTAATGGGGAAAAAAAACGGTAGAAACCTCAGGAAGAGCAACTGAAGAGGGATCCCTCTTCAGGACGGACAGACGTGCAATAGATGTCGTACAGAACAGATCAACATAATAAATTAACAGTAATCCGCATGACACAATGAGACACAGAGAGAGAGAGAGAGAGAGAGAGAGAGATGCAGGTAATGACAGCTTACAACAACATTATTGAAAGTAATAATATTATCGTTATAGTTTTGGCTACTGTGGTACAATATGTTGAAAGTATGTATTAATATCTGGCAGTATACATGTGTGACAATAATCATATGTGTATAATAACAGTAGAAGTATGACTAATGACTAATGATGGCAGCAGCAGCAGCAGGAGGCATCTGGCAGGACCACGGCAGCAGCACAACCACACACGTCACGCTGTCCAGGCACCGCTGCGATATGAGTTAATCTGAGAGACACTGGAGCACAAAGGCTCCGGAGAAGAAGCCGAGTTAGTGACATGCAGTATGGCCGAGTTAGCAAGATGCAGTAACAGGACATGAGAGGGAGAGAGAGAGAGAGAGAGAGAGAGAGAGATAGGGAGAGAAGGTGCCTGGTGTATTACAGGGGGTCCCCCAGCAGACTAGGCCTAAGTCAGCCTAACTAGGGGCTGGTACAGGACAAGCCTGAGCCAGCCCTAACTATAAGCTGTCACAGTCTGCTCTGCACCCCTCCTGCTCTGCTGGTCAGCCACACCCCTCATCAGCTTTACTGCTGTCACCTGCTCACCATCTCCAATCAAGCCAGTATATATGCAGCTTCACTCCACTCACTCTTTGCCAGATTGTCTTCGCTCTCATGCCTGACTCTCCAGCACTTGTTCCCGGACTGCTTACCTGGTATCGACCCGACTTGCCTCCGACCTTTGCTTCACGTCTCAGCCCCGGTAAATCCACCAGCCTTCTGTCCCCAGCTACGAGTATTGCCTGCCTGTTTTCTGTTCCTCATCTGCCTGTGGCTGGTTAGCACTCAGCCTGTTCCTGCTCAGCCAAAAGGCCCACCTTGTCAGCTTCACCTCACCAGCTCACCTCCTCTCGAGCCGTCAGCCCCGCCGACTCTGTCTCAAGGTCTGGATCCACACCCAGCCCTCATCTGAACCACTTTCCCAGAAGACTTCCATCAGCAGTGAGTTTGTGCTATTTCCCCTCCACCACACTCATTGAGCCTGTTGAGAACTTTTGGATTACCTGCTCACGAGTCCCACGCACTCCCTGCCTGCCCCGTTGATCCTGTCATAACTTGCTTGCCTGGCACACGGGAGACCTGGGTTCGAATCCTGCCATACTCATCTGCTCTGCTCTGCTGCATCTTCTGGTTAGCTGTGTTCCTGCTTTAACTTGCTGAATAAAGACTGTTAATACAAGAAACCTGGTTCATTTGTGCTGCAGTTGGGTTCACTCTATACCCGCTACATAAGCTTTATCAAAGAGGAAAGTCTGAAGTCTAGTCTTAAATGTGGAGATGGTGTCTGCCTCCCGGACCGCAACAGGAAGATGATTCCACAGGAGAGGTGCCTGATAGCTGAAGGCTCTGGCTCCTGATCTACTTTTTATCCACAAGTGCACGTCACACACAGAGCGAGCCGCCTGTTAATGACGCTGTGGGCTAATGGGCATGTAGCTACTTCCATGTTTCACATGATACGTCATGTTTGTAGTCGACCAATGAAGATGAGTTTACATATCACCTTGGGTTTGTCCTTCAACTTCTCAAAATGATCCCACACTTTGGATTTCCTGCCCGACATGTTATTAACTAGCCTGTGGATTAACTGCAGGTACCAGCCCTGGAAAAAAGGGTGCTAATAGAGTTTCACATTTGTTGTTGTTTTTGTTTTGTTTTGTTTTGTTTTGTTTTTTTTCTGCAACGAAGCAATCAATGAAATCTTGCAGACATTTTCGAAGCAGCAAAATGTATCCAGTGGACTGAAAAAGCAATCGATAATGTTTTGAAAATATTAAAAGTATTGCCTTGAAAATATTTGAATATAATAAAAAACAATACTTGGCACTGTGACGATACAATATAACCACACAGAAATATTGGGATACAAAGCTGTACCGATTTATTACTGCCAATATTTTGAGGATGAAAAACTGAAATGGGGCTCAAAAACAAGGTCAAACTATGCTGTAGCTTCAGGCCTCCAGAGTTTCATGAAGTTTTTTAGTATCTACTTTGGTGGAAAATTTAATGAGATCCTTGGAGGATGAAGCAATTTAATAAAAACGTTCCACAGACTCAAACAGTTCACTTCTGAATTTTGTAGATGAACACACACCAGGTGCATGTCAGGGTCAGCTATCTGCGAATTGGTAAGACACTCAGGACTGTTCTGAGCGGGTTAGTATTTTCATGTAAGTGAAAGTTTAAAAAATGTAATTCATGTTTGCTTGTTATAAAATCTGCCTGTTTTATTACTCAGCATTTAGTTTTAGATAACATTAATGGAGGATGAGTTAAATGTAACATATATAACTCTTGATGGGTATGTGGATTTACAGAAATACAGATATCTTTATTTTCTGATTATGTTCACGGTATATATGCTGATATTATGCTGTAATTCTTCTATCGTGTATCTCATATGGACAAAAAAAACCCTCCATGAGCCTATGTACGTTTTCATTGCTGCTTTGTTACTAAACTGTGTCATTTTCACCACTATTGTCTATCCAAAGCTTTTGATTGACCTTCTATCTGAAAAACAGATCATATCTTATTCAGCCTGCCTCCTTCAGTTTCATGCATTTTACTCTTTAAGCGGTTCAGAGTACTTACTGTTGTCAGGCATGGCCTATGACAGGTATGTCTCTATATGTAAACCTCTGCAATATCCAACTATCATGACAAAAACCGCTGTGAGTATTATCCTGTTTTTTGCTTGGCTTATACCTGCCAGTCATATTGCACTCCCAACAATACTGAGTGCTCAAGCAAAACTGTGTCACTTTACTTTACCAGGAATATTTTGTAACAATGCAATTTACAGACTTCAGTGTGCACAGTCAAAAGTAATTTCTATATATGGTGTTATTGCTTTGATTGATCTCGCAATTCTGCCTTTCCTTTTCATAGTTTTTACATACACAAAGATATTTGTTATAGCCTATCGAAGTTGTAAAGAAGTCAGAAAAAAAGCCGCAGATACCTGTTTACCTCATCTGCTGGTTTTAATCAGTTTCTCCTGTTTGATTGTGTATGACATCAGTATAGCTCGACTGGAATCTAATTTTCCAAAAACTGCACGCTTCATAATGATGTTACAAATAGTTTTGTATCATCCTTTGTTTAATCCACTCATATACGGGCTCAAAATGAAGGAAATTTCTAAACACCTCAAACGGTTGTTCTGTCCAGCCAAAAAGTTTTGATGTATTATCACTGATTATTGACGTACAGTCATTTCTTTTGAGTTTTTGAAAGATATTTCTATATACACACTTATTTCCATCACAAACAGTAAAGAGTCCCTTTTATGAAAATGGCAAACAATGACCTCAGCTTGAACAATGCAACTCCAAATTTCTGTGGTTAATTAAAAAAAAAATTCTACATTATCAAATCATCACAACTTGCATTTAGACTGTTCTCTGTATTTTATTTTACTGTACATGAATTTAAGAAGCAAACCTGAACCCTGTTTACACGTAATAACATTCATATTTGTATCATTGGATCAGGGGTGTATTGGTCAAGTTAAATATTGAAATTCAGCATATTATATATATTGTATAAATGCAGACAGCTAATGTGTTAAAGGGCCAGTGTGTAATATTTGGCATGGTTTATTGTCAATCTGAATCTGAATCTGAATATTCTATCCATTAAAATGTTTATATAAGTGTATAATCGCTATAAAATAAAATTTGTTTGGTTTTGGTAGCCTTCTAATTATGCTTTTTATATTTTTCTATATATATGTATGTATGTGTGTGTGTGTGTGTGTATATATATATATATATATATATATATATATATATATATATATGTATATATCTTTTATCAAAATTCTTCCCATTGATGTCTTTCATGCCATACATGAGCTCAAACACTGCTCCAGTGCTGGCCCTGATGGTTTAGATGGCAAATTTCTTAAAATAGCTGCAGATGTATTAATGTATCCCCTTGCAGATCTATTTAATCTTTCATTGTCTATCTGCTCAATTCCTTCCATATGGAAATGTGCCAGAGTTACTCCCCTTTTCAAAGTTGGAGATCCAACTGACATGAATAACTACCGCCCAATTTCTATTATTTGTTCTGTTGCTCAAATTTTTGAGAAACTCATCTTCATTCAACTATCACAGTACATACATTTATTTAATATTCTTTCTCCATTCCAATCAGGTTTCAGATCCAAGCATTCCACCACTACAGCTCTCTTAAAATTCACCAGAGATGTGTTCTCCTCCTTTGATAAAGGCCAACTCACCGGTGCAATATTTATTGATCTCTCCAAAGCTTTTGATATGGTCGACCACTACCTCCTCCTTGACAAGCTATATTCTATTGGTTTTTCACAACACGCTCTCTTTTGGTTTAATTCATATCTTCATAACAGACGTCAATGTGTTGCTATTCAGGGTTCTCAGTCTGATTATTTAATTGTTGAAAAGGGTGTTCCGCAAGGTTCTACCTTAGGTCCACTTCTTTTTTCCATTTTTATTAATGATTTACCAAGTATATATTCTCAATGTTCTGTTCATCATGCTGATGATACTGTCATTTATACATCTCACACTAATACATCTCAAATCCAGAATACTCTACAGTCAGATTTCAGCCTGGTCCAAAAATGGTTTTTCAACAACAAACTTGTACTAAACATGAAGAAGTCTTGCAGCATGTTATTTCACACACGTTACAATTACTCACATTCCCACAGTTTGCAAATTAATTTTGATGATGGTTCACCTCTTGACTGTCAGCTCCTTCAAATATCTTGGACTTTGGCTTGACCCGGAACTCTCTTTCAAACTTCATATTGACTCTGTTGTTAAGAGAACCTATGGATGTCTCAGCCACCTATATCGCTCTATCAAGTGTTTTACTTTTGATATTAGAAAAAGAATAACTTCTCAACTCATTCTGCCTATCAATTGAATAATTGTTAATTATATGAAATAATCTGATTTAATTTACAGTAAATCACCTTGTGAAGCACGATTTCCGAAAAAGAAAATATGATAGCCAATAAATCTGAATTATAACCAAAATTACCATATTAATTGTAAAGATTAAAGGATTTTGGAGTTTTTGATATAACAGGGGTTGGTAATTAATTCACACGTGTTGAGATGAAACCATTTCAGAAAGTTGAAACGAAACAGAAACAGAACATTGAGCTCATGTCATCAGGGTGGTCTCACTTAGCTAAGGCCTGAAAAGCTGAAAATCAGAACGGAAATACAGCGAGGATTCGTCTTGTATTCATATTTCATCTAGTCTAGTCAGACTGGTGTGAATTGGCAGGTTTTCTGAACATTGCCGACCACCACGTTTCAAGTAATTGCAAGTCTCAACGCCTCATCAGTTTTATTAATTTTATTGCTCTTAGCCTTGACTGATATTTTCAACAGCAAGACCCTGCCCAGTTCCCTGACTCTGTATGTCACAGCCCTGTCACTGACAACGCGGGTCCTGCTGTTGCTAGTCATGTTTCTTTCACTTATTTATCCGTATGTGTCAGGATCACTGAAAGGCAGTGTGTAATTCCAAAAGCTTCTCACACTCCACACAGAAATAACCTCCTTACAGTTAAAACCACGTCTTCAAGCCCTACTGTTGAATCAGCTAAATTCTGTTTACTTATTGTAAGATCCCTCACAAATAAGTCTTTTATCTGCCAGGATTTTATCATGACCAATAATATTGACTTGTTTTATCATCACAGAATCCTGGTTTATAAACAGAAATGATTTTAGCTGTTCTCCAGTATCGCTTGGCCGTTTTTCTACATGTGAAAGTCTTAGTTTTCTCGTGACGAATATCTTACCCTTTTTATGTTTTTTAATCTATAGACCGTTAAAATTTACTTCTGGTTTTATACAGGAATTTTCAGATCTTTTATCAGTCATTATGATAAAATATGACAGAGTCCTCTTCCTCTGTGATTTTAATATCCATGTTTGTTGCCGTTCTTCCTCTTCGTTTGCTTCTGAACTTTTAGATTCTTTTAAAATGACCCAGCATGTAAAGCATCCCAGCCATGTCAAAGGGCATACACTGGATCTTGTGATCTACCATTGTTTCTGTGTGGATGATGTGAACTTGATTGATTTTGCTGCTTCTGACCATTGTGCTGTGCTTTTCGGGATTCCTCTCTTCTGTCCCGACTCCAAACCGACCACTCTTATTCGCTCCCGTCCCCTATACTCACTTTCTGTTTCATCCTTCTGTCAAGCCTTCACTACCACAAACACACTTTTCAACAGTAGTGGACATAACCTCACGGTAGACATGCTGTTCAGTGCTTTTAACAGCTGCTGCACTAATATCTTGGACTCCATAGCTCTGGTCAGATACAAGAAGATGAAACCTTCCTCTCTGCCTTGGCTAAATGAGGATATAAGGATTTAAAAGAGGCAATGCATGGGGCGTTGGTGGCTTAGTGGTAGAGCAGGCACCCCATGTACAAGGCTGTTGCCACAGCGGCCCGGGTTCGAATCCAGCCTGTGGCCCTTTGCTGCAAGAGGCAATGCAGGAAGGCAGAGACGAAGTGGGGAAGAGAAACTCAGTGCTTCCCTTGTTTCTCTCAAGGATTTAATGTTCTTTTATCAGCACAACATCAAAGAAGCAAGAAACACTTATTTTTCTGAAATCATTGCAAATCAATATAATCCCAGAATCCTCTTTTAAAACAATAAAATCGGCAATTGGTCCCCTGCCTTGCCAGCCTGTTGAACCCTCCCCTGAGTTATGCGAACAATAAATAAATCATTTCACCAATAAAATTAAGGAGATCTGTCAACATTTTACCACTGAACTCAGAGAGCCTGATGTTGATTCCTGCCCCCCGTCAATGCTAAACCATTTTAATGAAGTCTCTCTGTCTACCCTGGAACGCACAGTTGAACTTTCTAAATCATCCACCTGCCTTTCAGATTGCATCCCCACTTGGTTTTTAAAAGCTGTGTTTCAGAAGGTTGCTCCAGATATTTCAGCAATTATCAACTGCTCTCTGTCTTCTGGGACTTTTCCCTCCTATTTTAAACATGCCATTGTTTACCCTCTTTTGAAGAAGCCCTCTCTTGATCCCTCTGTTTTAAGCAATTTTCGGCCTATTTCCAAGATACCATTTTTATCTAAGGTTTTAGATAAAGCTGATTTCTTTTATGAATGACAATCAGATTTTTGAAAAATTCCAATCTGGTTTCCGCGCTCTTCGCAGCAATGAGACGGCTCTGGTCAGGGTTTCAAATGATTTGTTGCTTGCAGCAGACTCTGGACTGTGCTCCATTTTAATTCTTCTTGACCTTAGCTCAGCCTTTGATACTGTGGATCACAATGTTTTGATCAGCTGACTGAGAAACAGTGTGTGCATCAGTGATGTGGCGCTTGACTGGTTTATTTCATATCTGTCTAACAGGTCATTTTCAGTAATACTGGGAGATGCTTCCTCCTCCTGTGCTCCTCTCTTTTGTGGTGTGCCCCAGAGGTCTATCTTGGGTCCCCTCTTGTTTACTATATACATGCTACCCCTGGGGCAAATCCTTTGCAGATTTGACATTGATTTCCACTGCTACGTGGATGACACCCAACTGTATGTCCCTCTGACACCTGGTACCACGGATGTTTCACGCATTTTATCCTGCCTGACTGAAATCAAAAATTGGATGTTCAAAACTTTTCTACAGCTGAATGACTCCAAATCAGAAGTGATCATAATTACTCCTGCTGATCCTAGCACTGCTGGTGTAACCTAGGAGGTATAACTATCTTTCGATGCTCAGGTGACTAAAGTGATGCAGTCCTGCTTTGCACAACTGAGACATCTTACAAAAATCAGGTCATTCCTTTCTCCCACGACTAAGAAAAGGTGAGCCATGCTTTTATCATGTCCAGACTTGATTATTGCAATGCACTTTATTCCGGAATTAGCAAGCGCAACATTCAAAGACTACAACTGATACAGAACGCTGCAGCCAGGCTTTTAACTCGTAGTAAGAGAAGTGATTACATCACACCCGTCCTTGCTGCCCTTCACTGGTTACCCGTGGGTTTTAGAATTGATTTTAAGATTTTATGCTTGTTTTTAAAGCCTTGAATGGTCAGGCTCCTGCCTATATATGTGACCTGCTAACTCCTTACGAGCCTGATCGCTGCCTGAGATCCTCCGGCAGGGCCCTACTCATGGTTCCAAAGTCTTAACTTGTCACTAAAGGTGACTGAGGTTTTGCCACTTGGGCCCCTATGCTGTGGAACTCCCTGCCTGAGATCTCCAGGCAGGGAGTTCCACAGCATAGGAGCCCTATTCACTGTCCTCTTTTAAATCACTTCTTAATACTCACTTTTATTTGTTTAATTGTTTTTGTTTTTATTGTAAATGACTTTGTAACTTTGGTTTTGAAAGGTGCTATACAAATAAACTTATTATTATTATCATTATTATTATTATTATTATTATTATTATTATTATTATTATCGCAAAGCCTGAACTGGGCTTTTGTCTTTGTGTGTAAGAACACACAAAACATAATGGCTGACAACAGAGATAACTGCAAAGAAGAAAGCCAAATCAAAGATGGCCTCGAAGGGAAGTCCTCTGAGCACATGTAGTTGGTTAGAATAACAACAGAAACTTGTGAAGCAGGAACTATGAGGTCCCTCTCTGAGTGTAGTTATGTTGAAAGCCAAATTATAGTAGTATGTGTATGTGATCTACGTTATATGAAGGTGCTGCATTAGTAAAACAGATGAGCCAATGAACCTTCATTAATATAGGCCTATATTTTATTTACAAGTGCACGTCACACACTGAGCGAGCCGCCTGTTAATGACGCTGTGGGCTAATGGGCATGTAGCTACTTCCATGTTTCAGATGATATGTCATGTTTGTAGCTGATCAATGAAGATGAGTTTACATATCACCTTGGGTTCGTCCTTCACCTTCTCAAATGATCCCACACTTTGGATTTCCTGCCCGACATGTTATTAACTAGTCTGTGGATTAACCGCAGTTACCAGCCCTGGAAATAAGGGTCCTAATAGAATTTCACATTTGTTTGTTTGTTGTTGTTTTGTTTTGTTTTTCTTTTTTTCTTGTTTTTTTTTGCAACTAAGCAATCAATGAAATCTTGCAGACATTTTTTCGAAGCAGCAAAATGTATTCAGTGGACTGAAAAAGCAATCGATAATGTTTTGAAAATATTAAAAGTATTGCCTTGAAAATATTTGAATATAATAAAAAAACAATACTTGGCACTGTGACGATACAATATAACCACACAGAAATATTGAGATACAAAGCTGTACCGATTTATTACTGCCAATATTTTGAGGATGAAAAACTGAAATGGGGCTCAAAAACAAGGTCAAACTATGCTGTAGCTTCAGGCCTCCAGAATTTCATGAAGTTTTTTAGTATCTACTTTGGTGGAAAATTTAATGAGATCCTTGGAGGATGAAGCAATTTAATAAAAACTTTCCACAGATTCAAACAGTTCACTTCTGAATTTTGTAGATGAACACACACCAGGTGCATGTCAGGGTCAGCTATCTGTGAATTGGTAAGACACTCAGTACTGTTCTGAGCGGGTTAGTATTTTCATGTAAGTGAAAGTTTAAAAAATGTAATTCATGTTTGCTTGTTATAAAATCTGCCTGTTTTATTACTCAGCATTTAGTTTTAGATAACATTAATGGAGGATGAGTTAAATGTAACATATATAACTCTTGATGGGTATGTGGATTTACAGAAATACAGATATCTTTATTTTCTGATTATGTTCACGGTATATATGCTGATATTATGCTGTAATTCTTCTATCGTGTATCTCATATGGACAAAAAAAACCCTGCATGAGCCTATGTACGTTTTCATTGCTGCTTTGTTACTAAACTGTGTCATTTTCACCACTGTTGTCTATCCAAAGCTGTTGGTTGACCTTTTATCTGAAAAACAGATTATATCTTATTCAGCCTGCCTCCTTCAGTTTCATGCATTTTACTCTCCAGGCAGTTCAGAGTTCTTACTGTTGTCAGGCATGGCCTATGACAGGTATGTCTCTATATGTAAACCTCTGCAATATCCAACTATCATGACAAAAACCACAGTGAGTATTATCCTGTTTTTTGCTTGGCTTATACCTGCCAGTCATATTGCACTCCCAACAATACTGAGTGCTCAAGCAAAACTGTGTCACTTTACTTTACCAGGAATATTTTGTAACAATGCAATTTACAGACTTCAGTGTGCACAGTCAAAAGTAATTTCTATATATGGTGTTATTGCTTTGATTGATCTCGCAATTCTGCCCTTGCTTTTCATAGTTTTTACATACACAAAGATATTTGTTATAGCCTATCGAAGTTGTAAAGAAGTCAGAAAAAAAGCTGCAGATACCTGTTTACCTCATCTGCTGGTCTTAATTAGTTTCTCCTGTTTGAGTGCGTATGACATCAGTATAGCTCGACTGGAATCTAATTTTCCAAAAACTGCACGCTTCATAATGATGTTACAAATAGTTTTGTATCATCCTTTGCTTAATCCACTCATATACGGGCTCAAAATGAAGGAAATTTCTAAACACCTCAAAAGGTTGTTCTGTCCAGCCAAAAAGTTTTGATGTATTATCACTGATTATTGACGTACAGTCATTTCTTCTGAAATAATGATGCAGAGATGTGAGTTTTTGAAAGGTATTTCTATATACACACTTATTTCCATCACAAACAGTAAAGAGTCCCTTTTATGAAAATGGCAAACAATGACCTCAGCTTGAACAATCCAACTCCAAATTTCTGTGGTTAATTTAAAAAAAAAATTCTACATTATCAGATCATCACAACTTGCATTTAGACTGTTCTCTGTATTTTATTTTACTGTACATGAATTTAAGAAGCAAACCTGAACCCTGTTTACACGTAATAACATTCATATTTGTATCATTGGATCAGGGTGTATTGGTCAAGTTAAATATTGAAATTCAGCATATAATATATATATTGTATAAATGCAGACAGCTAATGTGTTAACACAACACTGAGAGTGTGTACATGCATGTGTTTCAGAAATGGTTCTCTTGTTTTATTGCACATCACAAATTGAAATTTGCTTAATAAGTTCACGTTTATATTTGCTGTTCTTTTGTCTTCCATTTCTACACATGCTGACTCAGAGGAAAATAATCATTGTTTACTTCAAGCTGTGACTTTCAACCATATGTGCCTGAATAAATGGAGAAATCAAGATTGTGTGTGCAGCATGACATTTTCTAAACATACGATGACAAACATAAAAAAATAAACCTTAAAATAAAAGATAATGTGGCTCAGTGCTTTCCTTGCTTCTCTCAAGCATTTAATGTTCTTTTATCAGCATCAAGTCAAAGAAGCAAGAAACACTTATTTTTCTGAAATCATTGCAAATCAAGGTTATAATCCCAGAATCCTCTTTTAAAACAATAAAATCGGCAATTGGTCCCCTGCCTTGCCAGCCTGTTGAACCCTCCCCTGAGTTATGCGAACAATTTCTAAATCATTTCACCAATAAAATTAAGGAGATCTGTCAACATTTTACCACTGAACTCAGAGAGCCTGATGTTGATTCCTGCCCCCCGTCAATGCTAAACCATTTTAACGAAGTCTCTCTGTCTACCCTGGAACGCACAGTTGAACTTTCTAAATCATCCATCTGCCTTTCAGATTGCATCCCCACTTGGTTTTTAAAAGCTGTGTTTCCGAAGGTTGCTCCAGATATTTTAGCAATTATCAACTGCTCTCTGTCTTCTGGGACTTTTCCCTCCTATTTCAAACATGCCATTGTTTACCCTCTTTTGAAGAAGCCCTCTCTTGATCCCTCTGTTTTAAGCAATTTTAGGCCTATTTCCAAGATACCATTTTTATCTAAGGTTTTAGAAAAAATTGTTTCCACTCAGCTGATTTCTTTTATGAATGACAATCAGATTTTTGAAAAATTTCAAATGATTTGTTGTTTGCAGCAGACTCTGGACTGTACTCCATTTTAATTCTTCTTGACCTTAGCTCAGCCTTTGATACTGTGGATCACAATGTTTTGATCAGCTGTCTGAGAAACAGTGTGTGCATCAGTGATGTGGCGCTTGACTGGTTTATTTCATATCTGTCTAACAGGTCATTTTCAGTAATACTGGGAGATGCTTCCTCCTCCTGTGCTCCTCTCTTTTGTGGTGTGCCCCAGAGGTCTATCTTGGGTCCCCTCTTGTTTACTTTTTGCTACCCCTGGGGCAAATCCTTTGCAGATTTGACATTGATTTCCACTGCTACGTGGATGACACCCAACTGTATGTCCCTCTGATACCTGGTACCACGGATGTTTCACACATTTTAGCCTGCCTGACTGAAATCAAAAATTGGATGTCCAAAACTTTTCTACAGCTGAATGACTCTAAATCAGAAGTGATCATAATTACTCCTGTTGATCCTAGCACTGCTGGTGTACATAAGCTCTTCTCTAGTCTGGGTGCCCTATCTAATCATGTTTTCAATGAGGCCCGCAACCTAGGAGTTATTTTTGACATTGAACTATCTTTTGATGCTCAGGTGACTAAAGTGATGCAGTCCTGCTTTGCACAACTGAGACATCTTACAAAAATCAGGTCATTCCTTTCTCCCACCGACTAAGAAAAGGTGAGCCATGCTTTTATCATGTCCAGACTTGATTACTGCAATGCACTTTATTCCAGAATTAGCAAGCGCAACATTCAAAGACTACAACTGATACAGAACGCTGCTGCCAGGCTTTTAACTCGTAGTAAGAGAAGTGATTACATCACACCCGTCCTTGCTGCCCTTCACTGGTTACCCGTGGGTTTTAGAATTGATTTTAAGATTTTATGCTTGTTTTTAAAGCCTTGAATGGTCAGGCTCCTGCCTATATATGTGACCTGCTAACTCCTTATGAGCCTGATCGCTGCTTGAGATCCTCTGGCAGGGCCCTACTCATGGTTCCAAAGTCTCAACTTGTCACTAAAGTTGACCGAGGTTTGAACCTCCCTGTTCCACCCTGTGGAACTCCCTGCCTGAGATCTCCAGGCAGGGAGTTCCACAGCATAGGGGCCCTATTCACTGTCCTCTTTTAAATCACTTCTTAATACTCACTTTTATCATATGGCTTTTTCTTAACTCCTTGGTATTGTTATTTTAAACTATTTTAATATATGTCTTGATGTTGGGGATCTTTTATTTGTTTTTATTTGTTTAATTGTTTTTGTTTTTATTGTAAATCACTTTGTAACTTTGGTTTTGAAAGGTGCTATACAAATAAACTTATTATTATTATTATTATTATTATTATTATTATCGCAAATCTTTGGTCCGAACTGGGCTTTTGTCTTTGTGTGTAAGAACACACAAAACATAATGGCTGACAACAGAGATGACTGCAAAGAAGAAAGCCAAATCAAAGATGGCCTCAAAGGGAAGTCCTCTGAGCACATGTAGTTGGTTAGAATAACAACAGAAACTTGTGAAGCAGGAACTATGAGGTCCCTCTCTGAGTGTAGTTATGTTGAAAGCCAAATTATAGTAGTATGTGTATGTGATCTACATTGTATGAAGGTGCCGCATTAGTAAAACAGATGAGCCAATGAACCTTCATTAATATAGGCCTATATTTTATTTACAAGTGCACGTCACACACTGAGCGAGCCGCCTGTTAATGACGCTGTGGGCTAATGGGCATGTAGCTACTTCCATGTTTCAGATGATACGTCATGTTTGTAGTCGACCAATGAAGATGAGTTTACATATCACCTTGGGTTCGTCCTTCACCTTCTCAAAATGATCCCACACTTTGGATTTCCTGCCCGACATGTTATTAACTAGTCTGTGGATTAACCGCAGGTACCAGCCCTGGAAATAAGGGTCCTAATAGATTTTCACATTTGTTTGTTTGTTGTTGTTTTGTTTTGTTTTTCTTTTTTTCTGCAACTAAGCAATCAATGAAATCTTGCAGACATTTTTTCGAAGCAGCAAAATGTATCCAGTGGACTGAAAAAGCAATTGATAATGTTTTGAAAATATTAAAAGTATTGCCTTGAAAATATTTGAATATAATAAAAAAAACAATACTTGGCACTGTGTGACGATACAATATAACCACACAGAAATATTGAGATACAAAGCTGTACTGATTTGTACTGTACTGAGTTTTTTAGTATCTACTTTGGTGGAAAATTTAATGAGATCCTTGGAGGATGAAGCAATTTAATAAAAACTTTCCACAGACTCAAACAGTTCACTTCTGAATTTTGTAGATGAACACACACCAGGTGCATGTCAGGGTCAGCTATCTGTGAATTGGTAAGACACTCAGGACTGTTCTGAGCGGGTTAGTATTTTCATGTAAGTGAAAGTTTAAAAAATGTAATTCATGTTTGCTTGTTATAAAATCTGCCTGTTTTATTACTCAGCATTTAGTTTTAGATAACATTAATGGAGGATGAGTTAAATGTAACATATATAACTCTTGACGGACATGTGGAAGTGCAGAAATACAGATATCTTTATTTTCTGATTATGTTCACAATATATATGCTGGTATTATGCTGTAATTCTTCTATTGTGTATCTCATATGGACAAAAAAAAACCTACATGAGCCTATGTATGTTTTCATTGCTGCGTTGTTACTGAACTCTGTCATCTTCACCACTGTTGTCTATCCAAAGCTGTTGATTGACCTTTTATCTGAAAAACAGATCATATCTTATTCAGCCTGCCTCCTTCAGTTTCATGCATTTTACTCTCTAGGCAGTTCAGAGTACTTACTGTTGTCAGGCATGGCCTATGACAGGTATGTCTCTATATGTAAACCTCTGCAATATCCAACTACCATGACAAAAACCGCAGTGAGTATTATCCTGTTTTTTGCTTGGCTTATACCTGCCAGTCATATCGCACTCCCAACAATACTGAGTGCTCAAGCAAAACTGTGTCACTTTACTTTACCAGGAATATTTTGTAACAATGCAATTTACAGACTTCAGTGTGTACAGTCAAAAGTCATTTCTATATATGGTGTTATTGCTTTGATTGATCTCGCAATTCTGCCCTTGCTTTTCATAGTTTTTACATACACAAAGATATTTGTTATAGCCTATCGAAGTTGTAAAGAAGTCAGAAAAAAAGCCGCAGATACCTGTTTACCTCATCTGCTGGTTTTAATCAGTTTCTCCTGTTTGAGTGCGTATGACATCAGTATAGCTCGACTGGAATCTAATTTTCCAAAAACTGCACGCTTCATAATGATGTTACAAATAGTTTTGTATCATCCTTTGCTTAATCCACTCATATACGGGCTCAAAATGAAGGAAATTTCTAAACACCTCAAAAGGTTGTTCTGTCCAGCCAAAAAGTTTTGATGTATTATCACTGATTATTGACGTACAGTCATTTCTTCTGAAATAATGATGCAGAGATGTGAGTTTTTGAAAGGTATTTCTATATACACACTTATTTCCATCACAAACAGTAAAGAGTCCCTTTTATGAAAATGGCAAACAATGACCTCAGCTTGAACAATCCAACTCCAAATTTCTGTGGTTAATTTAAAAAAAAATTCTACATTATCAAATCATCACAACTTGCATTTAGACTGTTCTCTGTATTTTATTTTACTGTACATGAATTTAAGAAGCAAACCTGAACCCTGTTTACACGTAATAACATTCATATTTGTATCATTGGATCAGGGTGTATTGGTCAAGTTAAATATTGAAATTCAGCATATAATATATATATTGTATAAATGCAGACAGCTAATGTGTTAACACAACACTGAGAGTGTGTACATGCATGTGTTTCAGAAATGGTTCTCTTGTTTTATTGCATATCACAGATTGAAATTTGCTTCATAAGTTCAAGTTTATATTTGCTGTTTTTGTTTTTTATTTCTGCACATGCTGACTCAGAGGAAAATAATTATTTTTCACTTCAAGCTGTGACTTTTGACCATATGTGCCTGAACAATGGGGAAATCAACATTGTGTGTGTGCAGCAAAACATTTTGTAAACATACGATGAGAAACATAAAAAAAACAACCTTAAAATAAAAGATAATGTGGCTGTTATTTCCTTACAATGCATGCAGGGTCAGTTATCATGAGCTTGTCTGCAACACACATGAACCCCTTTTCCACCACTATGGAGCTATTTTTGTTCTGGTTCCCACGCCTAATTTTGAAACAAAAACAATTTGGTTCAGAACACAAAAAGTTGGCTAATAGCAATAGCAATGAAATAATAATTATAAGATAGTAAGAACGGTAATGATGATATATAATTTTTGTTATTATGGCACCGACAGTACAATATTTTTTTATACAGTGTGACAGTAACACTAACAATGACAGTCACATCATTCACAATTAAAGGCTATAGAGTAAAAGTGTATTTTAAGATGATTCTTGAAAATCTCAGTGGTGGGGGAGAATCAGATGGTGGGAGCAGAGAATTCCAGGGGCAGTGACTGAGAAAGCCCTGTGCCCATAACCCTTCGTCCTGCATCTGGGGACAAACAGAAGTCTTTGATCAGATCAGAATCTTAAAATGTATTCTGTAGCTAACAGGCAGCCAGTTTTGGGAGGCAAGAATGAGAGTAATGTGCTCCTTCTTTTTTGACCTTGTTAAAACTCTTACTGCTGAATTTTGGACTAGATGGACTAGATTGGACGACATAAACAAGACTGAGTAATACCAAAATATAACCAAATGCAATAGTAGAGGCAGGAGGAAATGAAGGTGTGGATGACTTTCTCCAGGTCAGAACTACAGAGAATTGATCTGAGTTTGGAGATTGTGTGCAACTGCATGAAACTTAATTTTACTACTTGATTGATTGATTTGTTTGTCAAACTTTAATTCTGAATAAATATGACTTCAGCATTTTTAACGTAAGATTTAAGAGAGAAGGCCCAAGGGCCAAGATGAGGAGAAATAAGGCTGGTTAAGTGCTGTGGTCCAATTAAAATAACTTCAGTTTTACTGTCATTGAGCTGGAGAAAGTTTGCAACCATCCAGGATTTGATGTCGTAAAGACACTTATTAAGGTCAGTTTGTTTGCTGATGTTGTTTGGCTCTAAGGGGAGGTAGATTTGTGTGTCATCTGCATAATAGTGAAAAGATATATTATGTTTCTGAATAATGTGACCTAGTGTAAATAAATAAAACAAATCGCTGGTTGTTGGGCTAACTGTGGCTGCTTTGAAAAATCGGCCTCTCTATTTTATGTGAATGGTTGTGATGGTAAACCATGGCCTGTTTGGAATATGATGAGAGGTGAGCTGACAAAGCCACATTGTTTAAGCAACCAGTGAAACTTGAACCTCAGGACATTATCGTGTTGACATGAGAGATAAAAGTGAACCAGATAAAAGCAAGATCCAAAATTAGGATGACATTCTCACCATGACAGAAAACATGACAACAAAGGAAAAACAGAAAGTTCTGTTGAAACTACACAAGCAGTTTGGACATGCTTCAGTCGACAGACTGAAAAAATTACTGGCCTGTTCAGGTAATAACGATGATGAATGCACCACCATTTTCAAGGGCAAGCACAAAAAACTGTGAAAAATACATCAGATATAGCAAGCCAAAACAAAAGCCAGTGGTGGGTTTGCCCATGGCCTCAATCTACAATGAAACGTATGGAATTGAAACTGATAACCCAACAGTCTTTCCACAGAATCCCTCGCTATTGGATCATTATTTGATTACTTTTGATTTCTTTTTACTCGATTACACGCCACTCAGCAACAGTTACTATACTAGATGTTTATCAGATAGTGCTGTCGCAAAATTTAAGGAAATGATTACTCCGTCGTTAAATTCAATACCAAGTCCTTCAGTAACAGAGATTTCCCGTGCCGACTTTAACCTCTCCTGAATTGATCATCTTGTCGATAGCGCCACAGGCTCGCTGCGAACAACACCCGACTCTGTAGCTCCTCTTAAAAAGAAGTTAACAAAGCAAAGAAAGTTCGCTCCTTGGTATAACTGTCAAACCCGTAAGTTAAAACAAATATCGCGAAAGGAATTGGCGATTAACCAAACTGGAAGAATCTCATTTAATCTGAGCAGACAGTCTCAAAACGTAAGAGGGGCCTCTGCAATGCCAGAGCAAACTATTACTCAGCATTAATAGAAGAAAACAAAAATAACCCTAGGTTTCTTTTCAGCACTGTAGCCAGGCTGACTGAGAGTCAAGGCTCTATTGAGCCTTGTATTCCTTTAGCCCTTAGCAGTAATAATTTTATGAGCTTTTTTAATGACAAAATTCTAACTATTAGAGGCAAAATTCATGACCTCCTGCCCTCAGATAGTACCTATCTAACCCCAAACACAGCTGTAAAACCTAATATATATTTAGATTGCTTCTCTCCAATTTCTCTTCAAGAATTGACCGCATTGATTTCTTCATCTAAATCATCAACGTGTCTCTCAGACCCCATCCCAACTAGGCTACTTAAGGAGGTCTTTCCTTTAGTTAACACTCATATATTAGATATGATCAATATATCCTTATTAACAGGCTATGTACCACAGTCTTTTAAGGTAGCTGTAATTAAACCTCTCCTAAAAAAAGCCCACCCTGGATCCAGAGGTGTTAGCCAACTATAGACCAATATCTAATCTTCCCTTTATGTCAAAGATCCTTGAGAAAGTAGTCGCAGACCAGCTGTGTGATTTTCTCCATGATAATAATCTATTTGAGGAATTTCAGTCAGGATTTAGAGTGCATCATAGCACTGAGACAGCTCTAGTTAAAATTACAAATGACCTTCTGATTGCTTCAGTCAAAGGACTCGTCTCTGTACTTGTTTTATTAGATCTCAGTGTGGCGTTTGACATAGTTGACCATCAAATTCTTTTTTTTTTTTTAAAGATATTTTTTGGGGCATTTTTAGCCTTTAATGGATAGGACAGACAAGTGTGAAAGGGGGAGAGAGAGAGAGGGAGTGATATGCAGCAAAGGGCCACAGGCTGGAGTCGAACCCGGGCCACTGTGGCAACAGCCTTGTACATGGGGCGCCTGCTCTACCACTAAGCCACCGACGCCCCGACCATCAAATTCTGCTACAGAGACTGGAACACTTACTTGGCCTAAAAGGTTCTGCGCTAAGCTGGTTTAAATCTTATTTATCTGATCGTTTTCAGTTTGTTGAGGTTCATAATGAGTCATCCTTACGTACTAAAGTTTGTTTTGGAGTTCCGCAAGGTTCTGTGCTCAGACCAATCCTATTTACTCTATATATGCTTCCTTTAGGTAACATCATTAGAAATCACTCTATAAATTTCCATTGGTATGCGGATGATACACAGTTGTATTTATCGATGAAGCCAGAAGAAAGTAATCAATTAACTAAACTCCATAACTGCCTTAAAGACATAAAAACCTGGATGAGCACCAATTTCCTGATGTTAAATTCAGACAAAACTGAAGTTATTGTTCTTGGCCCCAAACAACTCAGAGACTCTTTATCTGATGATATAGTTTCTCTTGATGGCATTGCTCTGGCCTCTAGCCCTACCGTAAGAAACCTCGGAGTAACATTTGATCAAGATTTGTCTTTTAATTCTCATTTAAAACAAACCTCACGGACTGCATTTTTTCATCTGCGTAATATTGTGAAAATTAGGCCTATCCTGACCCGAAAAGATGCAGAAAAATTGGTCCACGCTTTTGTTACCTCAAGGCTGGATTATTGTAACTCTCTATTATCAGGTAGCTCTAGTAAGTCCTTAAAAACTCTCCAGCTAATTCAGAATGCAGCAGCACGTGTACTAACAGGAACTAAGAAACGTGATCATAATTCTCCTGTTTTAGCTTCTCTGCACTGGCTCCCTGTAAAATCCAGAACTGAATTTAAAATCCTACTGTTAACTTATAAAGCTCTAAATGGTCAAGCTCCATCATATCTTAGAGAGCTCATAGTGCCTTATTATCCCACCAGAACACTGTGCTCTGAGAACGCAGGGTTACTCGTGGTCCCTAAAGTCTCCAAAAGTAGATCAGGAGCCAGAGCCTTCAGCTATCAGGCTCCTCTCCTGTGGAATCATCTTCCTGTTACGGTCCGGGAGGCAGACACCGTCTCCACATTTAAGACTAGACTTAAGACTTTCCTCTTTGATAAAGTTTATAGTTAGGGCTGGCTCATTACCATCTGTCCTGCATCTCTCTCTGTCTCTGTCTCTCTCTCTCTCTCTCTCTCTCTTTCTGTCTCATTGTGTCATGTGGATTACTGTTAATTTGTTATGCTGATCTGTTCTGTACAACATCTATTGCACGTCTGTCCGTCCTGGAAGAGGGATCCCTCCTCAGTTGCTCTTCCTGAGGTTTCTACCGTTTTTTTTCCCCGTTAAAGGGTTTTTTTGGGGAGTTTTTCCTTATCCGCTGTGAGGGTCATAAGGACAGAGGGATGTCGTATGCTGTAAAGCCCTGTGAGGCAAATTGTGATTTGTGATACTGGGCTTTATAAATAAAATTGATTGATTGATTGATTGATTGATTGATTGATTGAAACTGTAGCAGTGGACTTGCATGAGCTAGAGCCGAGTTTGGTATGGAGCAAGGGTGTTTTGGAAAGACATAATCAAACCCTCACTGAAATCCTGATGAAGTAAAAAAAAAACAAAAAACAAAAAAAAAACAAAGTGGATGTAACTGGAAGACAGCCCTAGACTGGGCCCTAATGGCAAAAAACTCTATACACAATGTACATGGTTACAGTCCCTACCACCTGGTATTCGCACAGAACCCAAATCTGCCTTCGGTTGTCACTGATCAGCCCCCAGCTCTAGAGGTTGCAAACATGGGTACTTAGGTAGCTTAGCACAACACAGCACTACACAATGCAAGGAGAGCAGGCCTGAATCCTCTGAGAGGATCTGTAGAGCCCTTTGTAAACAACTGTGGCCCATTGATGACCGATACGAGACAGGAAACTCTGAAGTCTACTACAAAGGGGAGGGACTGTACAGAATGGAAAGGTCCAGGTGTGGTCATTGGCCAAGATGGTATGGTGATATTTGTGAGGCATGGGGGCACCTGTCTGTGTGCATATCTCTAGGCTTTGCAAGGTAGATGGCCCACATGCAGTTCAGAGTGCACTGGACGATCAGGTGGAGGAGACTGAAAATCATACCACTGTACCAGAATCTGAACTAAATGATACTATGACACTGAAAATTAAAGTGAGGAAGAGACACCCACACTCACACCCACAAATGATGAATCTCCTGATGCTAAAGACAACACTGAGCCCTCTCACACACAACACAAGGGGGTAATTATGGCCAATCTGATGCCGCACAGACACATTCAACTACAACCGGTGAGGGCCTTAGGCTGAAAGCTGGGCAGGTGGTTACACACAGATTGTGTAAGTGGCCAAGCACACACTGCAAAAGTCCTCAGCTGGGCAGGAAAGGCCACTGGAACATACAAAAACTGGTACAAGGGAATGTACGGGTTGTCCCTGGTATTAACCTGCCCGGCATCTTGCCTGTCACACCTCCTTCGGTGCACTTGGGGTCAGCTGCAGGGTCTTCAGCTGGTGCTACCTTTCACTGATGTTTCGCCCCCGAGCCAGTACATCTCTGGGTGGGGGGGCCAGTGGCTGTAGAGAGATGTCTCCTTGCCACTCCCTGCAGCTGACCCTACTGGGGTGTCTGGCCCCATTGGCTGTCTCTCCTCCGTAGCCACAGCCAGTAGCTAGCTCTCTCTACCTCCTCTGCCAGCTCCTTGATGGCCCTCTGCAGACTTGTGCCTGTCGTTCCTGCAACCTGGAGAAGCTGGCTAACTGACCTGCCCACAAAGCCCCTGCACCCAACTTCCACTGGGTGGATGGATGCTTCCCAGCCTGCCTCTCTGCACTCTGCAGCCAGCTCAGAGTACTTGAGCCACTTTAGCTCATGTGCTGCTGGTATTCCCTCCTCCCAGGGGACATTCAACTCGATGATGAGGACCACATCACGTCTGGTCTCAGGTTCGTCTGCACAATCTTGTTAGGGAAGACCAGTTGCTTGTCAAGTTCTACATGCATTTCCCGTTCCTTTCCAGGGTTCAGCAGTGAACTTGCATGGCCTGCCATCGGCCTCTGTTGGCTCTCTCCTGGCCGGACAAAGGGAACGCCTGGTGTCCCGTTGCCACAAGTTGCCCGGTTGTGCTGCCATCCTGTGCCACTTCACATGATGACAGGACGTGCTGGAAAGGGCACTAAAAAGGGCACTAAAACATGTTTTGAAAACGTTTTAGGCTAGGAACAGGCAGTGCAGTGACCAAATCTCGATTTTGGAGGCGGCAGCTCAGTCTATAAGGACTTGGTTTGGCAACTGGAGGTTCAGCAGTTCAAGTCTAGACCAAATATGGAGCGTGGACTGGTCACTGGAGAGGTGTCAGCTAACTCGAATCTCCAACTGCCCAGGGCACCGGTCAATTGGCAGCCCCCTCACCCTGACACCCCTCCATTTAATGCTTGTATATGTCCTGTTTGTGCACGTGTGTGTACTTTGGGCCTGTGTGTATATGCAACACATTCTCACTCTGACCTGTTGTTGATTTGCAGCTTTAGAATGGCTTTATCAAACTATTTATTTGTTTTCATGTTGCAGAACAATTTCCTCTGGCCTCTGTGATTACATAGATATAATATTCAGCTTTTGCATTTCTTAATTCTTAGTCCTTTTTATATAGCCCTGTCATTATTTAAACAGCTTCTCATTGCAGTTTTCAGAGGCACATCCCACTGTTTCATTGGATTTCGAATGTACTCTTTTACCCAAGCTAGAGGATTTTCTGTTTGAGTTCCTAGGCTTTTTTAGAAACTTGCCAATAATCCCCTTAACTGCATTCATTAATTCATCACAACAACTATGTACAACATCCTTTTACATGGTTGGGTTTAGGCAACAAAAACACTTGGTTAGGTTTAGGAAAAAGGAACAGGCTTTGGCTTTATAATCTTACAGGACACGAACACTGCTCTCTCAGGTGAAAGTCAATGTTCGGGCGCCGTTAAACTACACTGGCAGCCGGCCACTTATTTTTTGTTGACGTTGAAGGACGCCTTTTTTCGTTGGTTTCTGATGCCACAAATCAGTGCCCAAGCGCTAGATTTCGACGACTTCAGAGTGAGACCGTGCTCGTATTTCATAACTTTCTCCTAATGAACTCTGATGTCCATTCATATCCAACAAGACAATACTTGGAGATTATTTTTTGAAATACAGAGGACCAATACCCTGGAACAACAGTCCTTACCAAAACCTGTCCATTATTACTCTTGTTTAAATCTGATATGAAAAAACACTGGTGCCATAGTTAATGTTTATGTGTCATGTGTATGTGTCTGTTTTATTTATAATTATTATATCTTCTTGTTTTGTCTGTTATTCTGTCATGTTTAGGAGAGAAATATTATTCGTTATAGAATAGATTTGAAATTCTAGAGGGGAGGTTTTCACCATGAGCCCCCTCAGGTTTCCTACCTCCCCTGCACAATCCCTGCTTGGTCTTTTTTGTATACTGGTTTTTATCACATCTTGTGTGCTAATAAATTCAAATTCAAGGGGTATGCGTGTGTTGCAGACAACTTAATGATAACTGACAATACATGCATAGTAAGGAATTAACAACAGCCACATTATCCTTTACTTTAAGGTTGTTGTTTTTTTATGTTTCTCATTATACATTTAAAAAATGCTTTGCTGTAAACAGACCTGCCATTTCAGCCTCATCAAAACACTTCTGACATGAAAACAACAAAAAAGAGATGCCAGAGCAGTGACCACCACACACACACACACACACACACACACACACACACACACACACACACACACAATTTTTCTTTGCCCATTTGTTCAGGCACACATGGTTGAAAGTCACATCTTGAAGTGAACAATGATTATTTTCCTCTGAGTCAGCATGTGCAGAAATGGAAGACAAAAAAACAGCAAATATAAACTTGAACTTATGAAGCAAATTTCAATCTGTGATGTGCAATAAAACAAGAGAACCATTTCTGAAACACATGCATGTACACACTCTCAGTGTTGTGATTAACACATTAGCTGTCTGCATTAATACTATATATATATACATATATATATATATATATATATATATATATATATATATATATATATATATATATATATATATATATATATATATATACATATATATATATATATATATATATATATATATATATATATATAATATGCTGAATCTCAGTGTTTAACTTGACCAATACACCCCGAGCCGATGATACAAATATGAATGTTATTACATGTAAACAGGGTTCAGGTTTGCTTCTTAAATTCATGACAGTAAAATAAAATACAGAGAACAGTCTAAATGCAAGTTGTGATGACTTGATAATGTAGAATACAATTTGTTTATTAATATTAATTTGAATAACCACAGAAATTTGGAGTTAAATTGTTCAAGCTGAAGTCATTCTTTTCCATTTTCATAAAAGAGACTCTTTACTGTTTGTGATGGAAATAAGTGTGTGCATTAAATACCTTTCAAAAACTCACATCTCTGCATCATTATTTCAGAAGAAATGACTGTACGTCAATAATCAGTGATAATACATCAAAACTTTTTGGCTGGACAGAACAACCTTTTGAGGTGTTTAGAAATTTCCTTCATTTTGAGCCCGTATATGAGTGGATTAAGCAAAGGATGATACAAAACTATTTGTAACATCATTATGAAGCGTGCAGTTTTTGGAAAATTAGATTCCAGTCGAGCTATACTGATGTCATACGCACTCAAACAGGAGAAACTAATTAAGACCAGCAGATGAGGTAAACAGGTATCTGCGGCTTTTTTTCTGACTTCTTTACAACTTCGATAGGCTATAACAAATATCTTTGTGTATGTAAAAATTATGAAAAGGAAAGGCAGAATTGCTAGATCGATCAAAGCAATAACACCATATATAGAAATGACTTTTGACTGTACACACTGAAGTCTGTAAATTGCATTGTTACAAAATATTCCTGGTAAAGTAAAGTGACACAGTTTTGCTTGAGCACTCAGTATTGTTGGGAGTGCAATATGACTGGCAGGTATAAGCCAAGCAAAAAACAGGATAATACTCACTGCGGTTTTTGTCATGATAGTTGGATATTGCAGAGGTTTACATATAGAGACATACCTGTCATAGGCCATGCCTGACAACAGTAAGAACTCTGAACTGCCAATAGCATAATAAATGTAAAACTGAAGGAGGCAGGCTGAATAAGATATGATCTGTTTTTCAGATAAAAAGTCAACCAACAGCTTTGGGTACATTGCAGAGCAAACAATAACTGAGTTCAGTAACAAAGCTGCAATGAAAACATACATAGGCTCATGGAGGGTTTTTTTTGTCCATATGAGATACACAATAGAAGAATTACAGCATAATATCAGCATATATACTGCGAACATAATCAGAAAATAAAGATGTCTGTATTTCTGTAAATCCACATACCCATCAAGAGTTATATATGTTACATTTAACTCATCCTCCATTAATGTTATCTAAAACTAAATGTTAAGTAATAAAACAGGCAGATTTTATAACAAGCAAACATGAATTACATTTTTTTAACTTTCACTTACATGAAAATACTAACCCGCTCAGAACAGTCCTGAGTGTCTTACCAATTCACAGATAGCTGACCCTGACATGCACCTGGTGTGTGTTCATCTACAAAATTCAGAAGTGAACTGTTTGAGTCTGTGGAATTTTTTTTTATCAAATCTCTTCATCCTCCAAGGATCTCATTAAACTTTCCACTAAAGTAGATATTAACACACAAACTTCATGAAATTCTGGAGGCCTGAAGTTACAGCATAGTTTGACCTTGTTTTTGAGCCCCATTAGTTTTTTAGACTCAAAATATCAGCAATAGTAGGTAGGATGGGGAAAAAAATCATTACAGGGTAGTATCCCGATATTTTTGTGTGGCAATATCATATCGTCACACACTGCCAAGTATACATATTTTTATGATATTATATTGCATATATATTAATATTAAATTGCAAGTACAAATTAAACTTTAGGTAGCCTACCAGAATGGTATAATCAATTGCTTTTTCAGTTCACTTGATACACTTTGCTGCTTCAAAAAGAAATGGCTGAGGTGAGATGACCAGACCAGCAAACTTCATCTAATATGATAAAATAGATGTTGACAAGGTTTTCCTTTGAACAGTTGAACTGCTGAGGTGTTCCTGAGTAAGACACTGGACCCACAACTGTCCAGGGTGCCTGTCCAATGCAGCCCCCTCACTCTGACATCTTTCCATTATGCATGTATAGGTCCTGTTTGTGTGTTAATGACAACAGAGTGGAAAAATTTAATTTTGCTGTGGAGATTGATTGGTGTATTGTAAATTAATTATATAAGGCCTCAAGGGGGAACACCAAAAATGTAGGGAATGTACTGGTGATACTGTAAAAGAGAGGATACTATTTGTTGTGATCTTGACACCAGTGCTGTGTTTTACACGGCGGCACCATTTGTTGGAACTTAAGCCTTAACATGGGCCTGAGCTGTTAATAGTCATCCAATTAAAGTATCAAATTGGCTATCTGAAATATTTAATAATTATTCATAATAATTATTAATTATGTTAAATAATGTGACTTAATTTACATTAAATCACCTTGTGGGGCACCATTCCGAAAAGGGAAAAATGATAGCCAGTTAAAGATATCAGTCTCATAAAATTCACTGAACTAACTAAACTAACTAAATTATCAATTTGGAATGTTACAAGATGGCAGAATCAAAGCTAGCTTCAGATGGGGGCAGGTTTTGTCTGACCATGTGGTCAGGACAAAGACAAAGGAAAAGAAGCGGGAACTTTGAGTTGCCTCTTTGGGTGTAGCTATGTTGAAAGCCTATTTGTAAATTAGTCTATGTGAAATGTATTGCAAAGGGTCTGGATTAGTGCAGAGGATGTTTAGTTGTGTGCAAGATGTTGCCTCTGAACAGCATTAGCAAGCTAACATCGCTTAGCTCTGGTAAAGCCAACTAACCAATAACCTAACTGCAAACAATGACAACAGTAATAAACAGCATTAAATCACATACAACAAATTAAAACAGTCTTGCTTAGCCTGTACAGCTGTGATAATGCTATGCCCAGTTGTTAGGTTACCAATCCTTGAATGGATGGAGGGAAGAGTTGGTTTGAAACATGTTGCTGGAAAGAGCTTTGGTTCCAGGTGCAGACTTTGTCGTGTCCTTTGTTCCAAAGGTGCAGATCTGAGGAAGCCGGTTGCTCGGGGTCCTTGCAGAGTTAGATGTTGTGATGCTAACTCAACTTGGTTCTCCTTGTTGCTGGAAAGTTTGTTGCAAACCTTGTGTTCGCACACTCACTTCTCTAGTTCCAGGTTTTGCTCCTGCTGTGCGCAAGGGCCCCCCTTTGATGGTTTGGGGGCAAGGAGCAAGTGTCTGAGGTGGTCAGCAGCCCCGCAGAAAAAAAGGCCTGTCTGGGCCCAGGAGAAAAGATCTAGGCCTCTAGTTTCCCGGCGCAACGCAGGGTGGCACAGGGTGGCGAACCCCGCGCAGAGCTAGTTTCGAGCAGCACAATCCAAGGCGCGCTCAGTTTGGTAGTTTGGCAGACCGAGATGCACTGAGATGGGTGTGGCGGCGCAGCAGGGGGAGGTGTCGACAGATGCAGCTTGGCGCAGTGACAGTTTCGTGCCAAAAGGCTTCACCGAAGGTGTGCTAAAAGCTCACCAGCTGAAACCAGGTCTACTGTCAGCTCAGGCGGAACGCAGCCAGTGTAAGTGTAAGTTTGGCTGACCGGCAGACAGTGTGCACCCGTCACCAAAACCTCACAGGCAGGTTTCCAGAATGTCAGGCACCTTAATGATGCAATAAGTACCCACAAAAAACACTAATCAATACAACTATCTGCAATCAGCACATAAATGTATCTCTATATCGACTGTCCCATCACATCTGATGTCAGATCAAAGGGGATTGGCACCGTTTGGCACGTTTGGCACGCGTAATGGAAACCCAACCTGATTTGATTAACAAAACTAACGAGTTCACATCCCTCTCAGCCAACCACAAACAGCCACGGCATCAGATAGGGAGTATATATTCAGCATCTGTCATCTTAGAAAAGTCAAAAGAAAAGAAACAGAGTGAGACTGTGAGAGAGAAAGAGAGAGCGCACGCATGCACGAGAGAAACGTTGTCAACAAATTGTAAGTTATGTTCGGTGTCTTAAGGGTTTACGTGCTTCATGTGATTGCCTATACAAATGTTAAAATGTTCTTGCTTAATGTGATCTACAAAGATAGAGTACATTATTGCGAGGAGGAGGAGGACTTACGCAGAGAGGGTGTACGGTCAAAGGACATCCTATTTGGGCATGACAGAGCTGGAATGCAGGTGGGCCACACAAATAATGACTGGAATACTGCCGTGTCCAATGTAATTGTCATTTCATGTCGTACACTTTTTCATTACACAGGAACAAATTACACGAGGTGGTCCAAGTGGTGACGCGCATCGTGGCCTCTGATGCGCACCCCCGTGGCACTTGTGCTCTCCCTGTTGCTGTAAAGGTGACAGTGGCTCTGACCTTCTTCGCCACTGGGTCTTTCCAGCACACCATGGCCGCGGTGGTGGGGATCAGTCAGAGAGCTGTCAGTTCGGCTATACATGCAGTGACGTCTAATCTAGTCCGACATGCAAATGAGCACATAATTTTTCTATTCACACGTGAGAGCCAGCTGGAAACGAAGCGAGGTTTCTTGTTGAAATGTGGATTCCCTGGGGTACTGGGAGCAATCGACTGCACGCATGTACAGTTGCGCGCCCCAGATACCCAAGCCATCACTTATGTGTACCGTAAGGGAGTACATCCATTCACACATTTATGGTGTAAATTTACTCAATCACATTAAATATAGGCAAATCACCCAAAACAAATTATTTCAGTGTTCAATTTATTTTATTTAGGCTGGCATCTATTGAGGCCAGCGGGAGCAGCCTAATCACATTAAATATAGGCAAATCACCCAAAACAAATTATTTCAGTGTTCAATTTATTTTATTTAGGCTGGCATCTATTGAGGCCAGCGGGAGCAGCCTGTCATTCACGCCCCGGAGCCGGACTTCCACTCCTTGGAGCTGGGCCAAAATCCGCCTGGCCACACCCAGTTGGCGAAGTGCAGGTGCGCTGCGCCTCCGCCTCACCCGGTAGGTAGGTAGGTAGGTTTATTTGACAACAATAAAAAAAAAAAACATACATGAGTAACTGCAGATCAGTTTCATATACATTAATTAAAAATTGTCGACGATTAAAATACACAATAAAGCCCAAAGGCTTATTTCCATTGTGGTCTGTGAAACTAGAGGCCCTAGACTGCTACCATCAAATTCAGTGCCCCATATCATAGTTTGAGTGCCCCCAGCTGATGAAAAAAATAATCCTATCTCAACAGGAAATACTTACATAAAATATTTTGCAAACGTTAACTATTGTTAGCTTGTTGCTAAGAATGAAGAACGCTCACGTGTTATTGTTTTGGTGTTTTGGTGCTATGGTGAATAGTTTAATTAGATCTATGGAGGATGAAGCAGTGTGATAAATACATGTCACAAACTCAACCTGTGGAGTATAGAGGTGAACACAGTTAAGTCAGGTAACTGTGAATGAATAACACATTCAAATACAGGTTGATTGTTAAATGGATGTTCAGAGAGTGAATTCTTTACTCAGTTGTAGGTTCAGTATGTCTGTTATATTATCTGCCTGTTTAAGTGATTGTTAATTTTTGACTATCTTAATGGATGAAGGATTAAATGTAACATATATAACTTTAGGTGGACATGTGGAAGTTCACAAATACAGATTCCTTTATTTTATGATCATGTTTATAGTATATATTTTAGTAATCTGCAGTAATTCTACTATTGTGTATCTTATTGTGATTCACCGAAACCTCCATGAGCCTATGTACATTTTCATTGCAGCTTTGTTAATCAACTCTGTTCTTTTCAGCACTGCTCTTTACCCAAAGTTTCTGATTGACTTTTTATCTGAAAAACAGATCATATCTTATTCAGCCTGTCTCTTCCAGTATTTTTTGTTTTATACTTTAGGCGGTGCAGAGTTCTTACTGTTGTCAGCCATGGCCTATGACAGGTATGTGTCTATATGTAAACCTCTGCAATATCCAACTATAATGAGAAAAACAACTGTCTGGATCTTTCTGGCTTTAGCTTGGTTTGTTCCTGCTTGTCAGCTTATGGCAACGACAATATTGTCCTTTAACGAAAAGCTCTGTAGGTTTACTTTAAAAGCAATTTTTTGCAGTAACTCAATTTACCATCTTCACTGCAGCACTTCAAGAGCACTGACTGTATTGGGTTTGGTAATTTTGCTCAACGTTTCATTTTTTCCGATGCTCTTTATACTTTCCACATATGCACAAATATTCAGAATAACCTATCGAAGTTGCAGAAAAGTCAGGAAAAAAGCTGCAGAGACCTGTTTACCTCACCTGTTGGTTTTGATCAACTTTTCCTTGCTGTGCGCATTTAATGTAATTATAGCTCGACTGGAATCTGATATTACAAAACTTGCAAATTTAATAATGACTTTACAGCTGGTTTTGTATCATCCACTTGTTAATCCAATCATATATGGACTGAAAATGAAAGAAATTTCAAAACACCTCAAGCTGTTGTTATGTCATAGGAAGATGAACTAATGTTATCAACACTGATTTCTTCTTCTGTTTAACAGTGCAGAGATGTGATTTCTCTGATCCTTGGAAAGTGTTTAACTTTAGGACTTGTTTTACTTAATAATACACAGTAATGAGCACTGTCAGGTTAAACAATGTGATAACTGATGACATTTTTCTGTTGTAGCTGTTTCATTACTGTCTTACTGCTTTGAATTTACTGTACAAATGCAGAACCCTATTTATCACATCCATTACTAGTATTCTGGGTCTATTGCTGCAGTATATAAATACTAGAACTAAAAACCTACTTTTTGTTTATAGATTGTTTTTAAAGAGGTTACGTTAAATTTATATTGCTAACTTTTGATGCACTGCATGGGTTTCTAGAAATTTCATTTTTGAAATCATACATTTATCCCACAGTAGACCCTGATTGTATTTAACTCTGCTCCCTTACTCCATTAGTTTTTATCTTGTCAGTTTTCACTGTTTTGTTCATCTCATTGTTGTTGATGTGTCTTATAACTTCATGACCATTTGATTAACATGACAATAAAGGATTTCAAATGTCGAAAACATTGAGGCATTATTTTATATATTTTACAATGTAGTGCCCACAATGAACACTGTATACTGTAACGCATGGTACACAGTCTGAACTTCACTGTGGAGGAAAAGAATATATTTTTCCCAGCAGTTATCTTGGCTATGTGTTACGTTTAAGACTGACATAACCTCCACAATAATAATGGTGCTCTGTCAGAGCTAGGACACCAGAGAGCACAAATTATTTAATATGCTGGCTGTAGGATTTTCTTTTCTTTCATTTTTTTTTTAGGATGACATAATGTAGAGCAGTGGTTTTAACCTATTTTTTGGGCCAGTGTCCTCCTATTCATGATCCAGGTCCCTCACCTCCTCCCATCAACTAAAATGTAGGCTAAATGTCTTCCCTGATTATTAATGTTGATTATTATTCTGTACTATATCATTATAAGAGCATGTAATTGAATGCTAATGTTGGGAACACATAGTTGAAAGTATTAAAATGGCTAAAAAAAATAAAATAAATAATAATAAATAAAAACTATTAATTATGTCTGACAATATGATTTAATTTACAATAACTCACCTTCTGTGGCACTATGTCCAGGAAAAATGATAGCCATTTAATTAATTAAGTTTCATAAAGTACAAAAACCTATCAGTTTGAAGGATTTTGGAGTTCTTGACACAGCAGGGATTCACTCACACTTCTGCAATGTTAAACAGATAGCAAGTATGATTCCAAAAGTATTTATTCACAATATGACAAAAATAAATACACAAAACTACAACCTAACTACAGACTAAGACACTTAACAGTTTGTGTGTGTGTGTGTGTGTGTGTGTGTGAGATAGAGAGAGTGTGTGTAGAGCATCAATAACTCATTCAATGACAACAAATCAACACGTACATTGACAACAGTTGAATAATCTTGCTTAGCTTGCACAATTGTACCATTGCTGTGCCCAGTTGTTATGTTACCAGTCCATGAATGAGAGGTTTTTTGTTATGCTATTTGTTATTCGGCGATTCTGTCTATTGTGGATGAGCAAAGATGGAAAGGATTGTGATTCCGATGCAGTCTCAGTAGTGCTGTATTACAGCTTTGCAGGTTAGAGGAATCTGTTCATGCTTTGTCCTAACAGCGTTAGCAGTTCATCTTCACATGTTGCCAATGCTGTGCCCAATTGTTATGTTACCAGTCCATGGATGATTGACCTTCAAAACAAAATGGCTTACATCAGAAACTACAAGAAGATGGCAGAAACATGTGAACTGTGTTTCAGGATCAGTGTTTGGTGAAAACTCCTATCCTGAAAAACTCTGGGTTTTGTGTTTCAGAAAGAGATGTAATTGAAACTCTGGGTAAATTACTGCAGTAACTGATAATCCAACCCACCCGCCAACAGGTTTTCTTCAACAAACCCTGAGTTTTCTCCATCTCCCCCCTCTGACAGAGCAAGACATGCTGCTTCGTTTCCAAAATTATTTCAGTCGCATCAAAGCATATATTAAACAGCAAAGATTTACTGTCTGCCAGAATCAAAATCCTGGTTGGATATTAATTTGTTACTCAGGACCATCTAAAGTTACTACTTTTACGCACTCTCAGCAGTGACATGCCATTTGGGTAGGCAAGGTAGGCGCTGTGTACCCTGTTTCCCATGCAAATCATGTCCTAAAGATAAGATTGATAAGATTTCATGAAATAAACTTTCATTTGTAATATTATTGTTTATTCTTGTGATTTCTCTTTCATTTGTGTATTGGTTCAATAGTTTAGACGTTGCTATGAGAAATGTAGTAGTTGCATGTATTCGAGTAAAAAAGTTGTAAGTGATGTTTTCACCAAGAAAGATTGATGGATGGATGGATGGATGGATGTTATGTAAGAATAGCCGAGATCTATCAGAATCAGAATCAAAAATACTTTTTTGTTCCAGAGGGGAAATTATGGTTTGTGACAGTCACGCCGATATAAGAATATTACATGTGAAGATGAACTGCTAACGCTGTTAGGACAAAGAGTGAACAGATTCCTCTGACCTGCAACAGTGGAATGCAGCACTGCAGAGACTGCATCGGGAACCACAAGTCTTTCCATCTTTGCTCATCCACATCAGACAGGAGTGCCAACTAACAAGTAGCATAACAAAAAACCTCTTCCCAACATTCATGGACTGGTAACGTAACAACTGCGTACAGAATTGGTACAACTGTACAGGCTGAGCAAGATTGTTTAACTGTTATCAATGTACGTGTTGATTTGCTGTCATTCAGTGAGAGCAACACACTGTTAAGTGTCTTAGTCTGCATTCTTGGAACCCATCGGCTGTATTCAGCATCTGACTTCCAGCATACGGCGATAAAGCCTCTGGGGGCAGACCCCTGATTTTTTGGCATTCCAGTTTGAGGAGGCGAATTTCCGTTTCCGACTTCCGTTTATATATAAGTAAATATGCTGAACCATTGCGATGGATTCAGAGTTTGCAGTGACGCCAATTATGTTCCGCCTCATCAGTTCACCGCATGGAGCATTTAACCTGGCAACAACTGCAGCCGGCTCAAATGTGATTGATCAATATCACGCGGACTACAAACAGCCTAGCACCGGAAACCAGGGCTCTTCCGCTCTTCTTCCGGAGGCAAGATCTCCGGTGTTTGCCTACAGACTACGTTCACTGAATGTAGAGTCTGTATATAGACACTACTACACCATCCAGAGCACAGCCCTGTCAGTTTTTGGCAAGAAGCTGGGAAGGCCAAATGACTGGTTTGACGCCAATTTAACAGAATTGGCTCCAATCCTCAACTGCCCCACTGAAAACAGCCTCGGGAGAAACCATCTCCGACTGCTCCAAACAACTTGACCGCTGGGTGGAACACTACTCGGTGCTTTACACCAGGGATAACATTGTCTCTGATGCAGCACTCAGGCATGTAGGGCGTTTCCCTGTAATGGAAGAGCTCAACATGGAACCAACTACTGAGGAGTTAGGTAAAGCAATCGACAGCTTGGCCAGCAGAAAAGCACCAGACAGTGATGGAGTAAGTCCTCAAGTGCGGAAAGCCTGCTCTACTGCACAGACTCCACAGGCTCCTCTGCCTGTGCTGGTAGGAAGGCTCTGTCCCACAGGACATGAGAGATGCAAACATCATTACCCTGTACAAAAATAAGGGAGACAGGGGCGATTGTAACAACTACCATGGCATCTCCCTACTCAGCATCACTGGCAAGCTCTTTGCTAGAGTTTTACTGGGTAGACTCCAGGTCCTGGCGGAGAGAATCTACCCTGACATGATCTTCTCCCTGAGACAGCTGCAGGAGAAGTGCAGAGAACAGTGAAAACCACTCTACATGGCCTTCAATGAGTTGACCAAGGCATTCGATCTTGTGAGCAGGAGCGGCCTCTTCCAACTGGTCAAACGGATAGGCTGCCCTCCAAAACTCCTCAGCACTCTTCGGTCCTTCCTGCATGCTAGCGCCCACTCTGTTTAGGATATTCTTTTCCCTCCTCCTGCACCAAGCCTTCGGAACGTCAACTGAAGGAGTCTACCTACACACTAGGACAGACAGCAAACTTTTCAACCTCTCCCGACTGAAAGCAAAAACGAAGGTCAGATCACTCATCATTTGGGAAATGCTGTTTGCTGATGATGCAGCAGTGGCAGCACACTCCCAGAAACACCTGCAGGTCCTCACTGACCAGTTCAGTCACGCATGTCAGAACTTCAAAGTAACCATTAGCTTGAAGAAAACCAAGACTATGGGACAAGACACTGAAACCCCCCCTTCCATCACCATTAACAGTTATACACTGGAAGCTGTGAGCAGCTTTATCTACCTTGGGTATACCATTACCAACAACTTGTCTCTTGATGCAGAAGTCAGCAGCCGGATCGGAAAAGCAGCCTCTATTTTTGGGAAACTTACATCTAGAGTATGGGACAATAACAAACTCTCCATCCATACAAAGATACAGGTGTACAGTGCCTATGTCAGCAGCACACTCCTGTATGGCAGCGAAGCGTGGACCACATACTCGCACCAAGAGTGGAGGTTAAATTCTTTCCATCTGCACTGCCTGAGACGCATACTGGGCATCACGTGGCAGGACAGGATCACAGATACAGCGGTCCTAGAGAGGGCACAGCTCCCAACAATGTTCTCTCTTCTGAGGCAAAGACGTCTCTGCTGGCTGGGCCATGTCCGCCAGATGCACGTTGGTCGCATGCCAAAAGACATACTGTACGCAGAGCTAACATCTGGCAAAAGGCCAATTGGCCCCCCTGTGCTTCGGTATAAGGTTGTCTGCAAAAAGGACCTCAAATCCTTCAACATCAATCCTGCCACCGGGGGAAGATGCCGCTACAGACCATCGTCTATGGCAGCAGGCACTCCGCACCGGACTGCAGACCCATGAAACAGCCTTGTCTCAACAACAAGAAACAAAAAGAAATTTGAGAATGCAGTAATTCATCCGTCACGTCTTCAACATCACAGAATCCGGCCTACAATTGTGACATCTGTGGCCGGGTCTGCCACTCCCGGATTGGCCTTCACAGCCACAGAAGACGCTGTGTCCAAACCTAACTCCCAGGCACAAGAAATCTATGGTCTTACGTGACTGCGATGCCGATGATGATGATGATGATGATGATGATGATTAGTCTGTAGTTAGGTTTATTGAGTTTGTAGATTTGTGTGTTTATGTTTGTCATATTGTGAATGAACACTTTTGGAGCCATACTTGTAAGTACTTGCGCTGGCCCAAAAATATGTTAAAACCACTACACTACAATATTTAATCCTGACAAAAAAAAAATAAAATGCTACAACCAACATATTAAATAATTTGTGCTTTCTGGTGTCCTCACTCTGACAGAGCACCAGGTTAGGAGGCTATATCAATCTTAAATGTAGCACATAGCCAAGATAACAGTATACAGTGTTCATTATGAGCACTACATTGTAATATATAAAATAACACCACAGTGTTTTCAACATTTGAAATCCTTTATTGCCATGTTAATAAAATGGTCTTGAAGTTATAAGACACAACAACAACGAGATGAATAAAACAGTGAAAACTGACAAGATAAAAACTAATGGAGTAAGGGAGCAGAGTTAAATACAATCAGGGTCTACTGTGGGATAAATGTATGATTTCAGAAATTATTTAAAATAAAATACAAAGTCAACTGAGTGGATGTCCTGTGGCAGATTGATCCAGAGGCTCTCACAGCTCATAGGGACTCTAACGTTCATGGATGACACAAGTAAAAACCCATGCAGTGCATCAAGAGTCAGCAATCTAATATCAAATAAAATCACTTTTAAACACAACATAAACAGTGTAAAGAGGCAAAAGCAGGTGTAATGTGAATCTTTCTCTTAGTTCTAGTTCTATAAACTTCATCAATAGACCCAGAATACTAATACTGGATATAATAAATAGGGTTCTGCATTTGTACAGTAAATTCAAAGCAGTAAGACAGTAATGAAACATTGAGAATGAAACTACTGCAACAGAGTAACTGCAGAAAATGTCATCAGTCATCTCATTGTTGAAGCTTACAGTGCTCATTACTGTGCATTATTAAGTAAAACAAGTCCTAAAGTTAAACACTTTCCAAGGATCAGAGAAATCACATCTCTGCACTGTTAAACAGAAGAAGAAATCAGTGTTGAAAACATTAGTTCATCTTCCTATGACATAACAACTGCTTGAGGTGTTTTGAAATTTCTTTCATTTTTAGTCCATATATGATTGGATTAACAAGTGGATGATACAAAACCAGCTGTAAAGTCATTATTAAATTTGCAAGTTTTGTAATATCAGATTCCAGTCGAGCTATAATTACATTATATGTGCACAACAAGGAAAAGTTGATCAAAACCAACA
Organism: Epinephelus fuscoguttatus; assembly: GCF_011397635.1. NCBI lineage: Eukaryota > Metazoa > Chordata > Actinopteri > Perciformes > Serranidae > Epinephelus > Epinephelus fuscoguttatus. Next base: position 37,516,375 of record NC_064764.1, read on the forward strand.
GGTGAGGTAAACAGGTCTCTGCAGCTTTTTTCCTGACTTTTCTGCAACTTCGATAGGTTATTCTGAATATTTGTGCATATGTGGAAAGTATAAAGAGCATCGGAAAAAATGAAACATTTAGAAACATGACCAAACCCAATATAGTCAGTGCTCTTGATGTGCTACACTGAAGTTTGTAAATTGAGTTACTGCAAAAAAGTGCTTTTAAAGTAAACCTACAGAGCTTTTCGTTAAAGGACATTATTGTCAGTGCCATAATCTGACAAGCAGGAACAAACCAAGCTAAAGCCAGAAAGATACAGACAGTTGTTTTTCTCATTATAGTTGGATATTGCAGAGGTTTACATATAGACACATACCTGTCATAGGCCATGGCTGACAACAGTGAAAACTCTGCACCGCCTAAAGTATAAAACAGAAAATACTGGAGGAGACAGGCTGAATAAGATATGATCTGTTTTTCAGATAAAAAGTCAATCAGAAACTTTGGGTAAATAGCAGTGCTGAAAAGAACAGAGTTGATTAACAAAGCTGCAATGAAAATGTACATAGGCTCATGGAGGTTCGGTGAATCACAATAAGATACACAATAGTAGAATTACTGCAGATTATTAAAATATATACTATAAACATGATCATAAAATAAAGGAATCTGTATTTGTGAACTTCCACATGTCCACCTAAAGTTATATATGTTACATTTAATCCTTCATCCATTAAGATAGTCTAAAATTAACAATCACTTAAACAGGCAGATAATATAACAGACATATTGAACCTACAACTACAAGTAAAGAATTCACTCTCTGAACATCCATTTAACAATCAACCTGTATTTGAATGTGTTATTCATTCACAGTTACCTGACTTCATTAAAAAATGCAGGTGGGGCGTGTTCACCTCCAAACTCCACAGGCTGAGTTTGTGACATGTTTTTATCAGACTGCTTCATCCTCCATAGATCTCATTACACCATTCACCAAAGGAAACAATAACACGTGACAAACTTTGTCAAACTCTGTAGCCCAGAAATCAGAAGCCATATTTCTCCTTTTTTACTGAGTAATGCACATATGTAATGTTCTGTGCCATTATAAAGAAAGAAAAAAAAGACAGTGCAGCATGAGAGTGACTATATTTCATTCACCAAGTGGTGTCTCCTTCATATTGTGTCACAGAGTGCTTTCTTATTTGTTTGGGCACCCCTGGTCAAAATTTATTTTACTGTAAATAGTTAAGTAGAAGATGAAGTGATCTCCAAAAGACATGAATGTAAAAATGAAACATGCTTTTCAACATTTTAAGCAAGATCAATGTAATCAATGATCAATGATCATGAATAGGGGGACACTGGCCCAAAAATAGGTTAAAACCACTGTTCTACGTTATGTCATCCTAAAAATAATAAAAAAAAAAAAATCTTCCAACCAACATATTAAATCATTTGTGCTTACTGGTGTCCTAGCTCTGACAGAGCACCATTATTATTGTGGAGGTTATGTCAATCTTAAACATAGCACATAGCCAAGATAACTGCTGGGAAAAATATATTCTATTCCTCCACAGTGAAGTTCAGACCGTGTACCAGGCGTTACAGTATACAGTGTTCATTGTGGGCACTACATTGTAAAATATATAGAATAACGCCACAGTGTTTTCGACATTTGAAATCCTTTATTGCCATGTTAATAAAATGGTCATGAAGTTATAAGACACAACAACAACAATGAGATGAATAAAACAGTGAAAACTGACAAGATAAAAACTAATGGAGTAAGGGAGCAGAGTTAAATACAATCAGGGTCTACTGTGGGATAAATGTATGATTTCAGCAATGATTTAAAATAAAATACAGAGTCAGCTGAGTGGATGTCCTGTGGCAGATTGATCCAGAGGCTCTCACAGCTCATAGGGACTCTAACATTCATGGATGACACAAGTAAAAACCCATGCAGTGCATCAAAAGTTAGCAATCTTATTTCAAATAAAATCACTTTTAAACACAACATAAACAGTGTAAAGAGGCAAAAGCAGGTGTAATGTGATTCTATCTCTTAGTTCTAGTTCTATAAACTTCATCAGAATATTAATAATGGATATAATAAATAGGGTTCTGCATTTGTACAGTAAATTCAAAGCAGTAAGACAGTAATGAAACATTGAGAATGAAACTACTGCAACAGAGTAACTGCAGAAAATGTCATCAGTCATCTCATTGTTGAAGCTTACAGTGCTCATTACTGTGCATTATTTAGTAAAACAAGTCCTAAAGTTAAACACTTTCCAAGGATCAGAGAAATCACATCTCTGCACTGTTAAACAGAAGAAGAAATCAGTGTTGAAAACATTAGTTCATCTTCCTATGACATAACAACTGCTTGAGATGTTTTGAAATTTCTTTCATTTTTAGTCCATATATGATTGGATTAACAAGTGGATGATACAAAACCAGCTGTAAAGTCATCATTAAATTTGCAAGTTTTGTAATATCAGATTCCAGTCGAGCTATAATTACATTATATGTGCACAGCAAGGAAAAGTTGATCAAAACCAACAGGTGAGGTAAACAGGTCTCTGCAGCTTTTTTCCTGACTTTTCTGCAACTTCGATAGGTTATTCTGAAAATTTGTGCATATGTGGAAAGTATAAAGAGCATTGGAAAAAATGACACATTGAGTAAAATTACCAAACCCAATATTGTCAGTGTTCTTGAAGTGCTACACTGAAGTTTGTAAATTGAGTTATTGCAAAAAATTGCTTTTAAAGTAAACCTACAGAGCTTTTCATGAAAGCACATTGTTGTGTGTGCCACAAGCTGACAAGCAGGAACAAACCAAGCTAAAGCCAGAAAGATACAGACAGTTGTTTTTCTCATTATAGTTGGATATTGCAGAGGTTTACATATAGACACATACCTGTCATAGGCCATGGCTGACAACAGAAAGAACTCTGCACCGCCTAAAGTATAAAACAGAAAATACTGGAGGAGACAGGCTGAATAAGATATGATCTGTTTTTCAGATAAAAAGTCAATCAGAAGCTTTGGGTAAATAGCAGTGCTGAAAAGAACAGAGTTGATTAACAAAGCTGCAATGAAAATGTACATAGGCTCATGGAGGTTTCGCTGAATCACAATAAGATACACAATAGTAGAATTACTGCAGATTATTAAAATATATACTATAAACATGATCATAAAATAAAGGAATCTGTATTTGTGAACTTCCACATGTCCACCTAAAGTTATATATGTTACATTTAATCCTTCATCCATTAAGATAGTCTAAAATTAACAATCACTTAAACAGGCAGATAATATAACAGACATATTGAACCTACAACTGAGTAAAGAATTCACTCTCTGAACATCCATTTAACAATCAACCTGTATTTGAATGTGTTATTCATTCACAGTTACCTGACTTCATTAAAAAATGCAGGTGGGACGTGTTCACCTCCAAACTCCACAGGCTGAGTTTGTGACATGTTTTTATCAGACTGCTTCATCCTCCATAGATCTCATTACACCATTCACCAAAGGAAACAATAACACGTGACAAATTTTTTTCAAACTCTGTAGCCCAGAAATCAGAAGCCATAGTTCACCTTTTTTACTGGAGAATGTGCATATGCAATGTTTTCTGTGCCACTATAAAGAAAAGAAAAAAGTAGAGCATTTTAATTATTTTCAAAATTTATTGTTTTGGAAAGTGACTTTATTTCATTCACCAAATGGTGTCTCCCTCATACTGTGTCACAGAGCGCTTTTTTATTTGTTTGTGCACCCCTGGTCAAAATTTATTTTACTGTAAATTGTTAAGTAGAAGATGAAGTGATCTCCAAAAGACATGAAGTTAAAGATGAAACATGCTTTTCAACATTTAAGCAAGATCAGTGTATTATTTTGATTTCGTACAATTTTTAGAGTGAAACAAGGAAAGGAACACCATGCAGAAGGTTTGGACACCCCAAGACATTTGAGCTCTCAGACAACTTTTACCAAGGTCTTGTTAGGGCTCTGGCTTGTTCACAGTCATCGTTAGGAAAGGCCAGGTGATGCAAATTTTAAAGCGTTGTAAAGGTTCTGATTCCTGAGACCTTGGCCTCTAGTTTCCCGGCGTGGCGCAGGGTGGCGAACCCCATGTCGAGCTAGTTTCGAGCAGCGCAATCCAAGGCGCGCTCAGTTTGGTAGTTTGGCAGACCGAGGTGCGCTGAGATGGGTGTGGCGGCGCAGCAGGGGGAGGTGTCGACAGATGCAGCTTGGCGCAGTGACAGTTTCGTGCCAAAAGGCTTCACTGAAGGTGCACTAAAAGCTCGCCAGCTGAAACCAGGTCTACTGTCAGCGCAGGGGGAGCGTAGCTGGTGTAGCGGAAGTTTGGCTGACCGGTGCACAGTGCGCACACCTCACCAAAATCTCACAGGCAGGTTTCCAGAATGTCAAGCACATTAATAATGCAATAAATACCCAAAACCACTATTCAGTGCAACTATCTGCAATCAGCACATAAATGTATCTCTGTATCGACTGTCCCGTCACATCTGATGTCAGATTAAAGGGGATTGGCACCGTTTGGCACGTTTGGCACGCGTAATGGAAACCCAACCTGATCTGATTAACACAGCTGCAACTAAGATGTTCACATCCCTCTCAGCCAACCACAAACAGCCACAGCATCAGATAGGGAGTATATATTCAGCACCTGTCATCTTAGAAAAGTCAAAAGAAAAGAAACAGAGTGAGACTGCGAGAGAGAAAGAGAGAGAGCGCACGAGAGAAACGCAACTTTGATTTACAATTGTGGTGACCTCCTCCCAGGCTACCTGCCTGCTGCTGTCAGGCTACATAACCAGCACTGCTCACAGTAGACTGCACCATGGACACTTTTTTGACACTTTATTGACACCACAGCTGTCTGCTGTTCTGCACATACAATGACTTGTACTAGATATGCTCCCTTTATCCACTGCTCATTTTCATTCACTGCTGCTCATTATTATCCACTTCCTATTATTTTCATTATTATTATTATTATTATTATTATTATTATTATTATTATTATTATTGTTATTTATCACCGTCTCTTGTATTTTTGTACTTATTTGCATGCCTAGTTATTTAAGTTTTTTACGTTTAATTTTGAAATCTTTAATCTGACTCTTTCTCCTTGACTGCTAGAACACTGGAATTTCTCAATTATGGGATCAATAAAGGTGTATCTTATCTTATCTTATCTTATCTTATCTTATCTTATCAGCCCGTGCAGGTCTGCTCACAGTTCCCTATATTCGGACACTGCGAGCTTCGACCTCCCAGACCAAAACATCAGTTTCCTCCTGGGAGAAGTTTGGCCGTCTGACGCTGCTGCTCTCTTCTGCCATAGCGAATTGAGTAAACGCTCATTATGCCTTCGTGCGGCGAGGGCGAGGAGAGGGGCTCATTTGATTGGTGTGATGTGTGTAAAACCCACTCCACGTCTTCTCTTCTCCCTCTTTCCGACATGCGCAGGTAGGAAGGACGGAGGTGGGAAAGAGCAGTAGTAGGAGAGTGACTCTGTTTCCTTCACCAAGTCGTGTCTCCCTCATATTGTGTCACATGGTGCTTTTTTATTTGTTTGGGCCCCCCTGGTCAAAATTTATTTTACTGTAAATAGTTAAGTAGAAGATGAAGTGATCTCCAAAAGACATAAAGTTAAAAATGAAACATGCTTTTCAACATTTTAAGCAAGATCAATGTATTTTTTTTTTTTTTGCTTTGTATAATTTTGGAGTGACATTTGAGCTCTCAGACAATTTTTACCAGGGTCTTGTTAGGGCTCTGGCTTGTTCACAGTCATCGTTAGGAAAGGCCAGGTAATGCAAATTTCAAAGCTTTGTAAATACTCTGATTCCTGAGACCTTGGCCCAATAATCAGCAGCCATGGGCTCCTCTAAACAGCTCCCTAGCACTCTGAAAACTAATAACTGATGCCCACAAAGCAGGAGAAGACTATAAGAAGATAGCAAAGTGTTTTCAAGGAGCTGTGTCCTCATTTTGTAATGTCATTAAAAAGTGGCATTAAACAGGAACTGTGGAGGTCAAGTTGAAGTCTGGAATACCAAGACAACTTTCTGAAAGAGTTGCTCGTAGGATTGTTAGAAAGGCAAATCAAAACCACTGTTTGACTGCAAAAGACCTGCAGGAAGATTACCAGGCTCTGGAGTGGTGGTGCACTGATTTACTGTGCAGCCATACCTGTACAAATATGACCTTCATGGACTTTTAACACTCACTTGTTAGACATGATCAATATGTCCTAATTAGCAGGCTATGTACCACAATCTTTTAAGGTAGCTGTAATTAAACCTCTCCTTAAAAAAAAAAAAAAAAAAAAAGCCCAACCTGGATCCAGAGGTTTTATCCAACTATAGACCAATATCTAATCTGCCCTTTCTTTCAAAGATCCTTGAGAAAGTAGTCACAGACCAGCTGTGTGATTTTCTCCATGATAATAATTTATTTGAGGAATTTCAGTCAGGATTTAGAGTGCATCATAGCACTGAGACAGCACTAGTTAAAATTACAAATGATCTTCTGATTGCTTCAGACAAAGGACTTGTCTCTGTACTTGTTTTATTAGATTTTAGTGCAGCATTTGACACAATTGACCATGAAATTCTGCTACAGAGACTGAACACTTAATTGGCCAAAAAGGTTCTGCGCTAAGCTGGTTTAAATCTTATTTATCCGATCGTTCTCAGTTTGTTCACATTCGTGATGAATCATCCTTACGTACTAAAGTTTGTTTTGGAGTTCCACAACGTTCTGTGCTCGGACCAATCCTAGTTACTCTATATATGCTTCCCTTAGGTAACATCATTAGAAATCACTCTGTAAATTTCCATTGTTATGCGGATGATACACAGTTGTATTTATCAGTGAAGCCAGAAGAAAGTAATCAATTAACTAAACTTCATAACTGCCTTTAAAACCTGGATGAGCAGCAGTTTCCTGATGTTAAATTCAGACAAAACTGAAGTTATTGTTCTTGTCCCGAAACAACTCAGATACTCTTTATCTGATGACATAGTTTCTCCAGATGGCATTGCTCTGGCCTCTAGCACTTCCGTAAGAAACCTCGGAGTAATATTTTACATCATGGACTGCATTTTTTCATCTGTGTAATATATTGCGAAAATTAGGCCTGGCCCAAAAATTGGTCCACGCTTCTGTTACCTCTAGGTTGGATTACTGTAATTCTCTATTATCAGGTAGCTCTAGTAAGTCTTTAAAAACTCTCCAGCTAATTCAGAATGCAGCAGCACGTGTACTAACAGGAGCTAAGAAACGAGATCATATCTCTCCTGTTTTAGCTTCTCTGTACTGGCTCCCTGTAAAATCCAGAACTAAATTTAAAATCCTACTGTTAACTTATAAAGCTCTAAATGGTCAGGCTCCGTCATATCTTAGAAAGCTCATAGTGCCTTATTATCCCACCAGAACACTGCGCTCTGAAAATGCAGGGTTACTTGTGTTCCCTAAAGTCTCCAAAAGTAGATCAGGAGCCAGAGCCTTCAGCTATCAGGCTCCTCTCCTGTGGAATCATCTTCCTGTTACGGTCCGGGAGGCAGACACCATCTCCACATTTAAGACTAGACTTAAGACTTTCCTCTTTGATAAAGCTTATAGTTAGGGCTGGCTCAGGCTTGCCTTGTACCAGCCCCTAGTCAGGCTGACTTAGGCCTAGTCTGCCGGAGGACCCCCCTATAATACACCGGGCCCCTTCTCTCTCTCTCTCTCTCTCTCTCTCTCTCTCTCTCTCTCTCTCTCTCATGTCCTGTTACCACATCTTGCTAACTCGGCCATTCTGGATGTCACTAACTCGGCTTCTTCTCTGGAGCCTTTGTGCTCCACTGTCTCTCAGATTAACTCATATCACAGCGGTGCCTGCATAGTGTGACATGTGTGGTTGTGCTTCTCCTGTGGTCCTGCCAGATGCCTCCTGCTGCTGCTGTTACCATTAGTCATACTTCGACTGTTATTGTACACATGATTATTGTCACATATGTATACTATCACACATTTTTATATACTTTCAACATATTGTACCACAATAACCAGAATTATAATTATAATATTATTATAATATCATTACTTTCATTAATGTTGTTGTAAGCTACTCTCATTACCATCTGTCCTGCATCTCTCTCTGTCTCTGTCTCTCTCTCTGTCTCATTGTGTCATGTGGATTACTGTTAATTTGTTATGTTGATCTGTTCTGTACGACATCTATTGCACGTCTGTCCGTCCTGGAAGAGGGATCCCTCCTCAGTTGCTCTTCCTGAGGTTTCTACCATGTTTTTTCCCCCGTTAAAGGGTTTTTTGGGGAGTTTTTCCTTATCCACTGCGAGGGTCATAAGGACAGAGGGATGTCGTATGCTGTAAAGCCCTGCGAGGCAAATTGTGATTTGTGATATTGGGCTTTATAAATGAAATTGATTGATTGATTGATTGATTGATTGAAGAGTCATCAGAAGAAAACCTTTCCTGCATCTTCACCGCAAAATTCCATGTCTGAAGAAATTTCCTCAATGTGTTCTTGAGATATTGCATTCATGAAAATGAGACAGTCACAGAGGTCACAGTGACTTTGACTTTTGACCACCAAAAATATGACTCAGTTCATTGTTGACTCCATGTGGACATTTGTGCCAAATTTGAAGAAATTCCCTCAAGCTGTTCTGAGATATCATGTTCGCTGTTACGATGGTCCAGAAGCACATTTAGATTAGTTCAGTTAAGCTCAGTTTGAGTAATAGATAAGGAATAGAAAATAACCTTGCACCCACCCAGCTAGATTTCTCTTTCTTCTCACTTTGATTTAGTTTATTATTTTCATGCCAAATATATTTGTATGTATATTTGTCTGTAACGCATGTTGTGTGTCTAAATAGTGATGCTGTAGTTTTGTCGGCGCTTGTGTAGTTGCAGCCTTCTCTGATCTGCGCGCGAGCTCTTTGATGTGTGCATGCCTGTGTGAGTGTCTGGACACGTTGGAGTGAGTGAGAGAGTGGAGCCGTGTCTGCTGGTGAAAGCCGTTGTTGCCATCCGTTGGTCGTTGAAGATGTGAAGAGGAGTTTCGGGACTGTTCCTGCCTGGTGTGCAGATCAACGCTGGCTGAGAGTCACTAGCTAGCTAGAGATAAGCTAGCTAGCCTTTGTGGCACCACTTTACCGTGGACTACAAACTCTGTAGCCGGCTCCTTTGACGGACAGTCACACCCCCCCCTCATCTTCAGTTTCACCTGCTCCCCCTCTACACCTGGGACTTTCATCTTTCCTGGACATCATCGCTGCATGAGCTCCAACCCCTGGGCATCTGGTACCATAGCATAGGATTAGCATAGGGACTTAGCATAGTTATCTTAGGCTATTTAGTATAGGGTTTAGTTAGGATAATATTGTGTATTGTATTTCATGTGTGTCTATTCATCTATCTTCTAATTAAAGGTACAGTTTGTTATTTCTTTATGTCTGTGTCCCTCCCCCAGTTATTTAGTAGAGTGTCCACCTTTCCAAATTACATATAATATTATACATAGAGGTATGCCGGTGGCTTTACATCGCCGTTTCTAATTGGTTTGTAGGTTTAGCAGTCATAATATTTAGTTTCGCGAGTCAAAGTAAGTGTACAGTCCTGTCAGGTTAATTTAATTTCGTTATTGTAGCGTGAGCTGAACATTTGCAATGATGGGACTGACATATATGCGGACGGGTGGACAACCTGAAAACATAATACTTCTGACTGCAGCTATTGTTGGTGCGGAGACATAAAAAAGAGTCTTATCTACATGTGGTCATATTGTTGATGTACGTGTGTTGATTTGCTGTCATTAAGTGAGTAATTGATGATCCACACACACACACACACACACACACACAAAACACTTAAAAGTGTCTTAGTCTGTAGTTAGGCTTATTTAGTTTGTAGTTTTGTGTGTTTATTTTTGTCATATTGTGATAAAAACCTTTGGAATCACACTTGCTGTCTGTTTAATATGGCACAAGTGTGAGTGAATCGCGGAGCCCTGCTGTGTCAAAAACTCCAAAATCCTTCAAATTGATAGTTTAATGTACTTTATGAAACTGAATTAATTAAACGGCTATCATTTTTCCTTTTTTATGGTGTCCCACACGGTGAGTTCATGTAAATTGAATCATATTTTTCTATATAATTAATAGCTATCATAAATATTTCTTATAGCCATTTTAATACTTTCAACTATGTGTTCCCAACATTAACATTCAATTACATGGTCTTATAATGATATAGTACAGAATAATGATCAACATTAATAATCAGGGAAGACATTTAGCCTACATTTTAGTTGATGGGAGGAGGTGGGGGACACTGGCCCAAAAATAGGTTAAAACCACTGCTCTATGTTATGTCATCCTAATAACAAAAAAAAATCTTCCAACCAACATATTAAATCATTTGTGCTTACTGGTGTCCTAGCCCTGACAGAGCACCATTATTATTGTGGAGGTTATGTCAATCTTAAACGTAGCACATAGCCAAGATAACTGCTGGGAAAAATATATCTTTATGCCTCTACAGTAAAGTTCAGACCGTGTACCAGGCGTTACAGTATACAGTGTTCATTATGAGCACTACATTGTAAAATATATAGAATAACGCCACAATGTTTTCGACATTTGAAATCCTTTATTGCCATGTTAATAAAACGGTCATGAAGTTATAAGACACAACAACAACAATGAGATGAATAAAACAGTGAAAACTGACAAGATAAAAACTAATGGAGTAAGGGAGCAGAGTTAAATACAATCAGGGTCTACTGTGGGATAAATGTATGATTTCAGCAATGATTTAAAATAAAATACAGAGTCAGCTGAGTGGATGTCCTGTGGCAGATTGATCCAGAGGCTCTCGCAGCTCACAGGGACTCTAACGTTCATGGATGACACAAGTAAAAACCCATGCAGTGCATCAAAAGTTAGCAATATAAGTTGAAAGCGACCTCTTTAAAAACAATCTATAAACAATGAAAAGAGGCAACAGCAGGTGTAATGTGATTCTTTCTCTTAGTTCTACTTATCAAATACTTCATCAATAGACCCAGAATACTAATTCTGGATATAATAAATAGGGTTCTGCATTTGTACAGTAAATTCAGAGCAGTAAGACAGTAATGAAACATTGAGAATGAAACTACTGCAACAGAGTAACTGCAGAAAATGTCATCAGTCATCTCATTGTTGAAGCTTACAGTGCTCATTACTGTGCATTATTAAGTAAAACAAGTCCTAAAGTTAAACACTTTCCAAGGATCAGAGAAATCACATCTCTGCACTGTTAAACAGAAGAAGAAATCAGTGTTGATAACATTAGTTCATCTTCCTATGACATAACAACTGCTTGAGGTGTTTTGAAATTTCTTTCATTTTTAGTCCATATATGATTGGATTAACAAGTGGATGATACAAAACCAGCTGTAAAGTCATTATTAAATTTGCAAGTTTTGGAATTTCAGATTCCAGTCGAGCTGTCATTAAATTATATGTGCACAGCAAGGAGAAGTTGATCAAAACCAACAGGTGAGGTAAACAGGTCTCTGCAGCTTTTTTCCTGACTTTTCTGCAACTTCGATAGGTTATTCTGAAAATTTGTGCATACGTGGAAAGTATAAAGAGCATTGGAAAAAATGACCCATTTAGAAACATGAACAAACCATATATAGTCAGTGCTCTTGAAGTGCTACACTGAAGTTTGTAAATTGAGTTATTGCAAAAAATTGCTTTGAATGTAAACCTACAGAGCTTTTCATGAAAGCACATTGTTGTGTGTACCACAAGCTGACAAGCAGGAACAAACCAAGCTAAAGCCAGAAAGATCCAGACAGTTGTTTTTCTCATTATAGTTGGATATTGCAGAGGTTTACATATAGACACATACCTGTCATAGGCCATGGCTGACAACAGAAAGAACTCTGCGCCAACTAAAGTATAAAACAGAAAATACTGGAGGAGACAGGCTGAATAAGATATGATCTGTTTTTCAGATAAAAAGTCAATCAGAAACTTTGGGTAAATAGCAGTGCTGAAAAGAACAGAGTTGATTAACAAAGCTGCAATGAAAATGTACATAGGCTCATGGAGGTTTCGGTGAATCACAATAAGATACACAATAGTAGAATTACTGCAGATTATTAAAATATATACTATAAACATGATCATAAAATAAAGGAATCTGTATTTGTGAACTTCCACGTGTCCACCAAAAGTTATATATGTTACATTTAATCCTTCATCCATTAAGATAGTCAAAAACTAACAATCACTTAAACAGGCAGATAATATAACAGACATACTGAACCTACAACTACAAGTAAAGAATTCACTCTCTGAACATCCATTTAACAATCAACCTGTATTTGAATGTGTTATTCATTCACAGTTACCTGACTTCATTAAAAAATGCAGGTGGAACGTGTTCACCTCCAAACTCCACAGGCTGAGTTTGTGACATGTTTTTATCAGACTGCTTCATCCTCCATAGATCTCATTACACCATTCACCAAAGGAAACAATAACACGTGACAAACTTTGTCAAACTTTGTAGCCCAGAAATCAGAAGCCATAGTTCATCTTTTTTACTGGAGAATGTGCATATGCAGTGTTTTCTGTGCCACTATAAAGAAAAGAAAAAAGTAGAGCATTTTAATTATTTTCAAAATTTATTATTTTGGAAAGTGGCTTTATTTCCTTCACCAAATGGTGTCTCCCTCATACTGTGTCACAGAGTGCTTTTTTATTTGTTTGGGCACCCTTGTCAAAATTTATTTTACTGTAAATTGTTAAGTAAGTAGAAGATGAAGTGATTTCCAAAAGACATGAAGTTAAAGATGAAACATGCTTTTCAACATTTTAAGCAAGATCAGTGTATTATTTTGATTTCGTACAATTTTTAGAGTGAAACAAGGAAAGGAACACCATGCAGAAGGTTTGGACACCCCAAGACATTTGAGCTCTCAGACAACTTTTACCAAGGTCTTGTTAGGGCTCTGGCTTGTTCACAGTCATCGTTAGGAAAGGCCAGGTGATGCAAATTTTAAAGCGTTGTAAAGGTTCTGATTCCTGAGACCTTGGCCTCTAGTTTCCCGGCGTGGCGCAGGGTGGCAAACCCCATGTCGAGCTAGTTTCGAGCAGCGCAATCCAAGGCGTGCTCAGTTTGGTAGTTTGGCAGACCGAGGTGCGCTGAGATGGGTGTGGCGGCGCAGCAGGGGGAGGTGTCGACAGATGCAGCTTGGCGCAGTGACAGTTTCGTGCCAAAAGGCTTCACTGAAGGTGCACTAAAAGCTCGCCAGCTGAAACCAGGACCAGGTCTACTGTCAGCGCAGGGGGAGCGTAGCTGGTGTATCGGAAGTTTGGCTGACCGGTGGACAGTGCGCACACCTCACCAAAATCTCACAGGCAGGTTTCCAGAATGTCAAGCACATTAATAATGCAATAAATACCCAAAACCACTATTCAGTGCAACTATCTGCAATCAGCACATAAATGTATCTCTATATCGACTGTCCCGTCACATCTGACGTCAGATCAAAGGGGATTGGCACCGTTTGGCACCGTTTGGCACGTTTGGCACACGTAATGGAAACCCAACCTGATCTGATTAACACAGCTGCAACTAAGATGTTCACATCCCTCTCAGCCAACCACAAACAGCCACAGCATCAGATAGGGAGTATATATTCAGCATCTGTCATCTTAGAAAGGTCAAAAGAAAAGAAACAGAGTGAGACTGTGAGAGAGAAAGAGAGAGAGAGCGCACGAGAGAAACACAACATTGATTTACAATTGTGGTGACCTCCTCCCAGGCTACCTGCCTGCTGCTGTCAGGCTACATAACCAGCACTGCTCACAGTAAACTGCACCATGGACACTTTTTTGACACTTTATTGACACTATGGACACTTTATTGACACCACAGCTGTCTGCTGTTCTGCACATACAATGACTTGCACTAGATAGGCTCCCTTTATCCACTGCTCATTTTCTTTCACTGCTGCTCATTATTATCCACTTCCTATTATTTTCATTATTATTATTATTATTATTATTATTATTATTATTGTTATTTATCGCCGTCTCTTGTATTTTTGTACTTATTTGCATGCCTAGTTATTTAAGTTTTTTACGTTTAATTTTGAAATCTTTAATCTGACTCTTTCTCCTTGACTGCTGGAACACTGGAATTTCTCAATTATGGGATCAATAAAGGTGTATCTTATCTTATCTTATCTTATCTTATCAGCCCGTGCAGGTCTGCTCACAGTTCCCTATATTCGGACACTGCGAGCTTCGACCTCCCAGACCAAAACATCAGTTTCCTCCTGGGAGAAGTTTGGCCGTCTGACGCTGCTGCTCTCTTCTGCCATAGCGAATTGAGTAAACGCTCATTATGCCTTCGTGCGGCGAGGGCGAGGAGAGGGGCTCATTTGATTGGTGTGATGTGTGTAAAACCCATTCCACGTCTTCTCTTCTCCCTCTTTCCGACTTGCGCAGGTAGGAAGGACGGAGATGGGAAAGAGGAGTAGCAGGAGAGTGACTCTATTTCCTTCACCAAGTGGTGTCTCCCTCATATTGTGTCACATGGTGCTTTTTTATTTGTTTGGGCACCCCTGGTCAAAATTTATTTTACTATAAATAGTTAAGTAGAAGATGAAGTGATCTCCAAAAGACATAAAGTTAAAAATGAAACATGCTTTTCAACATTTTAAGCAAGATCAATGTATTTTTTTTTTTTTTGCTTTGTATAATTTTGGAGTGGAAAAAAAGGAAAGGAACGTCATGCAAGGGTTTGGACACCCCAAGACATTTGAGCTCTCAGACAATTTTTACCAGGGTCTTGTTAGGGCTCTGGCTTGTTCACAGTCATCGTTAGGAAAGGCCAGGTAATGCAAATTTCAAAGCTTTGTAAATACTCTGATTCCTGAGACCTTGTCCCAATAATCAGCAGCCATGGGCTCCTCTAAACAGCTCCCTAGCACTCTGAAAACTAATAACTGATGCCCACAAAGCAGGAGAAGACTGTAAGAAGATAGCAAAGCGTTTTCAAGGAGCTGTGTCCTCATTTTGTAATGTCATTAAAAAGTGGCATTAAACAGGAACTGTGGAGGTCAAGTTGAAGTCTGGAATACCAAGACAACTTTCTGAAAGAGTTGCTCGTAGGATTGTTAGAAAGGCAAATCAAAACCACTGTTTGACTGCAAAAGACCTGCAGGAAGATTACCAGGCTCTGGAGTGGTGGTGCACTGATTTACTGTGCAGCCATACCTGTACAAATATGACCTTCATGGACTTTTAACACTCACTTGTTAGACATGATCAATATGTCCTAACTAACAGGCTATGTACCACAATCTTTTAAGGTAGCTGTAATTAAACCTCTCCTTAAAAAAAAAAAAAAAGCCCAACCTGGATCCAGAGGTTTTATCCAACTATAGACCAATATCTAATCTGCCCTTTCTTTCAAAGATCCTTGAGAAAGTAGTCGCAGAGCAGCTGTGTGATTTTCTCCATGATAATAATTTATTTGAGGAATTTCAGTCAGGATTTAGAGTGCATCATAGCACTGAGACAGCACTAGTTAAAATTACAAATGACCTTCTGATTGCTTCAGACAAAGGACTTGTCTCTGTACTTGTTTTATTAGATTTTAGTGCAGCATTTGACACAATTGACCATGAAGTTCTGCTACAGAGACTGAACACTTAATTGGCCAAAAAGGTTCTGCGCTAAGCTGGTTTAAATCTTATTTATCCGATCGTTTTCAGTTTGTTCACATTTGTGATGAACCATCCTTACGTACTAAAGTTTGTTTTGGAGTTCCACAATGTTCTGTGCTCGGACCAATCCTAGTTACTCTATATATGCTTCCCTTAGGTAACATCATTAGAAATCACTCTGTAAATTTCCATTGTTATGCAGATGATACACAGTTGTATTTATCAGTGAAGCCAGAAGAAAGTAATCAATTAACTAAACTTCATAACTGCCTTTAAAACCTGGATGAGCAGCAGTTTCCTGATGTTAAATTCAGACAAAACTGAAGTTATTGTTCTTGTCCCCAAACAACTCAGATACTCTTTATCTGATGACATAGTTTCTCTAGATGGCATTGCTCTGGCCTCTAGCACTTCCGTAAGAAACCTCGGAGTAATATTTGATCAAGATTTGTCTTTTAATTCTCACTTAAAACAAACCTCACGGACTGCGTTTTTTCATCTGTGTAATATATTGCGAAAATTAGGCCTGGCCCAAAAATTGGTCCACGCTTTTGTTACCTCAAGGCTGGATTAATGTCACTCCCTATTATCAGGTAGCTCTAGTAAGTCTTTAAAAACTCTCCAGCTAATTCAGAATGCAGCAGCACGTGTACTGACAGGAACTAAGAAACAAGATCATATTTCTCCTGTTTTAGCTTCTCTGCACTAGCTCCCTGTAAAATCCAGAATTTAATTTAAAATCCTACTGTTAACTTATAAATCTCTAAATGGTCAAGCTCTGTCATATCTTAGAGAGCTCATAGTGCCATATTATCCCACCAGAACTCTGCG
Organism: Epinephelus fuscoguttatus; assembly: GCF_011397635.1. Taxonomy (NCBI): domain Eukaryota; kingdom Metazoa; phylum Chordata; class Actinopteri; order Perciformes; family Serranidae; genus Epinephelus; species Epinephelus fuscoguttatus. Next base: position 37,532,997 of record NC_064764.1, read on the forward strand.
CTCTGAGAACGCAGGGTTACTCGTGGTCCCTAAAGTCTCCAAAAGTAGATCAGGAGCCAGAGCCTTCAGCTATCAGGTTCCTCTCCTGTGGAATCATCTTCCTGTTACGGTCCGGGAGGCAGACACTGTCTCCACATTTAAGACTAGACTTAAGACTTTCCTCTTTGATAAAGCTTATAGTTAGGGCTGGCTCAGGCTTGCCCTGTACCAGCCCCTAGTTAGGCTGACTTAGGCCTAGTCTGCCGGAGGACCCCCCTATAATACACCGGGCACCTTCTCTCTCTCTCTCTCTCTCTCTCTCTCTCTCTCTCTCTCTCTCTCTCTCTCTCTCTCGTGTCCTATTACCACATCTTGCTAACTCGGCCATTCTGGATGTCACTAACTCGGCTTCTTCTCTGGAGCCTTTGTGCTCCACTGTCTCTCAGATTAACTCATATCACAGCGGTGCCTGCATAGTGTGACATGTGTGGTTGTGCTGCTACTGTGGTCCTGCCAGATGCCTCCTGCTGCTGCTGTTACCATTAGTCATACTTCTACTGTTATTGTACACATGATTATTGTCACATATGTATACTATCACACATTTTTATATACTTTCAACATATTGTACCACAATAACCAGAATTATAATTATAATATTATTATAATATCATTACTTTCATTAATGTTGTTGTAAGCTACTCTCATTACCATCTGTCCTGCATCTCTCTCTGTCTCTGTCTCTCTCTCTGTCTCATTGTGTCATGTGGATTACTGTTAATTTGTTATGCTGATCTGTTCTGTACGACATCTATTGCATGTCTGTCCGTCCTGGAAGAGGGATCCCTCCTCAGTTGCTCTTCCTGAGGTTTCTACTGTTTTTTTTCCTGTTAAAGGGTTTTTTGGGGAGTTTTTCCTTATCTACTGTGAGGGTCCGAAGGACAGAGGGATGTCGTATGCTGTAAAGCCCTGTGAGGCAAATTCTGATTTGTGATATTGGGCTTTATAAATAAAATTAATTGATTGATTGATTGATTGATTGATTTATTGAAGAGTCATTAGAAGAAAACCTTATCTGCATCTTCACCACAAAATTCCATGTCTGAAGAAATTTCCTCAATGTGTTCTTGAGATATTGCATTCATGAAAATGAGACAGTCACAGAGGTCACAGTGACTTTGACTTTTGATCACCAAAAATATGACTCAGTTCATTGTTGCTGATACCATATGGACATCTGTCCCAAATCTGAAGAAATTCCTTCAGGCTGTTCTGAGATATCATGTTCGCAATGATGGGACTGACATATATGCGGACGGGTGGACAACCTGAAAACATAATACTTCTGACTGCAGCTATCGTTGGTGCGGAGACATAAAAATGAGAAAATGAAAACGAAAAATGAGTCTTATCTATATGTGGTCATATTGTTGGTGTACGTGTGTTGATTTGCTGTCATTAAGTGAGTAATTGATGATCTACATATACGGACACACACACACACACACACACACACACACACACACACACACACACAAAACACTTTTAAGTGTATTAGTCTGTAGTTAGGTTTATTTAGTTTGTAGTTTTGTGTGTTTATTTTTGTCATATTGTGATAAAAACCTTTGGAATCATACCTGATGTCTGTTTAATATGGCACAAGTGTGAGTGAATCGCGGAGCCCTGCTGTGTCAAAAACTCCAAAATCCTTCAAATTGATAGTTTAATGTACTTTATGAAACTGAATTAATTAAACAGCTATCATTTTTCCTTTTTTATGGTGTCCCACAAGGTGAGTTCATGTAAATTGAATCATATGTTTCTATATAATTAATAGTTATCATAAATATTTCTTATAGCCATTTTAATACTTTCAACTATGTGTTCCCAACATTAACATTCAGTTACATGGTCTTATAATGATATAGTACAGAATAATGATCAACATTAATAATCAGGGAAGACATTTAGCCTACATTTTAGTTGATGGGAGGAGGTGGGGGACACTGGCCCAAAAATAGGTTAAAACCACTGCTCTACGTTATGTCATCCTAATAATAAAAAAAAATCTTACAACCAACATATTAAATCATTTGTGCTTACTGGTGTCCTAGCTCTGACAGAGCACCATTATTATTGTGGAGGTTATGTCAATCTTAAACGTAGCACATAGCCAAGATAACTGCTGGGAAAAATATATTTTTATGCCTCTACAGTAAAGTTCAGACCGTGCACCAGGCGTTACAGTATACAGTGTTCATTATGAGCACTACATTGTAAAATATATAGAATAACGCCACAATGTTTTCGACATTTAAAATCCTTTATTGCCATGTTAATAAAATGGTCATGAAGTTATAAGACACAACAACAACAATGAGATGAACAAAACAGTGAAAACTGACAAGATAAAAACTAATGGAGTAAGGGAGCAGAGTTAAATACAATCAGAGTCTTCTGTGGGATAAATATATGATTTCAGAAATGATTTAAAATAAAATACAGAGTCAGCTGAGTGGATGTCCTGTGGCAGATTGATCCAGAGGCTCTCACAGCTCACAGGGACTCTAACGTTCATGGATGACACAAATAAAAACCCATGCAGTGCATCAAAAGTTAGCAATATAAGTTTAAAGTGACCTCTTTAAAAACAATCTATAAACAATGAAAAGAGGCAACAGCAGGTGTAATGTGATTCTTTCTCTTAGTTCTACTTATCAAATACTTCATCAATAGACCCGGAATACTAATAATGGATATAATAAATAGGGTTCTGCATTTGTACAGTAAATTCAGAGCAGTAAGACAGTAATGAAACACTGAGAATGAAACTACTGCAACAGAGTAACTGCAGAAAATGTCATCAGTCATCTCATTGTTGAAGCTTACAGTGCTCATTACTGTGCATTATTAAGTAAAACAAGTCCTAAAGTTAAACACTTTCCAAGGATCAGAGAAATCACATCTCTGCACTGTTAAACAGAAGAAGAAATCAGTGTTGAAAACATTAGTTCATCTTCCTATGACATAACAACTGCTTGAGATGTTTTGAAATTTCTTTCATTTTCAGTCCATATATGATTGGATTAACAAGTGGATGATACAAAACCAGCTGTAAAGTCATTATTAAATTTGCAAGTTTTGGAATTTCAGATTCCAGTCGAGCTGTAATTAAATTATATGTGCACAACAAGGAAAAGTTGATCAAAACCAACAGGTGAGGTAAACAGGTCTCTGCAGCTTTTTTCCTGACTTTTCTGCAACTTCGATAGGTTATTCTGAATATTTGTGCATATGTGGAAAGTATAAAGAGCATTGGAAAAAATGACCCATTTAGAAACATGAACAAACCATATATAGTCAGTGCTCTTGAAGTGCTACACTGAAGTTTGTAAATTGAGTTATTACAAAAAATTGCTTTGAATGTAAACCTACAGAGCTTTTCATGAAAGCACATTGTTGTGTGTGCCACAAGCTGACAAGCAGGAACAAACCAAGCTAAAGCCAGAAAGATACAGACAGTTGTTTTTCTCATTATAGTTGGATATTGCAGAGGTTTACATATAGACACATACCTGTCATAGGCCATGGCTGACAACAGAAAGAACTCTGCACCGCCTAAAGTATAAAACAGAAAATACTGGAGGAGACAGGCTGAATAAGATATGATTTGTTTTTCAGATAAAAAGTCAATCAGAAGCTTTGGGTAAATAGCAGTGCTGAAAAGAACAGAGTTGATTAACAAAGCTGCAATGAAAATGTACATAGGCTCATGGAGGTTTCGGTGAATCACAATAAGATACACAATAGTAGAATTACTGCAGATTACTAAAATATATACTATAAACATGATCATAAAATAAAGGAATCTGTATTTGTGAATTTCCACATGTCCACCTAAAGTTATATATGTTACATTTAATCCTTCATCCATTAAGATAGTCAAAAACTAACAATCACTTAAACAGGCAGATAATATAACAGACATATTGAACCTACAACTGAGTAAAGAATTCACTCTCTGAACATCCATTTAACAATCAACCTGTATTTGAATGTGTTATTCATTCACAGTTACCTGACTTCATTAAAAAATGCAGGTGGGACGTGTTCACCTCCAAACTCCACAGGCTGAGTTTGTGACATGTTTTTATCAGACTGCTTCATCCTCCATAGATCTCATTACACCATTCACCAAAGGAAACAATAACACGTGACAAACTTTGTCAAACTCTGTAGCCCAGAAATCAGAAGCCATAGTTCACCTTTTTTACTGGAGAATGTGCATATGCAATGTTTTCTGTGCCAATATAAAGAAAAGAAAAAAGTAGAGCATTTTAATAATTTTCAACATGTATTGTTTTGGAAAGTGGCTTTATTTCCTTCACCAAGTGGTGTCTCCCTCATATTGTGTCACAGAGTGCTTTTTTATTTGTTTGGGCACCCCTGGTCAAAATTTATTTCACTGTAAATTGTTAAGTAGAAGATGAAGTGATCTCCAAAAGACGTGAAGTTAAAGATGAAACATGCTTTTCAACATTTTAAGCAAGATCAGTGTATTATTTTGATTTGTATAATTTTAGAGTGAAAAAAGGAAATGAACAACATACAAAGGTTTGGACAGCCCAAGACATTTGAGCTCTCAAACAACTTTTACCAGGGTCTTGTTAGGGCTCTGGCTTGTTCACAGTCATCGTTAGGAAAGGCCAGGTAATGCAAATTTCAAAGCTTTGTAAATACTCTGACTCCTGAGACCTTGTCCCAACAATCAGCACAAAAATGGGACCGACATATAGGCAGACGGATGGACAACCCAAAAACATAATGCTTCTGACTGTAGCTACCGTTGGTGAGGAGGCATAAAAAGACTCTGATCTACATGTGGTCTGCTTAAGCAAACACAGAACATTTTCTAAATGGGAGAAGGGACCAGACAAGTTAATGCCTGCAACAGACACAAAGTGGGTGAGGTAATTTTTCAAAGGGAATCAAAGCAGAGTTAGCACCTAACTGCTATCTTTGTAAAGACAAAGAGTTAAAAGATTCCTCTGACCTGTAACACTCAAATGCAACACTGCAGAGACTGCTTCAGGAATCACAATCCTTTCCATCTTTGCTCATACACAATAGAGAGAATCGCCGACTAACAAGCAGCATAACAAAACAACTCCTCCCAACATTTATGGATTGGTAACGTAACAACTAGGCACAGCACTGGTACAATTGTACAGGCTAAGCAAGACTATTTCACTGTTGTTGATGTACATGTGTTGATTTGCTGTCATTAAGTGAGTAATTGATGATCTACACACACAGACACATACACACACATACACACACACACACACACACACACACACACACACACACACACGTACAAAACACTGTTAAGTGTCTTCGTCTGTAGTTAGGTTTATTTTGTGTGTTTATTTTTGTCATATTGTGATAAAAACCTTTGGAATCACACTTGCTTTCTGTTTAATATGGCACAAGTGTGAGTGAATCGCGGAGCCCTGCTGTGTCAAAAACTCCAAAAACCTTCAAATTGATAGTTTAATGTACTTTATGAAACTGAATTAATTAAACGGCTATCATTTTTTCTTTTTTATGGTGCCCCACAAGGTGAGTTCATGTGAATTAAATCATATTATTCTATTTCATTAATAATTATCATAATTATTTCTCATAGCCATTTTAATACTTTCAACTATGTGTTCCCAACATTAGCATTCAATTACATGGTCTTATAATGATTTAGTACAGAATAACAATCAACATTAATAATCAGGGAAGACATTTAGCCTACATTTTAGTTGATGGGAGGAGGTGAGGGATCTGGATCATGAATAGGGGGACACTGGCCCAAAAATAGGTTAAAACCACTGTTCTACATTATGTCATCCTGAAAATAAAAAAATAAAGTCTACAACCAACATATTAAATAATTTGTGCTTTCTGGTGTCCTTGCTCTGACAGAGCACCATTATTATTACCATTTTAAAGGAGCTATATGTAAGAAATCTAAAGCAAATAGTCGTAAAATCATCCTAATATGTCACAGAGACTAAGGAATAATGTTCGTATAACATACTGATCTCACTGACAACAACAGTACAGCCAGAATATTTGCATTTAAAAAAATTTTGCGGTCTGCAAATCATGTTTATGTTTTGAATTTGTGTTTAGGCCTGATGTGCCACCGCCGTCTACCAGTCACACAGTCAGTAGAGTCTCAGCATCAGTTACAGTTGCGACTGAGCTACAGTGGCTGACGGTGCGACTAAACCCAAACGACCTCGTTATGATTCCCAAAAACGCCAAGACAAAACTCGAGGCAAAGCGAGGGTCTTTATAGGAGATGCTTTTGAACGGTGGAGACGGTTGAAAGCGGAGAAGAATTTGAAATCGGATGTCGAAGTGGCTACTCTTCTCCTCGACAGGTAAGCTTTAGCCAAAGATGGCTAACTAGCATCATAGCAAGACGGGGATGGACATTTCGAATACTTTCAACTGTTATTCATTTTCGATCATACATTGTAGCCTATGTGCAGGTGGGTCATTGACCCGACTGATATTTTTGAGAAACAAACGTTAGCAGCACGGCAAGCAGCATTAGCAGTGTCCCGGTACATAGCATTAGCAGCCAGCTCCTCCTCCGCTGTATCCTGGCAGCAGCGTTAGCAGCAGAGAAGCCGGACTTGTTTGAACGAACCGCTGGAAAACCGCAGATAAAGGACGCAGCAACGTGGCCCTGCCACGGCAGCCGCCCATGGGCAAACAAATCACCCCCAATTTCCACCAGATGCAAGTTGGTTGCGTCTGCACTCCGGCACGGCAGCGGAGCCGATAGGATTCACTTCTAGTCAATCTGTGTTCCGGCTTCGTCTCAGCTGCGGTACTCTGGAGCCCTCCGCAACAGATATGCAGGACTTCTATTTTTGCCATCAGTCTCCAGCGTGCCGCTGTCCAGCAGCCTCGAATCTGTGGGGAGGGGGGGGGGGCGGACACGACTCATGGCAGTATTTTGAATTTGAGTGCAGTAACCATTTTGGCCACATTCTTACATGCGGCGCCTTTAAGCAAGGCAACAAATATGATTCTTTTCAAAATAATCTAATTTATGGAAAACTCAGGTATGAAGAACACACTATGCTGTTAGATGCATATAATCTGTGTAAACAGTTTATTTTTATGCTGTCAGAACAGTGTAATCTGCATTTGTATTTAACAGCCCCTGTAACATCCATTTGGAGGAAGACAAGCTGGTCCACATGCCCAGCTTTCAGGATGCTTCTCTGTGCTGTCATAATGTCTCCTGCGGTGGAAAAAACTCTCTCTTCAGAAACACTTGTTCCAGGAATGTGCAGGAAACACTTTGCTACTCTGCTTAGCTGAGGGTATTCTTGTTCGTGTTCCCTCCACCAACTGAGGGGATCCCCTGTGAGAGGTAAAGGGGTTTCTTCGTTGAACCTCTTGATCTCAGCTGCAGCAGCATCATGTGCAAATTTTGGACCAGCATTGTCATTGGCAGAGGTAAACGTAGGTCCAAGCAAATCAACCAATGCACTCCTTGGTCTCTTCAGAGGAGGCTGAGGGACAGGAGCAGGACCATCCTTGAAGTTGGGGAATTCTTTCTCCTCCACTGGACTTTGAGTGTCTTGCTCCACTTGCTGCTGAAAAACATCAAAGCATCAGATAAAACTAGTGTTACAGCAAGCCAAATTTTAACATCCAAAATTCATCCTATTGCACATTTCTATTTTGTAGTTTACCCAAGTGCAACAATTAAAAACTAAATGAAAATATCTTTCATTTTGTATATTCATTTAATCAGATTTACACTTACAGTTATAACTGTAATCTAATAAAAAAGCAGTCTAATTAATTACGTACATTCTGTTGCTTCTTTATGGTAGCCACGAGAGCATCGGTCAGTCTGGAGTAGATCTCACTGGTCTCTTTCTCTGAGAAAAAGGGTAGATCCTTGAACCTAGGATCAAAATCTGATACCATGTACAGCATCTCCCTCTCACTGGTATATCTTTTTCCCAGATCTTGTGTTATAGCTGCCTTGATCTCCTTCATTATCTGTGTGTCATCATCTGGGCTTTCTTCTGTACCCTTGACAAGCTTGGCATGAAGTGGAACAATGATGGACAGTGTTGACATGCTCTCCTCTGACATCACCAATATGGCATCCTTCATTGGCTTGAGTGCCTTGAGCACACCCTCTGGCCAGGTGATGTCAGCCTCGTTCAATGTGAAGATTTCTTTTTCACTCTTTCTGACTTCTGTTAAAAGCCGTGCTGCATAAATAGCTGGCTGCTGTTCTAAAAATCAATTCATATGAGCTGTTCCATCTAGTGACAACGTCTGTTATCAGTCTGTGTTTTGGTAGCTGGAGCAGTTCTTGTTTGCACTTTAGCTGGTGGCTAGCTATGGTGCTGCATCTGAAAAAGGTTGTCACATGCCTCCTGCCGAGTAGTCGCACCACTGTTGGCAATTTTAATGCTCTCTGTGAGGCGAGATTAAGACTGTGTGCAAAACACTGTATGTGAGTCATGCCTGCAAGTTTAGCTGTGACGGTCATGTTGGACGCATTGTCTGTAACAGTGACAGGATCTTTTGCATCCAGTCCCCATTCAGTTATAGCCTCACCCAGTAACGCTGCAATGTTTTCTCCTGTATGACTGTCTTGCATAGTTCATGTTTACAGTACATGGGACTCTAGCTTCCACCCGTCAGTAATGTGATGCGCTGTTATGGTTACATACGATTCAGTGGCCCTCAATGTCCAAGCGTCGCATGTCAAAGCAACTCTCTCTGCTGAACTGAGAGAGTCCAGCACCCTGGCTAGTACTACTGTGTACAACTTAGGCAAAGTGATGTCAGTGAAGTGTTGCTGGGAAGGTATGGTGTAACAGGGCTGCAATGTTTGGATCATATTATGGAACCCCTCATTCTCTACAACACTAAGGGGGTGCATGTCTTTGCAAATGAAATAAAGTAGTGACTGCGTTATCTTGGTTGCACGAGTTGAGGTCGGTGGTAACTTCGATGTGTGGACTTGTTCCAGAGTTTGTCGAGAGGGGTCCATTTGTTTCACGTTAGCCATTAGCTGTACATCAGCATGGAGTCTGGCCATGTGTGCTCGCAGATTTGTCATGTTGCCAGAGTATTTAACTCTGGTATGGCACATTTTACAAAGCCGCATGACTCTTGTCGCTGTCTTTATAGCCTTCCTTATTTCGAAAACCGAAATGATTCCACACATCAGCTTTGTATATCACGGGAGCCGGTTGTATGCGCTCAGATTCAGCCATCGGTCACCTGTGTTTGCTAACACGAGACTCCAGAGTTTGCAGAGGCTTTTATGCTCATGAGATCTTATTGTTTCGGTGGAGTGGAAGAGTCAAACGGCTGTGTGACTGCTGGTAACTAGTGGTAGGAGGGTTAAATACAACACACAAAATAACCACTGCCAGAAATGCATTAAAACTACTGATTAAAAATTGATATAGTACTTTTGAGAATTGATACAGTATTGCAAAATGAAATATTGCGATATATCAATGTATCAATATTTTCGTACATCACTAGTAAAATATATAGAATAACGCCACAATGTTATCGACGTTTGAAATCCTTTATTGCCATGTTAATAAAATGGTCATGAAGTTATAAGACACAACAACAACAATGAGATGAACAAAACAGTGAAAACTGACAAGATAAAAACTGATGGAGTAAGGGAGCAGAGTTAAATACAATCAGGGTCTACTGTGGTATAAATGTATGATTTCAGAAATTATTTAAAATAAAATACAATCAGTTGAGTGGATGTCCACTGAGAGATTGTTCCAGAGGCTCTCACAGCTCACAGGGACTCTAACGTTCATTCATGACACAAATAAAAACCCATGCAGTGCATCAAAAGTTAGCAATATAATTCTAAAAAAATCCCTTTAAACACAATGTATAAACAGTGTAAAAAGACAAAAGCAGGGTTTTAGTTCTAGTATTTATAAACTTCATCAATAGACCCAGAATATTAATAATGGATATAATAAATAGGGTTCTGCATTTGTACAGTAAATTCAAAGCAGTAAGACAGTAATGAAACACTGAGAATGAAACTACTGCAACAGAGTAACTGCAGAAAATGTCATCAGTCATCTCATTGTTGAAGCTTACAGTGCTCATTACTGTGCATTATTAAGTAAAACAAGTCCTAAAGTTAAACACTTTCCAAGGATCAGAGAAATCACATCTCTGCACTGTTAAACAGAAGAAGAAATCAGTGTTGAAAACATTAGTTCATCTTCCTATGACATAACAACTGCTTGAGATGTTTTGAAATTTCTTTCATTTTCAGTCCATATATGATTGGATTAACAAGTGGATGATACAAAACCAGCTGTAAAGTCATTATTAAATTTGCAAGTTTTGGAATTTCAGATTCCAGTCGAGCTATAATTACATTATATGTGCACAACAAGGAAAAGTTGATCAAAACCAACAGGTGAGGTAAACAGGTCTCTGCAGCTTTTTTCCTGACTTTTCTGCAACTTCGATAGGTTATTCTGAAAATTTGTGCATACGTGGAAAGTATAAAGAGCATCGGAAAAAATGACACATCCAGCAAAACGACCAAACCCAATATTGTCAGTGCTCTTGATGTGCTACACTGAAGTTTGTAAATTGAGTTACTGCAAAAAATTGCTTTTAAAGTAAACCTACAGAGCTTTTCGTTAAAGGACATTATTGTCAGTGCCATCATCTGACAAGCAGGAACAAACCAAGCTAAAGCCAGAAAGATACAGACAGTTGTTTTTCTCATGATAGTTGGATATTGCAGAGGTTTACATATAGACACATACCTGTCATAGGCCATGGCTGACAACAGTAAGAACTCTGCACCGCCTAAAGTATAAAACAGAAAATACTGGAGGAGACAGGCTGAATAAGATATGATCTGTTTTTCAGATAAAAAGTCAATCAGAAACTTTGGGTAAATAGCAGTGCTGAAAAGAACAGAGTTGATTAACAAAGCTGCAATGAAAATGTACATAGGCTCATGGAGGTTTCGCTGAATCACAATAAGATACACAATAGTAGAATTACTGCAGATTATTAAAATATATACTATAAACATGACCATAAAATAAAGGAATCTGTATTTGTGAACTTCCACATGTCCACCTAGAGTTATATATGTTGCATTTAATCCTTCATCCATTAAGATAGTCAAAAATTAACAATCACTTAAACAGGCAGATAATATAACAGACATACTGAACCTACAACTACAAGTAAAGAATTCACTCTCTGAACATCCATTTAACAATCAACCTGTATTTGAATGTGTTATTCATTCACAGTTACCTGACTTCATTAAAAAATGCAGGTGGGACGTGTTCACCTCCAAACTCCACAGGCTGAGTTTGTGACATGTTTTTATCAGACTGCTTCATCCTCCATAGATCTCATTACACCATTCACCAAAGGAAACAATAACACGTGACAAACTTTGTCAAACTCTGTAGCCCAGAAATCAGAAGCCATAGTTCATCTTTTTTACTGGAGAATGTGCATATGCAGTGTTTTCTGTGCCAATATAAAGAAAAAAAAACAGTACAGCATTTTAATAATTTTCAACATGTATTGTTTTGGAAAGTGACTTTATTTCCTTTACCAAGTGGTGTCTCCCTCATACTGTGTCACAGAGCGCTTTTTTATTTGTTTGGGCACCCCTGGTCAAAATTTATTTTACTGTAAATTGTTAAGACAACAATTTTTCAACCTGGGCCCTATTTCCCCATGTGTATGTGTGCGTATGATTCATGGGTACAACTCGTTGTAAAATTGGTTCAGTATTGAGGGAGGCGGATGCAACCGGGAGCCGCAAAACGAGCTAAAACGGTAACAGGGGCAAATACGTCCCGTGTAAGTTTGCACATTAAAAGTGCTTTTTTTCGCCACTGACCGGTTCAGATCGCCAGTGCTATGAGTGCTATGAGTGGAGTCAGCTGTCAGTCAGTGTTGGAGCAGAGAGGGAGAGGGCTGCCCCGCTGGGTACTGTAAGTGAGTATGTGTGTATGAAGTGTGTGTGTTACGTTAGAAGAGTCAGAGGACGGAGTGTTTTACGTGCAACCCCTGGAGTGTTACCGGAGTTTTACCAGAGTGTTATGGAGTGCTCAAATAAACGGGCCTTTTTCCCGAATGCAAGAACAGGATGTTGTGCAACACCCCGTACAGCTTTCACAGGCTGCCTTTGTTGGACGGTGAGATGTTGAAGTTGTGGCTAGTTGTGCTACAAATGGATGCTAACACTCCTGTCCAGACACTGCGCCTTGCAGACCATCGGGTCTGCAGTGCTCACTTCTCCCAAGATGACTACTGTCAGCCGAAGAAGAGAAGACATCCAATCCCGAAACACCTCTTCCTCAAGAGAACGGCTGTCCCACGAGTAGAGACAGCTACAGACATAGTGGAGCAAAGCTCGTGACATCACACAGCCCAGAGGTAAGGGAAAGGCTAAGTTAGTATGCTGTTTACAGAGATAGCACTGGCAATCTGAACCAGTCAGTGGCGAAAAAACACACACTTCATATACACATACTCATTTTTTTATTAAACCTTTATTTAACCAAGTGAAGCTTATTGAGATATAGAACCTCTTTTTCAAAAGCGGAGTATTTATGTGGAGCATTTGTCAAGATCAAATCAAGCAATGATGACTTCTCAGGACATTTGACATTTGGACGTGTTGCCTCCTCAATAAGTTGTGTCAGATTAAAGGAGTCACACACCGATTTGACCTGGCCCGGGATTTGTATGGACATTTACAGTACCCAGCGGGGCAGCCCTCCCCCTCTCTGCTCCAACACTGACTGACAGCTGACTCCACTCATAGCACTCATAACACTGGCGATCTGAGCCGGTCAGTGGCGAAAAAAAGCACTTTTAATGCGCAAACTTATACGGATGTATTTGCGCCCGTTACCGTTTTAGCACGTTTTGCGGCTCCAGTAGCATCCACCTCCCTCAATACTGAACCAATTTTAGAACGAGTTGTACCTATGAATCATACGCACACATACACATGGGGAAATAGGGCCCAGGTTGAAAAATACTGAAGTTGTCCTTTAAGTAAGTACAAGATGAACTGATCTTCAAAAGACATGAAGTTAAACATGCTTTTCAACATTTTAAGCGAGACCAGTGTGTTATTTTGCTTTGTATAATTTTGGAGTGGAAAAAAGGGAAAGGAACATCATGTAAAGGTTTGAACACCTCAAGACATTTGAGCTCTCAGGCCTAGTCCATACGGACCTGTGTACTTCTGAAAACAAAATTTTTCGGGCTCCGGTTTCCAAAAAAAATTCATCCACACAAGTGGTGTGATAAAAAAATATGATATCCACACAAAACCGCAAAACCGGCTATCAAGTGATGTAATACATATGCCAAAGCAGTAGGTGGCGATGTAACTTCTTACAGAAAGGTCATTTTAACCAATGAGAAGTCAGAGTCAACACTGCTACCACAAAAGCAGCGACGGGCCTGCCAACGGAGGTCCGACCCAGCCAGATCCTGAACCTCCGTTGGCAGGCCTGTCGCTGCTTTTGTGGTTGTATTTTATACATATGATATCGATTTTGTATCTTTACATAGCAAACAGATACCCCCCATTCAATTGAAAGCATAACTGATTTGAGTAACAGCATGAGAGCAAATCTGGGTATATAAACGGTTGGTTTGCGCTGCGTTCTTCAGTTGGCAGTTACACCTAGAGTAAAGCTACTGAAGACCGAGTGGCTGCAACCGTCACTAATGCTAGTGTAGTTCCTCAGGGATTTAAGTTGTTATTACTTTAATCTTGACACTATAACCTGTGACAACACATTAGCTAAGGGTGTAAGGACTGTAACTGTTGGTAGCTCTTGTTGATTTTGTTTAAATATGTTGAATTATAATGTTATGGGTTATTGTTTGTTGGACGATTGAGCTAAGCTAACTGACGCTAGCGTCAACTGTCACTTGTTGCCATAGCAACGGTAAACATTCACATACAAGCTAAGAGCAGAGTGTAGAATCAAGCTTCATTGTAAATATAGTTAAGATACATTGTATTTAACACAGTATGTGGGATTTTAGTAGTTAGTAAACTTTTAGAAAAGAGCTAGGCCTATTTACCATCGCTCTGACGTCAAACAAGGGCGTCAGGTAATAAAATACTGCAGTTATCCTTTCTACACGCAACCGCTGGCACCGGAGTTTTCCAAAAACTTCACCCTGGACTCCGGTTTCAAAGAAACGCGGTTTCGGGTGCCCAAAAGTGCGGTTGCGTGTGGCGAAACAGCCAAATCGCATAGAATAATACACAGTTTCAGAAGTACACGGGTCCGTGTGGACTAGGCCTTAGACAACTTTTACCAGGGTGTTGTTAGGGCTCTGGTTTGTTCACAGTCATTATTAGGAAAGGCCAGTTTAAGCAAATTTCAGAGCTTTGTAAATACTCTGACTCCTGAAACCTTGAGCCCTGCTGTGTCAAAACTCCCAAATCCTTCAAACTGATAGTTTAATGTACTTTATGAAACTGAATTAATTAAACGGCTATCATTTTTCCTTTTTTATGGTGCCCCACACGGTGAGTTCATGTAAATTAAATCATATTATTCTATTTCATTAATAGTTATCATAATTATTTCTTATAGCCATTTTAATACTTTCAACTATGTGTTCCCAACATTAGCATTCAAAGACATGGTCTTTTAATGATATAGTACAGAATAACAATCAACATTAATAATCAGGGAAGACATTTAGCCTACATTTTAGTTGATGGGAGGAGGTTAGGGACCTGGATCATGAATAGGGGGACACTGGCCCAAAAATAGGTTAAAACCACTGTTCTACATTATGTCATCCTAATAATAAAAAAAAAAAAATCTTCCAACCAACATATTAAATCATTTGTGCTTTCTGGTGTCCTAGCTCTGACAGAGCACCATTATTATTGTGGAGGTTATGTCAATCTTACGTAGCACATAGCCAAGATAACTGCTGGGAAAAATATATTTTTATGCCTCTCCAGTAAAGTTCAGTCCGTGCACCAGGTGTTACAGTATACAGTGTTCATTATGAGCACTACATTGTAAAATATATAGAATAACGTCAACATTTGAAATCCTTTATTGCCATGTTAATAACATGGTCATGAAGTTATAAGACACATCAACAACAACGAGATGAACAAAACAGTGAAAACTGACAAGATAAAAACTAATGGAGTAAGGGAGCAGAGTTAAATACAATCAGGGTCTACTGTGGGATAAATGTATGATTTCAGAAATTATTTAAAATAAAATACAGAGTCAGCTGAGGGAATGTCCTCTGAGAGATTGTTCCAGGGGCTCTCACAGCTCACAGGGACTCTAACGTTCAGTAGTGACACAAGTAAAAACCCATGCAGTGCATCAAAAGTCAGTGGTTAATAACCTCTTTAAACACAATCTATAAACAGTGTAAAGAGGCAACAGCAGGTGTAATGTGATTCTATCTCTTAGTTCTACTATTTATATACTTCAGCAATAGACCGAGAAAACTAATAATGGACATAATAAATAGGGTTCTGCATTTGTACAGTAAATTCAAAGCAGTACGACAGTAATGAAACACTGAGAATGAAACTACTAAAATGTATCAGTCATCACATTGTTGAAGCTGACAGTGCTCATTACTGTGTATTATTTAGCAAATCAAGTCCAATTGTAGTCTTTTTTGAAGAAGAAATTTATGTTGTTAACATGAGTTAACCTTGCCTTGACATAACAACTGCCTGAGGTGTTTTGAAATTTCTTTCATTTTTAGTCCATATATGATTGGATTAACAAGCGGATGATACAAAACCAGCTGTAAAGTCATTATTAAATTTGCAAGTTTTGGAATATCATATTTCAGTCTAACTATAGTTACATCATATGTGCACAGCAAGGAGAAGTTGATCAAAACCAACAGGTGAGGTAAACAGGTCTCTGCAGCTTTTTTCCTGACTTTTCTGCAACTTCGATAGGTTATTCTGAATATTGTTGCATATGTAAAAAGAATGAAGAGCATTGGAAATAATGCAACACTGAGCAAAATGACCACACCAAATATAGACAGTGCTCTTGACCCGCTGCAATGAAGTCTGTAAACAAAGTTATTGCAAAAAATTGCTCTCACAGTAAATCTGCAGAGCTTTACATGAATGTTTACCACCGCTGATGCCACAAGCTGACAAGCAGGAACAAACCAAGCTAAAGCCAGAAAGATACAGACAGTTGTTTTTCTCATGATAGTTGGATATTGCAGAGGTTTACATATAGACACATACCTGTCATAGGCCATGGCTGACAACAGTAAGAACTCTGCACCGCCTAAAGCATAAAACAGAAAACCCTGAAAGATACAGGCTGAATAAGGTATGATTTGTTTTTCAGATAAAAAGTCAATCAGAAGCTTTGGGTAAATAGCAGTGCTGAAAAGAACAGAGTTGATTAACAAAGCTGCAATGAAAACGTACATAGGCTCATGGAGGTTTCGGTGAATCACAATAAGATACACAATAGTAGAATTACTGCAGATTACTAAAATGTATGCTATAAACATGATCATAAAATAAAGGAATCTGTATTTGTGAACTTCCACATGTCCACCTAGAGTTATATATGTTACGTTTATTTCTTCATCCATAAAGATTGTCAAAAATCAACCCACTTAAAAAGGCAGATAAAACGATTTAACAATCACCCTGTATTTCAATGTGTTATTCAATCATAGCTCTGATTTAACTGTGTTCTCCTCTATACTCCCAGGTTGAATTTGTGACATGTTTATATCACACTGCTTCATCCTCCATGGATCTCATTAAACCCTTCATCAAGGAAACAGCAACATGTGACAAACTTTGTCAAAGTCTGGATCCCAGAATTCAGAGGCCTTATGTCAGAGGCCATATTTTTTGAGTGTTTTAGCACACGTGCTAATTCACAACACTTGTCCACAGGAGACTTTTGAAATGATAATAATAATAAAAGAGAAAAGAAAAAAAATTGCAGTGTACAGTAACATTAAAACAGTAAAAGAGAAGCAATTGTTAGGATTAAATACATACATTAGCTACAAAGCAAAGGCAACATGATCAAGCAATCAACCAGTTAAAACTATTCATGTGAGCACTTTTGATTTTGGCCATTGTTTGAGTCTTTTGTTAAAAGCATTACTGTTGGTCTCTAATTTTAGATTAGTGGGTAGAGAGTTCCAAAGTTTTGCCCCCTTTACAGAAAAAGCAGACTGACAGAATGAAGTCTTGAATCTTGGGACAAGACAATCACCACTGGTGGAGGCTCGTGTGGTCGCTCTGTGAGAGCTCTAACGATGGCCAGTTCAGAAAACAGTACTGACACATGATTATTTAGACATTTAATAAACAATTTAAGAGTACTAACATTCATAAAATTTTCAAAGGTGAGAAGGTTGTGTTTTCTTGAAATGCAGCCGTGATGCCATCTCATTGGTTTCCGGTCCATGAGTTTTATTGCCTGCTTGTATATTGAGATTATAGGTTTTAATGTGGTTGAAGAAGCTTGTGACCATGATGTGAGGCAATATGACAAATGAGAAAAAATCATTGCATGCATGTACAGTTTTGCAGCTTGATGTGACAGGTTCCTTCTAATAAAACAAAAGCAGTTAAGATTTGGTCTAACCTTGTTACAGATGTACTTAACCTGACTATCAAACTTTAAGTTCTTGTCCAAGATGATGCCTAGGTACTTGACTGCATTCACTTCATCAATGATTTCCTTCTTAATCCTGACCTCAAATACATCATATGCGGGTCTATTACGCGTGGAGAAGCACATGGATACAGTTTTTTAACATTAAGAGTTAGATGGGATAACTCAAGCCATTCAGAGATGTTCAATAAAGCCTGCGTCAGATGCTCACCTGCCAGGCTGGGTGTTTTAGTGGACACATGGATGACCATGTCATCAGCCTACTAGCTGATCTATCTAGCAGTTGACATCTGGACAGCAGCTTGGTAGGTCATATACACTGTGAACAACAATGGACCAAGAACAGACCCTTGCGGTACTCCCATGCTGTTTGCATTCATATGTGACTTCACCCCATTGACCCTGACACATTGCTCTCTCCCCCCCAGATATGATTTGAGCCACTTCAGAGCCTCAGGTGACATTTTGAATTGATTTAGTTTATTAAGTAGGATACTGTGGTTAACAGTGTCAAAGGCCTTTTTTTAGATCCAAGAACACTGCTCCTACAACATTTCTTTTATCCAGAGAGGCTTTGATCTTCTCAAGCAGATAACAGTTTGTTGTTTCTGTGGAATATTTTTGTCTAAATCCAAACTGCTGTGGATGAAGCAGTTGGTTAGAGTCTAACATCAGATTTCCACTGGATACGTGTCCGTTGTGGAACGGCAGCGCTGGTTATCTGCTGCGTGCTCCGCCGTCCGTCAATACCCACCGGCTGCATTTGCTGTGCGGAGCGGTGCAGCTCCGCCGGAAGACATCTCGGTGCACTGCCATGATTAACATCTCCTCGTCCATGGTGTCAACAGGGTGAAATGACGTCTGAAAACCTCTGATCTGTTGACTTCAGGCCTGCCTCTGCCCATTATAACGTTTTCAAGGTGTAGTGCAGGGAAATATGATCCACCGTGAACACTGTGTATTTTATTTTGAATCAACCGGATATTTTATTTCGTTTCTGTGCACGACTTCCTGCCCTGCACGATTTGCTCTCTGCTAAATTGCTGCGTTGTGCTCCGGCGTCCGGCAAAAATAGAAGTCCTGCGTATCTGCTGCGGGGGGCTCCGGAGCGCCGCAGCTGAAACGGAGACGGAACACAGCACAGCCACAGCCGGTGGAAACACACACATTGACAAGAATTGAATCCTATCGTCTTCGCTCCGGCAGCGGAGACGCAACCAACACGCATCCGGAAATAGGCTGTAAGTGTTTCATTAACTGTTCAGCTACAATCTTCTCCAGAACTTTTTAGACTACAGGGAGGATGGCAATAGGCCTGTAAGTACTTGCTAAGTATTTGTCTTCTGATTTATAAACTGGGGTAATTATTGCAGTTTTCCAACTTTCTGGGAAGATTTTTGTTTGTATTGGCAGGTTTACTAAGTAGGTAATTGGCTTCAACAGACAGCTCAGATATTTCTTGATAAATGCAGCATTTAAGTTATGGATATGCTTAGACATAGAGTTACTCATGTTCGCAATAACTTTATCATGGGATACCTCTTTATTGTAAAAGGAGTCTGTGTGATCATGCTCAAATTCTTCAGGAGATGACTCAGTAGATTTAAAATTACTTGCTAATTCTTGTACAGAGTCAATAAAAAAAACTATTAAAACCATTTGCAATAGACTCATTACTATCAATAATTTTATCACAGACTTTGAGGCAGTTTATTTTAGGGTGCTTTTGCTTACTTGAGTAGGTTAGTCTATTTATATGTCGCCACAGTTTAAAACTGCTGCCATTGGCCTCTTCAATGAGTTTGGTGAAATGATTAGTCTTAGCTTTCATAATGTTTTCATCCAAAATGTGTGGACACTCTACTAATTAAATGAGTAAAGAGACCGAGCAACAATTATCAGATTTATCTGAAGAAAAAAAAAATAGTAATGCAAATAATTATAGCAGAATGCACAGTACCAGTACAAACAGCTCACAGTAAATGATACCAATATGTACAGTATCAGTACAAACAACAGTAGACACAGTGGAATTATACCAATATGCACATGTAAGCAGTCCCCATTCTAGAATAAACGCTACCGTATGGAAACCATGCAGCCGGTTGGAGCTCAAATTGAATGAGAAACAAAGTCCAGTGTTCACTGGACAGAAGGAAGGGAGGGGGGTATCGCTGTCCGAGGGCTGCTGTAGAATGGCAACCAGGATGTCAGCCGACCAACACTCGCTACCCGCTCCCTGGTTGCGGCGATTTGCGATGCTGGCCAGCTAGGAATGAACTAGCAGCCAGTACAGTCCAGTCCTCTCTGGTCTAGCTAACATTTAGCCGTGTTACTTACTGATCCATTAGAAAGAAAGCTAGCTGGACATGGGTTTTGAAGCCTCTTTGGTCACGGAGCTCCCTCCATCTCTTGAACGCCTGACTGAGGTTTACTCTTGTTTTTCTTCTTCTCCTTTTTGCTCTTCTTTGCCTCCTCACACAGAGGAGCTCCTTTTCTTTTGGGAGGCCGTTTTTCACTTGTCTCCAAACTTTGTCCGTCTGCCATTTTGTTCGTGACTCAACTATCTCATGCCCAACTCCTCATAAGGACCAGCTCCAGTCCCTGATTGGCTGACTGACCAGTTTCGCAATACATGATGTGCAGATTTTTTCTGCAAAACTTTGGCACCAGTGGCAGAAGCTTATTACACAGATTGCAGAGCCACTAAGTAACCTATGTAAATGCTGATAGTCTGATTTTACTGTGGCCACTGCCCTGTGCAACCCACATTATTTTCATAATGATATATATAGGAAAAGATGCTGTCTGTTGCCTCTTTAAACAACAACCGTACAGCATTTTAATTATTTTCAACATTTATAGTTTTTGAAAGTGACTATATTTCCTTAACTGAGTGGTCCCTCCTTCATACCGTGTCACATAGTGCTTTTACATTTGATATGGGTGCACAGACTGCACCAGTATTACAATCATATTTAGAATTACACTACTATCTGCAATGTTCCTTTGTTTAATTTTGACCATTGACTCCATACTATATACCTTGCCATCTGAAAGTGACTTAACCAGCTGATGTTACGCAACAACCAATGGGAGATCCATGAAGACTAATGAGCTAAGTTACATCTAGCTGACTAACCTTAACTCAGTCTATGGTTAGCACATTGGCACCCCCTACATACTTTTCGCTAGTAGAAAGTTTTCTGTATTAGTACATCTTATATTGTTGGGAAAATCAACAATATTTGTCAGTGTGCATAAGTTAATATCATTGATCATGTCATATGATGAAGTAATTTGGCAAACTAGCCAGCTGACACATCAACTGCAAGAGAAGTTTGGTAGTGAAAATGACATTGGTTACTTTGATCCTGGGAGCTGTGTTGTCTGGGGCTCCAGGTAGGGTCTTCCAAGGCAAAGTGCTCCCAGGGGAGGGGCCAGACCGATTCAAGAAGACCTCGATGACACAGCACATTCAGGAAAAGAGTACATCACCCGATATGGGGACAAAGGGGCCCCCCCTCTGGAGCCAGACGTGGGGGGGATCCTCGTCTGGCAGCCAGGCCTTGGGCCATGAATGACATGGAGCCACTGACCTGTGGGCCCAACGCCTGCAGGGACTGGCATTGGGGCTGGGTGCATTGTGTGCCAGGCAGCAGGCAGGGGCAGGGACCCAGGCATGCAGACCCCAGGTGTCACAGACTGACCCACTTTAAACCTGCAATATCTGTTTTGTATGCAGGCGGGAGCTGTGTGGTCTCCTGGTTACAGCGGCTCAAACACACTTGAGCCAAATCAATCAATCATCATGTCAACATGAATTTATCATACTGCTTTCATCTGTTTTATCAATAACCTAATTTAACAACTTGTGATAATAGGACTGCACTGTTATGATTTTTAACAAATGTAGTGACATATTTCAGTGTTGTGGAAAATGGCTAAACGTGCCCACGCTAGCACACGTCACAGGTCGTCAGAGGTTGCTCAGCCCTGGATGACATATTTGCGCCTGTCATGAAATGAGGCCTGATTTCCACTCTGCGTGAAAAAACTAACGTAACCTAGTCGCAGCAGTGAGTTTTAAAATCCTGTCTGCTAGTTATTATAAACCACTGTGTACTGTTTATGTTTCTGTTAAGCCCTCTGACGCACAGATATTTCACTAAAACAGGACTTCCTGGATTTAATGTCCCAGTAATACAACTCCACCAACGCAGTCCTCTGATGAAGTTTCTCTTTATGCTCCTTACGTACTTATTTTCCATTCATACTTCCTATTTCATCTAATTTGTTACTCAGTAACAATGATGCGGCCTTCTGTTTTTCACTGCTTAAAATCTAAAACATACCACGATATAACGGCATTTCATTAATATAATTCATAGGTTGCACCATCATTTGTGATTCACACCTCCTCTTGTGTTCCATGTATGTATGTACTGTTTCTGTTTTTACTTTATTTCACGATATAAAGAACATTGCATTCTCCATTCCTGTAAAATCCCATGTGGATTAAGCAGAGACTTTTATTTTGTAGGCTATAGAATGACATTGTGAAATGTGAAATGACGTACACCACAAATTTTACTCTTACAGGAGATCAAAGAGGTCAAAATATGGTGACAAAAACAAAAGAAAATGCGTCTTAAAGGTGATTTCAGACACTGTGTGTGTGTGTGTGTGTGTGTGTGTGTGTGTGTGTGTGCCTCCAATTAGTAATGATGCAACTATTTAGATAATAACAATATGCTGTCTGCAGAAGGCCACAGCTGATGTAAGGACACTGTAATGAGGGTCATTAGCGTGCAGCCTCATCTGCGGTGGCAGCCTCAGGGGAGCGGCCTGACTGCAGCCAGCTAATACAAACAGCTAATTATGACCCAGTGGTCACAGTGTGGCGGCCTCACAGGACCTCTGCCATCAGAAACACACATCACACATCACAAACACACCAAAACACTTTGACAGTAACAAGTACTAAAGTTAGTATCACAGTCATTATGTCAGATGGTCAACAGGTCATTATCTGTTTGTCCTCTGAGAGCAATTAAACACTTCGACACAACTTCAGCCTGTTTACAAACACTGTTCAACAGCAAGATAATATGATATAAATAATTTGGTCAAATATAACATTTGGAAAGCATTAACTGTTTGTTTTGTTTTTTAAACAATCTACAAAGTTAAATGAATAAAGTGAATGTGAATGCCTTTATTTCGGTGATTATTTATTGTTGTAGTTATCATTGTTGGTAGACGAACACTTTTAGGGGGATATATTGTTATCTTAGAGAGCAACCTAGTCTCACTTCGAAGTTGTTGAATACTGGCCCTTTGGCAGTGACTTCTGGCATCAAACACAAAAGAGTCTTGGTGGTGAATAGGTCCAACAACCACTGACTTTCACTCAGGAGGCTGATGTCCACTTCCTGCATGATTATAAAGCCAAACCCTGATCTTTTTTTTTCTTTCTAAACCTAAACCTAACCTTGTGCATATGTTGTTGAAGGAAAAAAGGAAAAAGAGACTGTATGCAAACTGTAAATTTCCTGTGAAAAAACAGAAGTGAATTTTGACAGAAGACAATGCATGTAACAGGCTGAAGTTGACACGCCGTCCCAGAACGTCAACAACCAACACACCCAGGGTACCTTGGACGTCATATGTCATTGTGTAAAGTCCATGACCAAACGTTGATATGTGACGAGGTCAGAGTGAGGATGTGGTGTAAAATGACCTGTTTATCTACATAGGGAGAAAGTCCTCATCTACAAAGGTCACCATGTTGAACTGTTTCAACAGAAGCCCAGAACGGACAAACCAAGCACCGGCTCTAGATAGGGACATTCATGTTTTCACATTGACCACTGTAGTTAGCAGCCCCTCTGTGCTGAGCAGTGTCAGAAAAACACTGATTTTTATCATGAAACTGATTTAACTGTGGGGGTTTTTTTTTGTTTTTTGTACCGGTTTAAATCAGCTGGTCTGTTTTGGAGAGGAAGAGACCTCTGTGGATAATTCAGCTCCTGAACAATGAACATTAAAGGAATTCTAACCAGAAGAAGTGTCAGCTGGTTTCAATGTGCAATCCTCACCACTAGACGCCATATCCCTCATAATCCTACGCACTGCTCCTTTAAGCCTGGTATACACTGTGTGATTTTGGGCTGTCCCAGATGAAAGAGAACCAACATTACAGTAACATGGTGATATCTTCGGTTGCGGCTCTAAAGCGGTGGTCCTACATCACACAGTGAGAGAGGTTCAAGGACGGATGTTTTGGGTTGACCATCTCACTGTGTGACTGCTGTTACCATCTACGTCTACTGACCAACCAATAGAAATGAAGCATGAAATGACACGCTGATCAGCATGACAATGCTCAATGCTAGTAGATGCTAATAAATACACTTCGAGTTCTTGTTGAAAAACTGGGATGTCAAGTTGGCCTCTTTCCCCCGACCATGACCGCATCCACGTTCTCCTCCTCCTCTTCAGACCTTTTCACACATAACAGGCCCGTTTCCACTGAAGAAGTTCCTGGTACTATTTGGGGGGCGGGAACTACTACAGGAACGTTCTCTCGCTCGGCCCTCTCAACCGCCTTGTCTCCGCTGAGAGAGCGGAGTAGGAGGAAGGTTCCTGTAAAGTTACCGGGCTCTAGATGTGACGTAATCGTTGCACAACCATTTTGACCGGGGCGACGTAGGGGAGTAGGGATGCTGTTAGTCGTTAGCCGATAGGGGTGTCTGTAATTACTCATTAAACTCACAAAGTGGCCCGTGAAAAAAATATTTTTTCCAGCAGATGTCTTAGTTACAACATGACTGAGCTAACTGGAGTAGTTTCATGTCGTATCCGACAACGGGAGGCTTTTAACAGATGACATCCTGATGTTAGCTTTGCTGCTGCTGTTAGCTGTCACTGTCAGCTGATGCTTTCTAGACATCGTGATTTCCCAAAACTGAATAAATACCACACATAGCAACACAAAACTGCTTCGCTAGCTCAATCATGTTGTAACTAAGATATCCGCTGGAAAAAAATATGTTTTTCACGGACCGGTTATTGAGTTTGTTTACATGGCGGTGGAAGCTATGAACGAGCTAACCCTCGTCCGCTGAGTTTTAAAAATGCCGGCTATTTTGTTGCTTTCTGTTGACGTCACATTCCGCCTTGAGTATATCCAATCAGCACCATGTAAACCCCAAGTCGGGGCTGTTCTGAGTACCTACTCCGAGGCAGGGACTTGTTTAGCCCCTGTAAAAGGGGCTCTGTCCTTCGGGGGTGGTTCCTGCGGTGGAGACACGCACCAACGGCCCCGGCCCCGTAAAATTACCCTGAAGTTCCTGCGGTGGAAATGGGCCTAAAGCCACTATAGCAAGCGCTGGATTCATGTTTTCATTTTCTCTTACCACTACAGCAGCGGCATAGACGGATGGCGCTCGCTAATGACGTTTTGTTCTTGTGTATTAACATCGATGAACGTACGTTGTAGCCTGTGATTCAGTAGGCGCTGTCATCGTGCAGTCTGTTGTACCCGAGTTTATTTGAAGTCTGTAGGAGGCTTTAATCTGCAAAAAGAAACATTTAAGAAACACTTTGTAACTTTGAAATAAGATGTAACGTAACAATTACTATTTCTCCTACAAATAAAAAGTTTAATGAATTAAGAAATATCATCACATTCAATATCATCACGGCTGGGATTCGGTAGTAGACATGAAGCCACAGACCGAAGATAATTACAGATAAAATAAGTTATGCCTTCAGCGTGGGTATCACACACCGAGGGGCATGAAGAAGCATCTGTCTTTGACCTGGGGATTAGCACAAGCTGAAATTGACTAATGCTGTAAAACAGAATATATTTTTACTTCAATGACGTGTGGTTTAAAAGATATCTGCCAGTCTGAAGCTGCTCAGTGTGATCATGGTCTGCGGTCTCCTCTGCTGTCGTACAGTCTGATGCTGGTGGGCGCATATCCTGTTCTACATCTGTGTGGGATGATCTGGTGGCTGAATGAGCCGCCCATCTGCCACAGCTGGTCATGGAGAGGAGTGAGAGGGGTTAATCAGGGTGGTTGTGATCCTGTCCTTCAGCCTCCTCTCTGCCACTGACCCCAGACTGTCCAGTTCCAGCCCGACCACAGAGCTGACCTTCCTCACCAGCTTGTTAAGCCCCAACACACCGCAGCCAAGCACAGAGCCCTGGTTACTACAGACTGTTGGACACACTGGTCCTTTTTAGACAGAGATGGCGCTACTGAGCCGCCATGAAGTCCCGTCTTTATGCTTCCTTTGCATTTGACACAGAACCAAATGACCGTAGCATCATGTCGCTCCAGTGTGTGACAGCATGCCGGCCATGATAAAAAAAAATTTGCATAACAAAATGACTTTGATGATCATCAGTATAGCGGGAAATGTATTCAATTATCTGTCACTTCATTAACTGACTCATAGTTCCAGCTGTACTTGGACATTTTCATATGTTTGGTGAGCAAAGCCAGAGCGTTTTTCCCCCTGTAGCAGGAAGATAATCGCTGATCCCAGACCTTTCTTTAGCACTGAAACGCCAATTTGGAGATAAGTCTGGCTGCACGAGATTCTCTAAACAGTTATTTGTGAATTTTCACAGCAAATGTTTGATGTTGTGGAAAAAAAAGCTGCACAAAACACGTCTCCTCTGTTGGCGGCCATGTTTTCTTACATCTGCCTGGATGTGTGGCGTCTCTCTGTTTCTGAAGGATCAGCATTAATCTGTATGGAGCTGACCCAGTGACCATTACCATTACCCCCTACACACACACACACACACACACACACACACACAGATGTTGCAGTAGGATTTAATGAATCACAACTACAGTTTCTGTGTGTTGGCCTCTTAACACTGTGGTGCCTGCTGCTGCTGCATGTCTGACCTGCCGTGTGTGTGTGTGTGTGTGTGTGTGTGTGTGTGTGTGTGTGTGTGTGTGTGTGTGTGTGTGCTAAAAGCAGTAAAGAGTTAAGAAGCTTTGTGATCTGTTGAAGTACTTAAAGTGAGCGAGAGAGCGAGGATATGACAGAATGAGGAAGCTCCATGATGAACGAGTGAGGAGGTGACGAGAGGTTGTAGATTTAGAAACAGATGGAGTGAGTGAGCGGAGGATGGGAGGGGACAGACAAAGATTTTAAAAACAGCAGAAGAAAGCAAAGCGAAGGAGAGGAGAGGAGGAGAGAGGTTGGTGGTTGGTGGATTAAGGCGGGTTAAAGAGGATTAGTGTCTGTTTTGGTTTGGTAGTAAAATCACATCCATGTCAGTCACCACTGGCCGCTGCTGACACGCTCACTCTGCTGATTCACTTCAGCTCAGAGTTCACACACTGAAACAAACTGGACCAGAAGAGGAAGACGAGGACGAAGAGGTGGTGAGTAGGTTTTATTTGACAGTCCGTCTGTGTTGTGTACAAGGACTGAGCTCTGTGAGGCTGCACTCTGAGCTAAATGCTAACATCAGCATGCTAACATGGAAACATTTAGCAGGTGCAATATTCACCACGTCACTCTTATCATGTGTTAGCATGCTAACATTAGCTAACTAGTCCAGCTGAGGCTGAACATCTTCAGTTCTGTAGGTAGTTGGTCATAAACCAAAGTGTTGGACGCATAAACATGTTGATTTGATGATGGAGCGACATGAAGGACAACAAGTATCATGCTCTGGGGAACAATTTTTTAGCATCTATGCAATAGTTGAACTTGTGGAGCAGAACACCAGAGTGACGTCACGCTGCAAAGTTCTTTGTGGTGCAACACAGGGTGACCATATTTTAATTTCCAAAAAAGAGGACACTCAGCCCGGCCACGACATAGCCTACTTAAATGATACTCACAGTTTACTCAAAGATGCCTTATAATTTTAATATATTTAAAATTTATATGTATGGATAGAAAATTCAGTTATATTACAAAATAATATCTCTCAAAGACAGAAATTCAGATAGGCCCCAATAGATAGGGGACACATACACACACTAGAGTGTGGCTACCCGATCCGAGCCCGACGGTACTCGACGGGTCGGGCCGGGTTTGGTCAAAAATGTAGCTATAAATTGCATTCGGGCTTGGGTCGGATTCAGTCAGCTTTCAGTGAAAATGTAGTGTAAAAATAAATAAAATCCTATTGTCTGTCCTGTTTATTGCTTGGGCACTGTTATTTACGTGACAACACCTGAACATAACACACACAGACACACGTTGGCTGTTTGTTTCTACCTCTCTCCCCTCGCTGGAAGCCTCGGACCTCCCGCCGCCCTGTCCCATCTCAAACACGGAGGTCTCCCTCTCCGCAGAGCACCCACGGTGCACATCTGGCCTGTTAAATAGCCTGTAACCGTAACAACTGTGTGACACAAACTCAGTGCTTTAGTCATTAAATAATGTCGGGCTCGGTTCGGTTTCGGACATAACAAAACAGAATGACTGTCGGGTTTAGACAGAAATATTCGGCCCGTGCCGCACTCTAGCGCACACACACACACACACACACACACACACACACACAAGGAAAACCGGACATTATCATCAACTCCGGACAGGATGTCAAAAGTGGACATGTCCGGGCAAAAATGGATGTTTGGTCAGCCTATGCAACAATAAATTCACTTCCTGTAGACGAGGACTTTGCATCAGTTATAAACAGTGTTGGGCTTGTTACTCTAAAAATGTAATAGATTACTCATTACTCTTTTCAGAAGTAATAACATTACTTTGCTTATTACTCCCTGTCAACCGTAATTTGTTACACTACTCATTATATTACTATTCTGTTACACCCCATGAGACTGGTAAGTGCGTATATCCCCAAAAATCTGACGTGTGCCTCTGTGTGAGTGTCAGTGTGATCCCAGGTAAGTGTAGCTGAGGCTAGATAGCTATTTTTTTATTTATTTTATTTTTTTTACCTGGAGGTGTAAAGTTGCCTGTGACCAGTATTTTCCCAAGGCTCCGAGCGAAAGACAGAGAGTCACTCGTGGAGCAACTCTTCATCCACAGCATATCCAGCCACAAGCTTCATTACCTTGGTGTCCTACGCCAGAAGTCACTGCCTAGGCTCTGATTTCTGACAATTCCCAAGTGTGACTGGAAACATCACTGCAGCTGCAGCCAAAAACACACAGTTCAAAGAAAGCTGCACAGCTTTTGTTCACAGCTATGTGGCTGTGCAGCACAGTGATTATTGAGTTACAACCAGCAGAGAGTTTGTTGCTCTTCCTGTCTGAACAGCTTTTAGTCTTGTGCGCTGCAAAAAAATCCTACCCTGAATTCAACATTATACCCTTAAGAATAAAAATAATTTTTCAACCCATTGAAAGCTCCAGTGTAGGCTTTAAGTGCAATATAATCTGATAAGTATGTTTTCTTCACTGCTCCGTCCAGCACTCACTGTATTTCCTCCTTTGTCAGTCTGTACCTGGTTTATCGTCCACAGAACGAGGCTGCACGCCCACATTTTCACAACAAAATAGAACAGGCTGCAGTGAGAGTCTCTCTCCATGGGATATTTAAAAATAGCAGCTTTGTGCATTTAGTCCTTCTCAGGCAAGCTCAGGGGTTTAGTGTTGCTGGAGCCCACAGGAACGATGCTCTGCAACACTTTATTCTCCAAGTGAGGATTAGAATATATGCTGTTCCAGTCGAAATTAATATATATAAACACTTAAAGTGAAATTTAAGGTGTGCTGATGGATTCACGTCATCAACTCATGCATTGAGTAACATTACAAGTTAACGTTCCACCTTAAAAGTCTCCGGCAGTCGGCCCAGTGAATGAAGCTATTTTTTCTCAGACTCCAGCTGCTGTGAGAGGCAGCAAAACATCCTTTCATTTTATAGTTACAGTTTACTAATAAAACTCTCCACAGTATGAACAGTGGTTACATGAGCCTCAAAACCAGACACAGCTCAGCCCTGAGCAGAGTGAGCGTCCTCTATTGACCAATCAGACTGCAGTGTTCACAGCTCCACCTTTTAGGACCAGATCTGTGTGCTAGGTACCCCAACAGAGGGGGGACCAAACATGGGGACGCTAAGGAACGCTTCTGTTGGTACCATCCACAACTTTTACAGTGGAAATGGGGAAAAAAACACACTGAACTGAACTGAACCATACAGCTCAGTGAAAACAGGGCTTAAGAATGAGCTGTTTATATCTACACAGGGAGCAGGTCCTCGTCTACAGAGATCGACATGTTGCACTGCCATGTTTCTACGGTAGCCCAGAACGGACAAACCAAACACTTGCTCAGGACAAGAATGTTCATGTTTTTGCTTTTTTTTTATATTTGTGTGAGCCACCACATATTTTTTTAAACACATGAAATTTATTTATTCAGTGTTTTTACTGGTTTAAATCAGCTGGTCTGTTTGCTTTGTAGAGGAAGAGACCCCTGTGGATAATTCAGCTCCTGAACAATGAACAGTGAAGGAAGAAGTTTCAGCTAGTGGCAGTTTTTCCATTGACTTTGTGTCTGATTGCATCACTTTTAAGATGTAGCTACTCTGACACATTTAAAACATTTTTTGTCTCTGATGGAGCTTTGTTGAGGAAAATGGAGAAATTTGTGTTTGCAGGAATTCAAGATTGAACTTGGATCAGTTTTGGAGTTGCTGCATTTGTTTAGTTTGATCTCACAGTGCTGATTTGACTAATGTCCTCTGTGTAGGAACAAGCACAGATGCTGATGAATATTGTAGCGTTTACTCCCATTTCATAAACTTAACCAAAGAAAACCATGACCCATCTGCTGCGTTGATGAGATAACTCAAAAGAAGGCTTTAGTTAAATCCTGTAGGTAAAATTAAAAACTTGTCTTGGCAGTTATTGAGTTGTTCTTGAAGCTAACACATTCATAAATGACTGTATTGGTTTTCAGTGCCTCCTAATAAGCCACGCCTTTTACAAAAACATTTTGGTTAAACTTATTCCTTCCACCTCAGACAAAAATCAGTCTTTATTTTGATCATTTTACTGTTAAAACCTCAAACAGAGATTAAGACATTCCTTTATTTCACTGAGTTTTAGTTTGTAGTGTTGTATAACCCGTGGGAACAGTCCTGAGCTTTAGGTCTTTGTGCCTTCGAGGCTCTGTGGGGCTGCGTGATGCTCTCAGTTGGCTTTTCATGACTTTTAGATCTGGTTAATTGAAGGTCTTCCTGGAGAGCGTAAGTGGAAACGGAAGCTGAGCCAAGATAAGAGGCTAAAGAGGAGCGCTAACATCGGCCACATTTAGTTACCTGCTGCTGTCAGAGGAAGTACCAAAATAACACGAGCTGTGTTTAAATCATTCACTTCATTCACCTTCTGTCGCTGTGCTGCCGTTCAGCTGAGTGTGACAGAGTTGTACACAATTACACATCATTAACACTGACAGAAGAATATCTCACATCTCATCAGCTCCTCTTGAGTTACATTCAAGGGCTGATAATTCAGACTTTACCAACCAAAAGAATGAAAGTTAATCCACCATGAATTGAAGGTTGTAGATCAATACCAGCAGTGATGCAAAGTAACTAAGTACATTTAGTCGAGTACTGCTTTAAAGTACAGATTTGAGGTACTTGTATATGGGTATTTCCTTTTAATGCTACTTTACAATTGTAATTGCTACACATTTTGTACTATATTTACTTCATTTTAATACTATTAACTTTACTTAATGGTGATGATTACAGACTGCAACCAGCTGAAACTTCTCCAGGTAAGAATTTTGTCAGTGTTCCAGAGTCAGTATTTGGTTTGTCCGTTCTGGGCCACTGTGAAAATATGGCAATGGTCTCATTTACTATTGTGTTTTTAAATGATGTCGATCATTCAGTCTCAGATCAGATCAGACTGATTCACACTAATATTTGTTTTATATTTATTTTCAGTGGAAGAAGCCTTTGTCCTCTGTGGTGAGTCTGGACGATCACCATGAAACAAGCCATGGAGGACGGTGAGAAACACACACACACACACACACAGCTGTATATCTGACCTTCATTGACTTCCTTCATTGTTTATTGTCTGACGTGAGTTCAGTTTTCACCCTGAACTCGAGTCTAAATCCAGATTTGGTTTTAATTTCCATCTAATCTAATCTGAAACCTAATTCAGAAGGTATTAGTGTGTCTCTGCGGGGTCACGGCTCCTCAGTGTCGTTAATCCTGTCTGAACCAAACATGTCTGTTTTTCACCCTCTACTCAGGAGAAACGATCAGCCTAAAACATCTGCTGTCATATTACACACTGTCCGAACAATATTCAGTCTGCTGCATGTTAAAGTCCGCTGCTGACTTCTTATTTAACACGGTGACACTCCACTGTCTTTATTAAGGGCACCTCTTATGCTTTTCCTAATTTTCTGTCGTATATATAAAGTTACAGTCTCAGATGTTCACATGAAACATGGCCAGACCTTCATATAATGAGGTAACTGTATGTAAAAGTAAAACCCAGTTGGGTGTGTCTGGGTTTTTAACAGCCATGACACACCAAACCAACAGGTGGCTGTTGGTCAGTGCGAAGCTGTCAGTGAGTGTCTGTCACCTTAGTTTTTGTAGAATGTCCAGCACCATCGGCGTTAGTCATTTGTTGTTGGCTTTTTTTTCCGGGTAATTCAGCATGTTGAATTGGTGTCAGAGACGGTGGAGCATGAACGTTGGTGAATGAAATCACTCTGACTGTCAGTTCAGTGCATGAGAAGAGAAACGGAAATGAGGAAAGTAAACAAAAAACTAAAGTCAAGAGGGAGTGAGATTAAAACAAACTTGTTATATAAAGTCAGATTATCTTTTACTCACTGAGCTCCTTAGCAGAAGCAGTTTGTAATAGTTTGTGTTATTGTTCGCTCGCACATGGTAAATATACTTTTGTTATTTCAACATTAGGTTGTGTTGTTAATGTGCTAACTGGCTAACTGATGTCATAATGGTCTTCCAGTTGTCCCTTTTTGAATGACGAATACCGCCGTCTGCTTGTATGGACAGTTATTTCCTCTAACACAGGCGCAGAATGTACTTGTTATTTGGCAGTCAGCTGTAGTCTCTGTGTGTGTTCAGATGCATTTTGAGAGAAGGCTATGTGTGGCTAGAGTTGCCACCCATCCCGTTTTTCCCAGAATTGTTCTCTTTTTTCGTCAGCTGTCCCGGGAAAAAAAAAATCTCTCCTGGGACACAATTTGTCCCGTTTTTTGGGGAAAATGCAGCAGCAGCAGGCCAAGGAGTTCATCCAGAATCAGTGCAATCAGTGCAACAGGCCCCGAACGATGCATAGTGCGTCCAAATTCACACCTGTTCTTCTCTGTGGTTTTTCTCCGCGACCGTGCATCATAGCAAGAAGCCACGTATATCACATGAAACAGCGGAATCGTAGCTTTCCGAATGTTTTCACAGCGAAAAAAAAGATAAAGTTACACTAAAATGATGTATAACAGAGCTTTCATACAGCTCTGCACACACATTACTGTTGGATGGATTACTCGCGAACGCAGGCTCGCACAGAAATGCCACGCATATCACATGAAAGCGCAGGACCACACACATCATTGTGCTGTCATCCCATCATGCTATAAATACAGATCAATTGTCTACAAAATAAAATCCTGACGAATTTCTTTACAGTCCATTATACAGATCTTGTTATCAGTCACTTCATATAGTGAGGAATATCGTATCTTACCACGTCTTAGGCTTGCGTGTGTTTCTCCCTGTCTGTCCACATTTGTAGTCCGGCTTTCAAGATGCAAATATCTCCATATTGTCCAGTTGACACTCCATCAAACTTTGTATGACAAGACCAGCCACTTTACCTTTGCGCACCCAGACAACTGCATGTTTCCTTCAGATAAAACACATTTTTGACTTGTGAATGAGTCAATGGAATTTCTTGCAATAATGAAAAAATACTGGCAATCATGTCCACCTGGCACAAACCACATGTTTTGGACAGCTGTGAAGTGACAGAATGTCCCAGCATCATGGTTCTTATATTGCCAGATTCCAGAGAGTCTCCCCTCTTCATATATGGCAGAATATGTCTTCTTCCAACTTGCTATGGTGAGATACATGTAAAAATGTAAGAATTTAGTAACACAGATTTGTTTTTTTCATTGATATAAAAATTAATATAAAATACAGGCACATAGAAGGACATGGAATGATGGCAAATCTGGTCTCCTATGTCCGAATTTCACGTTCATTGGTCAGTCTGAATTGGTAATAATGGCCGAGCCCTCCACTTCAAATATTTGGTTGAGTGTCCCTTTTTTTCACAAATCCAAAGTGGCAACCCTATGTGTGGCATTGTAGCAGGGGCTTTCGTTAGTTTTGTTTCGCTAGTTCTTTGAAGTTGGTCTGAAGTTGGTTTGATGTAGGGCCGCCTCCGACTAAGAGTTTGCCTGTTTGACCAATAGTCATTATTCAGGTCCATCAGTGGACCAGTCTTGACTGCATGATTCTGATATGAATGTAATAATTAAATGATATATTCTCGTGGTTTAGTATCAGTAACATTGTTAACACTGTGCTACATTACAGAGAAATACAAACCGTACTAATGAACCTTCATTAATATAGGCCTATATTTTATCTCCAAGTGCACGTCACACACTGAGCGAGCCGCCTGTTAATGACGCTGTGGGCTAATGGGCATGTAGCTACTTCCATGTTTCAGATGATACGTCATGTTTGTAGTCGACCAATGAAGATGAGTTTACATATCACCTTGGGTTCGTCCTTCACCTTCTCAAAATGATCCCACACTTTGGATTTCCTGCCCGACATGTTATTAACTAGCCTGTGGAATAACCGCAGGTACCAGCTCTGGAGATTAACCTGACTCCTGTCTGACTGCTGAGCGTGGACACTTCCTGTGTCTGTCCTTTCAAATTAAAGTCCTACACGGTCCAGTCACATAGGTTTGGATTTATTTTGACAAGGCGCAGCTCCTGAGAGAGTTTCACTTTTTTTTTTTTTTTCTTGCTGACAAATGACCTTTCTGGTCGACCAACGTTTGGTCAGGGGGCAACCCTAGTTTGGTGTGTTTGGGCTTTAAAGAGACAGTTGCTAGAACACAGAAGAGTGTCAGAGGCTGAATACAGGAGTTACAGCATGTCCCCTGTGCCTCCTGTGTTTGTGCAGGCGTCAGTGAGGTGCTATCCTGTGTGGTGGAGGACGTCAGTCACGCCATCAGCAGAAACATCGGTGGAGCTCAGCTTCTGCATGAACTGCTCAATTCACCGTGGCTTCGCGCTCTACTGAAGGTATGACCTTACTCATCAGACTCGCCACTAAAAACGGACGCACCATGAAGATGTCGAGCCGTGACATAATTTCCTGTTTTACTCCTCCAGGTTTATGACTGCCTGTTGCAGTTTGAGAGGTCGACGCCCACACCTACCCTGCCTTACGCCTCAGGACTCTCACATGAGGTTTATACACACAAACAAACACAATCTGATCTGGTTGCTTTTGTTTTGACTGTTAGAGCATCTGACTGTCTGTCTGACTGTCTGACGGTCTGTCTGTCTGCCTTACTGTCCATCAGATTATAACCACTTTACAGAGGGTCCACCGTCCCTCCGCTGAAGCCAGAGAGCTCTACAGCCTCCTCAGCTCACCTCACATCCAGGTGTGTCAGTCACTCGTTTAGGAGCTTTTGAGGAACTCATGTCTGATGCTCTGCTGTAACAGCTGTCTCCTGTCTATCAGGCCCTCCTGTCGTCCCACGACAGTGTGGCCCAGTCAGACTATGGACCTGTCTTACCTCCTCTGCCTGATGAGATGCCTGAGGATGAGGAGGCCATGAGGATCGTTTGTCTGGTGAAGAACAACCAGCCGCTGGTGAGAAAGAGGATCTACTTATTTAAGTAAAATGTGTGTGTGATGGTAGTGGTTAAGTGCTCTAATGATATAAGCCCGTGTTAGTAGAGAAGTGAGATTATACTGGTGTAAGTGGTGCAGTCAGTGTGTTGCTTTCAACCCTTCATTGTCAGCATCAGTGGTTAGAAAACATCATGTTAGAAAACTTTTATGGAATCAGCAAAATCTGATAAAAACTTCCTCAACTGTGCAAAAACCTTTTTACACTCACTTTGTGGAGGAAGAGTTGATGTGATTTGAATTGGATATGGAAACACCTTTGCAGAGTAACTTTTGACATACAGAACATGTAACGTTTCCTCTGTCGGCCTCTTCCTGTGAATTCGCATTGTAGCAGAGGTTTACATAAAGTTGCGTCTACGCTTATGCAGATATTAAAATGAGAACAAGGAGACTCTGTATTCTGAACCAGTGTGAACCAAGAACACAACACTCTTTAATTTCCACCTTGTCAACAGCAAATTACCCTTTTACCCTTCATCAGAGACATACAACTGTGTGTCGTCTGCATAAAAATAGTAATTAACAAGATGATGGATAATGTTTCCACGTGGAAGCAGTTACATGTTGCTACAAAATGCAATCTGCAAAACAAATCATGACGAATGTAAATTTAATTTCTTGGAGAGGGATTTGAATAGTTGATTGCACTGATCAGATCTATTCTCTACTTTATCTACTTTTTGCTGCATTACAGATGGTTATTTAAATTTTAAACTATGAGAGGAGATCTTTCTTTTATCTTTTGTTCACTAAGAACGGAGCAGAGCGCAGAGGAAGTGCTGGAGACGGAGTGGGAGTGATTTGCAGTCACTGGAGCAGCCTCCGTCACCTCACATTAGACCGGCTTGTCCCCGCAAGGAGGGCGTGGTCGGGGGAGGAGCTCAGAGCGACTGAGAGTGAAGCCAGGCCTCTGCCCCTCCCCCGAGGAGGACGGTCACATCCCTTTCTTCCCCGTTACCAGTCAACAGGAAGCTGCTGTTTGTGTCCACAGTCTGCAGAGCTTTGGAAGAAAGGGCTTAACCAATCAGCTCCCTCTGTCTTTAGCCCCGCCCCCTGCACTGGTAAGAGGAGGAGAACTGTCAATCAATGCAATCATCATTCATCCGTCTATTTAATTCATTCAGTCATCCTTTGTTTGATCTGTCATCAAGACATCCAATCACAAGGATCATCAGTCCATCCAGCAGGGGGCGTATTTATCAGGTGTTAGAGTTATCAGAGGACCATCAATCAAAACACAGGAAACAGCAGGAAAATATTTCAGGTGATGATGCATTTTAGGTTTTATTATGGAAAATAAATCACTGTGTGGTTATGAGGAGCTCTCTTTTGCATCCAGCACAAGGCTCGTTGTCATCATCTCTACCTGAACAACAACTCCTGGCAGCTCCCAGCAGGTGAGGACCGAAGATCTGGAGATCTACTAAATATTCCAACACATTCATACTTCGGCACTTGGTCAGTGGCCCCAACACTTCAAAATGTTACACTCTATTGACTTTAGCATCAGTTTTGGACACTCAGGGACAGCGTGTCAGTTTCCACCCCTTACATGCATAGTGTCTTTTTGAAAGTGGTCTTTACATTATGTCAGTTTCTCTGAGTGTCTAATAATGACCTGCCCTTTGCGTCTCGTACAGATGCTAAAGGGTGCCTCAGTGCACTGGTATCAGATGCTGAGAGCTGATGAGTTAGGAGTGAGAATGCGTAACCCCCAGCAGGATAAGCAGTTCCGGAAATTAATGAATAGGACTGATTTCCTGATCTGTGACGCCTGATAAATATGGGCCCCAACATCTTTCCATCCGTCCATCCATTTATTTATTCCTCCATCTTTGCATTTGTCATGAACTCTGTCTTTTGGTTTGTCCAGCAAACGTGTTGGAAGACATCAGTTCATCCATCATGTATCTTTCAAATGTAGTTATTATCCTCACCGCCCTTCAGTCGTCCCCAAGTCGTCATCTTTCTTTTCCATTCCACCATCATTCGCCTCCTTTTTTGCTTTTTCCTGAACTGCTGTTCTCTGTCAGTGACGTGTTTTTCACTTTTCTTTGGGCTCTTTCTTTCTCGTCTTCATCTTCCTCCCAACATGGAGGTTCATTTTCAGAGAAACCCCATCATGCCGGCAGAGAAGGCAGCTCGACTGGAGGGAGCAGTGATGACTACGCCTACCCTCCTCCTCCAGTCCCAGCGTACAGTCTCAGCCTCCCCAACTCCCCTGTCTTGTACAAAAAGGCGGCTGCAGGGGGACAGTCGAGGAACATCCCTACACCTGGCAGGAGCCCCTCTTGTACTGGGATTAGTCCACTTGGAGCCCACACAGCACCCTCCAGTCCTGCGCATCATCGCTCTACACGGCAGCAGGGCGTTAGCACCCTCCCTCCCCCTGCCAGGCAACCTGGGGGTCAAAATAGATCTCATAATGAATGCCAAGAAGAGCCTCTGAGTCATCCCTCAATGACCAAGTACTCTACTTCTCCTCGTCACAACGGACGCCAGAAGCAGCCAAAACAGACACGAAACCAGCAGCAGCCAAAACGGCTTCCTCATCCTGAGCTCACCAAACAGTGCAGCGTGGAGGAGCTCAGGTCCACTGTTCAGACAGTGGCCAGCAGCATGGAGCATGGAACTCAGGATGTCCGCCATCTTGGCCAGAAGATGGTGGCGGCGACCGAGATGATTGTAGACAGTGCAGAGGAGAATGCCCAGGCGCTCAACCTGCTGGTGGAGGTGGTGGACAAACTGCAGGGGCTCATTGTAGCCAGCAAACACCCCGAGGTGTCGCCTCCACGCCGGCCCAAACAACGCACTCCTCCACCACCTCCACCGAGGGTGTCCTCAATGTCTCCAAAAGTGGTGCGCAAACCTCCCACACCTTACCCACGCCATGTCACATCCTCCTCTTCCTCGTCTTGCTCCTCTTCATCTTCATCTACGTCGGTTAGTTCGTGTGCAGACACCTTCACAACATCAAGGAGTGAAAATCGAATGAATGGAGGATCCAAGAAGACGGTGGTGACGTTTGGTGCCACCCACAGGACAGGTGGCGGAGGTAGTAATGGACAAGTGAGGCTCAACAATGGAACAGTTTCGAGAGCTCCTCTGGAGGACCAAGACTGTAACAGCACTGGCTGCTTGACAACCAAGAAGAAGAAAAAGAATAAGTAGATGAAAAACAAGCATCTCCTCTCCTTGCCTGCTGTGGCGGAAAACAGACTCTGAAACTGACTCAAATACCTTTTTTTAATATAGATCTACATCCTAATCATTTTTATAAAAGTTTAACCATGAAACAGACGCAGGCTGATATCATCTCTCGGATAACAAACACTTTTGAGAGACTATGGATTTATCACTCGACAGGGAAGAGTAAAATCCTTCAAGGTACAGCATCTCCCATTTCATCCGTCTATCCCTAAAACTTATCATCATCATTGTCTGTCTCTTATTCTTTACAGTTTCTCCTGTCAGACAATCAAACATGTGTTAGTCTGCACCTTTCTTATCTTAATTTGTCCATAATTAACTAAAGGAAATGCAGACTCATCAAATCATTCAGTCATTTGGGTCAGTGGTTGCTTAGTGACAGATGAAGGTAAATTTGGATGTCGTCTGCATAATTATGATGCAAATTTGAACTCCAGGGATTTTCCACTTTAGTGTGTGTTTCCAGGTGTTGTGGATTTCTTCTGCATATGTTTTAAAGTAGTATGAATCTTTATTGTCTCCAGAGTGAGGTTTGTGAAGCCTGATAAATGTCCGCATCAGCTGAAGGCTACCATAGTTAAAAGTAAAAACATCCGGAGGTGTGGAGTTAGAAAGAAGTGAGCTTACCAGGTCTCTGCAGTCATCAGTTGCTTTCATCTCTTCCTCCATTTGTATCGCTCACATTTTACATTCCCTTCTGTTTATACAGAGCTTCTGTACTAAAAGCTTGCAGTGTCTGTTTATGTAGTCACTGAAGGTGATAAATTTGGACTAACTGTCTGTCTGTCAGGGGGCGACAATAAGGAGGGACGAGGAGACAGGAGAGATCTACATCGCCAGGGTGATTCATGGAGGACTGGCTGACCGCAGTGGTGAGATAAAACTGTAATTTTAAGTATTAAGTACAATACCACAGACATGATGACGAATCAAATGTGGTTGAAATGTGTAATAACGTGTGTTCATGTGTTTCAGGACTCCTCCATCCTGGTGATCTGTTGGTGGAGGTGAATGGAAACCCTGTGGTGGGTCTGGAGCCGGAACAGGTCATCCAGATTCTGGTAGGTCACCTGAAGAGAAAAATCAGTACATGAATTTCACTGAATAAAGACCGAAGAAGGCAGAAAATACGACAGAGAAAAAGTCACAACTATGAATCACCTGCTTCGTCAGCACCACAGGACAGCGCCATGAATTTATCAGTACGCAGCAGAATAAGGCTCTGATCAAACAGAAAGTGTTTCAGCAACTGCAGGCACCGTCTTGTAATTGTTTTTAATGAGAATGAAGCTTTATGGTTGCGGTTTTTGCATTGCTACAGCTCGTGTTTCTATGCGAGCTTATTCTTAGAAACAGCTGTTCCTACACGCCTCCTCCTGCTGATTTTGACCTGAGAACTGTAAAAATTCTTCTTAATGAAGTGGACATATTTTCACAGTATGGTACACCGCGCTCAGTAACAGCAAAATCTCACCATGTCTCAATCCATGACGTAAAAATGATGTAAGCTCCAGTGTGTAGAATTCAGGGGCATAAATTGACAGAAATGGAAAATAATATAATAAGTGTGTTTTCTTCAGTGTATAATCACCTGAAAATCAGAATAGTTGTGTTTTCGTTACCTTAGAATGAGACGTTTATATCTACATAGGGAGCAGGTCCTTGCCTATCACCATGTTGCACTGCCATGTTTCTACAGTAGCCCAGAACGGACAAACCAAACACTGGCTCTAGATAGGGACATTCCCATCTTCATGTTGGCTACAACGGTTACAATCTGTAATCATCACCACCAGACGCTGCCAAAGCCCCCTAAACCTGACACACTGAACCTTTAATCAAATCATGTAAATGAACCACATCACTTTATTTGTCCTTGTCATCACATCATTTCCTTACTTAAACACGAGTTTATCATGTCATCATGTTATCATGTAAAACATTTTATGTTGTAACAATAAACACGTTTTTGCATGAAACTTTTTACACTGAAACAAGATCAGTAGTTTATTGTTTTAACAATCTAAGTTTCATCCTATTAAAACATGAATAACCTCATTATAACAATAAACTTTTACCTTATTACCTGATACTGATTGGCTTTTTCCTCTGAAGCTTCTCCACATAGGTAAAGATACGGTTAATTTTAATTTCTTGTGATGACAAGAAAACTATCGGTGCACAATTTTAAGCAAACAAGTAAATTTAAAAAACAGAATGAGGAACATCTCCTGTGTGGTGACTCTGATTATCGATAACTTATCAGTTATTAACTGTTTGTTGTGTTTGCAGATTAATTCTCAGGGAACGATCCTGTTTAAAGTAATTCCTGACGCAGCTCAGAGCAGCAGCAGCCAGAAGTCGGTAAGAAACATCCACCAAGTGTTGGAACCAAGTACTGTACATCAGCACAAATCTGAGGTACTTGTACTTTTTATGCAACACTAAACCTCCCCTCAATTACATCTTAGTAAATATTGCACTTTTTACTGCACTTTATTTATCTAACAGTTTTGATCAGCACAACATTAAACATCTACAGCAGT
Source organism: Epinephelus fuscoguttatus (assembly GCF_011397635.1). Taxonomy (NCBI): domain Eukaryota; kingdom Metazoa; phylum Chordata; class Actinopteri; order Perciformes; family Serranidae; genus Epinephelus; species Epinephelus fuscoguttatus. The sequence goes on from NC_064764.1 coordinate 37,574,434, forward strand.
AAAATACAACATACACATTAATGCAGCAGTGATTTAATCCAAAAACACATTTTACTGCACAGTTTCATGATAATTCTGTGTCTCTGCTGCCCTCTAGTGACGATGGGAGAAGTCACAACTAAACACATGTAGAATCACATTAAACTCACTGTATATGTGAATGTAAAAATCACACGTTGTCGACATCACAGACTGCCTCTGTGTCTTTATGATAAGTCTGTGAAAATAAGAGATACTCATTTATACTGGAGACTGGTCTCCTCAACAAAAAAGCATCTACAGCTATTGAAATACAGCACTTTACAAGTCATTCCTAGTATATCACAGTCAGTTTTCTGTGTCTGTCAGGTGTTCATGAGGGCGATGGTAGACTACTGCCCCCTGCAGGACTCCTCCATCCCGTGTCCTGATGCAGGGATGCCGTTCAGCAGAGGCGACCTGCTGGAGGTGGTCGACCAGTCGGACGGAAGGTGGTGGCAGGCCAGGAAGCTGCGCTCCGCTGCGTCCTGTGCTGGTCTCATCCCCTCTGCCAGCATGCTGAAGAGGTGACATGACACTCGATAATATCACAGTAACACATCCTCAATTATTACGACTCAACTGTAGATCTTTTGTGGAAACATGGAGTTTGTAGCTGCATGTTTTAATTATGATTTATCCTCCAATTCTGTTTGTCTGTCTGCAGTAAACAGAGGGAACACTGGTGGTGTCAGCCGTCACAGGTTCATACCTGCATCAAGCCCTGTGAGCGCTCAGCATCACTATCACTAACTTAAATGATAAGCATATAAAGTTGCCAATGTGAAGCTGGTTCAGTGGACACGGAACTCAAATATGCTTTGTTTATTTATATAACAGGATATTGTAGGGTGACAAGTAGCTCATCTGGTAGAGCAGGGTATGTCCTTGCTGCAGCAGCCACAGGCTCGACTCCGACCTGCAGCCCTCTGCTGCATTTCATCCCCTCTCTCTCTCTCTGTCCTTCCTGCCAACACTGACCCATCAAATAAAGGTCATAAAGCCTAAAAATAATCTTAAAAAAAAAGAAGAAAGAAAAAAAATATTATTAAACATTAACTGAAATGACATAAAGATCAGATACAGCACAAACTGACAGCATCATGATAGCAACAGGTGACTGTTTCTGTTTATAAATGTTGTGAATGTGACTTTAAACTTTAACAACATGTCTCTTCTCTGTGTGTCGACCTGCTGTCTGTCCCCAGTGATTCTGACTGATAACGGTGAGTGACACAGCTCACAGATCTTATTACTGTATCTGATGTTATTTAGTTTGTGTCTTTTCATGTGACTGTATCAAAGTATCTTCATGCGCTGTGAATAATGAGACAAGGAGCAGTGTTACTGTACATGCACAGGTGTTAAAGCTGAGTGTGTATGTGACCACGATATCTAGAGGTTTTTATTTTCATTGGTGTTACTGTTACACACCTCAGTGTCCATTCATGTCATGCACAGTAGTTTACTAGTTTCTTTAACATGGCCCATGCACATCACAAGTGTTGAGTCAGACTTAGCTGCATGGTTAATTTGCATCTACAGGAAAATATTAAACACTTAAAGCAAAACAAATGTACACACAGTACGTCGCATATAAACCTTTTCTAATCAGACGCAACTTTCTACATCAGCATGGAGGGTAAACTAGAGATGTTACTGGTGAAGCTGATAAGTAATGTCATGCATGTTATTTAAGCTGTTAAAAATAATCAAATACTTCACAGTATAACTCAACCAGTCTGCTTTGGCTGATAATAACAAATGTCAAAACATCTTGCTGTCACTTCCTCTCACAGTAGACGAACATTAACTCATAGGGTTTTTCCAACAACATGAATCAGACTCAGAGAACACGTGTCCATCAAACAAAACACAGTGTAATGTGTGGTTACCATTCTGAAGTTTGAATGTGTGGAAACAAACTGTACGTTTAAATAATGTCTTCTTTCTTTCTTTCATCTGTTCCAGATGACGATCGACCTCAGGCTGATGACAAACACTCAGTACCAGGTAAAACATGTCCGACAAAATCATGAATATATAAAACAGCTTTAACAGACTGAAGTTAATCATCTTCTGTTTTCCTCCACAGAGCTGGAAGAGATACACTTTGGTAGGTGTTAATGTGACACACTAATTATATAGGACTAGTCACTGCACAGAGGTCATTAGTAATTACAGTTCATTAGCATTACAGTAGTAGTAGGCAGTGCAAGTATCCATACACAGTGCAGGTAAAGGTGCAAGACACAGTGAGTCATTATTCAGACAATAAACAGGTGGAGGTAAAATATAAACCCAGTGTACATACTACAGATCAGATCTGTGCAGCTTTGACAGTAGCATGAATATACAGTGGTATGTGAGAGTTTAGTTTAGTTTAGTTTATATTTTAGAAGTTTATATTTCACAGTAAATTTATTCCTGTGTTTATGTTTGTTCTTTCAGACGAGACTGAGTCTGATGTTACTGATGGAATCTACCTGGGTAAGACTAACAGTTAGTTGTTTAGTTTAGTTTAGTTTAGTTAGTTTAACTAGTATAGTATAGTTTAGTTAGTTTAATTTAGTTTAGTTTAGTTAGTTTTGTTAGTTTAATTAGTATAGTATAGTTTAGTTAGTATAGTATAGTTAGTTTAGTTCATATAGTTTAGTTAGTATAATTTAGTTTAATTTAGTTAGTATAGTTTAGTTTAGTACAGTATAGTTTAGTTAGTTTAGTTTAGTTAGTACAGTATAGTTAGTTTAGTTTAGTTAGTTTAATTAGTATAGTATAGTTTAGTTAGTTTAGTTCGTATAGTATAGTATAGTTAGTTTAGTTCGTATAGTTTAGTTAGTATAGTATAGTATAGTTTAGTTAGTATAGTTTAGTTTAGTTTAGTTTAGTTAGTATAGTTAGTTTAGTTAGTATAGTATAGTTTAGTTTAGTTTAGTTTAGTTAGTATAGTTAGTTTAGTTCGTATAGTATAGTTTAGTTAGTATAGTTAGTTTAGTTCATATAGTATAGTTTAGTTAGTTTAGTATAGTATAACATAGTTTAGTTAGTTTAGTTTAGTTTAGTTAGTATAGTATAGTTAGTTTAGTTAGTTTAGTATAGTATAACATAGTTTAGTTGTTATTATAGTATAGTTTAGTTTAGTTTAGTTAGTATAGTATAGTTAGTTAGTTTAGTTTGTATAATATGGTTTAGTTAGTTTAGTATAGTATAACATAGTTTAGTTAGTTTAGTATAGTTTAGTTTAGTTAGTATAGTATAGTTAGTTTAGTTAGTTTAGTATAGTATAACATAGTTTAGTTAGTTTAGTATAGTTTAGTTAGTATAGTATAGTATAGTATAGTTTAGTTTAGTTAGTATAGTATAGTTAGTTTAGTATAGTATAACATAGTTTAGTTGTTATTATAATATAGTTTAGTTTAGTTAGTATAGTATAGTTAGTTAGTTTAGTTTGTATAATATGGTTTAGTTAGTTTAGTATAGTTTAGTTTAGTTCAGTTTAGATTAGTTTAGTTTAGTATAGTTTAGTTAGTTTAGTAAGTATAGTTTAGTTTAGTTTAATTCAGTTTAGTTAGTTTAGTTTAGTTTAGTTGGATGGTAAATTGGTCGGTCCGTCCGTAAGTCAGTCAGTCAATCAGTTAGTTTGTTGGTTGGTCACTCAGTTAGTAATTCAGTCTGTCAGCTAGTCAGTTAGTCAGTCTGGTAATTGTTTTGTCATTTATTTTATTTAGTCAGTCAATTACTTATTTGGTCAGTCAGTAAGTTAGTCTGTTGCTCAGTCGGTCAGTCATTTAGTCTGTCAGTTATTCAGTTGGTTGGTCAGTTAATTGTGTACTCCATCAGTTTGGTTAGTAACTCTGTTCACTGACAATATATTTTATTTCTTTTACTACAGTGAATTAAAGAATGCTGGTTAATTCTAGGTAATGACTGTGGTACTGGATAAATACTGAGAGACAAAAGTCAATTTCTCCACTTAATCTCTGAGAGAGTGTCAGCAGTTTAATAGATAAAAAACACTGGATTATTTGGACAATGATACAGTGAATGGATGAATAATTGAATGACTGAATGAATGGTGTGTCCCTCACCAGCCGGTTTCCGGCGGAGTTTCCGTCTATGGAGGAGGACGTCCTACAGAAGGAGACGACAGTCCTGCACCTCCTGCTCACCCAACAGCAGCGCCCTGTACACTCCGTATGAGGAGGTGGCTCTGTACCAGCGCACCCCGCAGGAGAACCATCGCCTCATCATCCTCATCGGTGAGACCATAAGAACCTTTTTGTCACTGTTCCTGTAGTGTTGTGTTTTCTCTCAGTGTTTGTTAATTCTCCTTTTCTGTGTATGATACCGCCAATATTTCTCTCTGTCCAGGAGCTACGAGAGTCGGAGTGAACGAACTGAGGAAACGACTCATCAAACTGAACCCTTCAACCTTCCAGGGACCCGTACCTCGTAAGTGACCACCACAAATCTAACACAGTCATTTAAAGTTAAAATAATATAATAAAGACCTTATATACTAATAACTTTACTGATAGAAACGACAAAATAGACAAAATATAGTGATATTGTTGAAGCGTGTTTTCATATCAAAAAAATAGAAAAAAATATAGAAAAAAAAATTTAAGACAAAATTTATTTTTTAGTTTACACATTATTGATATCAAGACGTGACAGCCTTGTGGAGTATTGTCATACCTGGCATTGATTCTGTATGAGCCTGGTAATTTCATACCAGTTTTGACTGGCTGTTGCCTTGTTCCTCCAGACACCACTCGTCCAATCAGAGCAGGGGAGCAGTCAGGAAAGGAGTACCACTTTGTCACCAAAGAGCTGTTTGAGTACATGGTCTGTAACCACAGGTAATCTTTTGATTGTTTACTTGTTCTGTTTTTGTTTGTTTAGGGTTTTTTTTGGTATGATTTTATTGTTATTATTTAGACTTGTTTGTTAATGTGTGTCAGGTTTGTGGAGTACGGGGAGTATAAGGGTCACCTGTATGGGACCAGCGCTGAGGCCATAGAAGAGGTGCTGAAACGAGGACGGATGTGCATCATCGATGTCGAACCACATGTGAGTCTCATTAAGAAGATTGTTGATTAATGGAGACACGTGTTTCCTTCAGAGGAAATAGTTCATTAGTTGGGGGCTGTTTTCAGTGATGGATTAACACCGTGATGTTGGTTTTGTTGTCAGAGCATCCTGCCACTGAGGACGAGGAAACTGAAGCCGTACGTGATCTTCATCAAAGCTCCGAGTCCAGACAGACTGAGAGAAACCCGGAGAGACGCCCGAATCATCACCAACTGCTCCGTCAACAGAGTGTTCACAGTAAGAGCTCCACGTACACATTACAGCTCCGATTTCTCAAAGAATGACAACACTGTTATCACATGAAATAACTAGAAAGAGAGTTTGAAGTGCAGGAAACTGAGTCGTCATGTTCCTCCTCCTGCAGGAGGAAGACTTTGTGGAGCTGGAGGAGGTGTCCAGGCTGATGGAGGCAAAGTACAAACAGTTTTTCGACAGCGTGCTGGTGAACGATGACCTGCAGGACTCCTGCATACAGCTCTTCTCCATCATCCAGGAGGCGCAGGACGAACCACAGTGGATACCCGTCAGCTGGACCCGGAAAGAGGAGTGAGGAGGGGGAGGAGGAGGAGGAGAGGATGATTAGGACAGACAAGAAAAACTACAAGTGAGAATACAAAGAGAGAAAAGACGGAGACGTGTTGGATAAAAGAAAACAATACTGAGTGAGATATAAAGATGAGGGGAGGAGATGGAAAAAGAATTTGGGAGTCATAGAAAATAACTGGAGACAGAGGAGAAGATGTTACGACATGATGGAGATGGAAAAGTGAGAGACTGAGGAGGTTATTCAAAGAAAATATTACCTGTCGTCTTTTAAAATTGTCACCAAAACTGTCAAATAAAATGACTTTTAGTTTGAACAGATAAAACCTCAGAGGCGAGACAAGTGTGGAGGAAGAATTTCACCTCGCTGGTTGAGTTTAACTCCAAAGAGGAGTCAGAGATATTCTCTCTGTATTTATTACCTCCACCAAGGAGGCCATGTATTTGGTCAGTTTGTGCAGCCTGATTTTCATTCCACTCAGCAGAGGGGTGGAATATGGGCCGAGGAAGAACCCATCTGATTTTGAAGCAGATCCTAATCTTAAAGCAACCGCACAAATTATTTTTGACCTTTGACATTCAGAGTCTGGACTGGGCTCTTACTTCGGACGTTACAAGCAAACACAGAGCTGAAATGCTGGGGGCTATTAGTGCAGCGCTAACAATGGCAACAGTGCTGAAAGAGCCAACAGCAGCCGTTTTTTCCACAAACGCTCAAGATAGATTGATACTTGTGCGTCAGCTCTATGCAGAGCCTACTCACACTGTTGTGAGCATTTATACTTGTGCGGTGGTGTGTCTGTGTCACTCTGCAGTTACACCTCCAAAACACTAGTCGGTGATGGAGTTTCTGTGAAGTGATGTAAAGTTTAGTTGATTCAAATTAATAGAGACAGTTTCAAACACAAGTACACAGATCAGCTTCACTATAACTCGCAGCATTCACAGACAAACACTTGTCTTTATCTGGACACATTTCCCCACAAATACAACAGGCTAACGTTATTAGCACAAGCCTATGGCATTTTACATTGTATAAATTAGCTTAGCGGCTAGCAGAGATTTCCTCTACTCATGTATAGCCAGGATAAATCACACACAAGACTTAAAAGGCTATTTTTAAGGAGGTTTTTGTGGACTGAGATTGGTGAGGGTTAAGGTAAGAATAGTAGGGCAAGCCAGTAGTGGGGGGGTTGTGCATTCGCCATTCTAGGGAAAAAAAAATCAATCAATCAATCAATCAATTGCCTCTGTGCCCACCCAGCTGGGGTAGTTTGTAGTGCAGAGCAGCAGCAATTAGCCAGTGGGGATATGAATAATAGTTAGCTGTTTGTTAGATTAATGTTTTAAATGTCCTACATTGCACCTTCAACATCGTGAGATAAGTTAAGGCATTTGGCCTTGGCCAAGGTCTGAGCTCTGAGGTCTGCCCCTCCACAGTAGTTGTTATTAATATGTTAATCAAGAGCAGAGTTGGGTATAACGTGTTACAAAGTAACGCGTTAGAGTACTTTGATTAGTTTTTGCAGTAATGAGTAACCCAATGCATTAGTTTGCTGTTTGAGTAATCAAATACTTAAGTACATTTTCAAACAAGACATCAGTTACTTCCGTTACTTTTAGAACGCTGGTCCTTCAGCTCCGAAACAGCAACGGCTGTCGTTTGGTTCTAATAACGGAGATAACGTTAAACCTATCAGTCTGAAAGAAGCCACGGAGCTTGTGGCTCGCTACGTGGTCGGAGAAATGCTGCTGTTGTCTACGGTGGAGTCTAAATAGGTGGAGCAGGACTCGCTGACAGACATATTTCAGACTCAGGACTTGCATTATGCCTGGTACACGCTACATGCTGGTACTCACCAATTATCCCCGGTCGTCTTTCACGGCGTGTGTGATGTCATCGGGTTATTCTTGTCCTATTTTTATTACTTTCACTATTATTTGAGTCACTGTGTGTGTTCATGTGCCAGCCGACATGTTGTTGTAGTCACCTCTGCTGACGCTTTAGCGCCATATGTAAACTGTCAAGCTACTGTATCTTCCACAGGAAGTTCTGACAAATGTTTCAGAATAAAAGCCTATTTAGAAAATGGAGGGATTCTCTCAGCCGAGGTTATAAGGGGCTTTTAATTTGAAACAAGTGTTGAGTTTGAAATGACGGTGCGATATGTTAACTTTACAAAGACAACAGAGCGGATAAAAAATAAATATATAAACACACAGAGGGATTAATAAATAACAGACCATCTATAATGTAGTTTGTTTCAGATGAAGCTGGGAGCCTCTGCAGTTGTGGTGAGTAAAAGCCCTGCTATTTGTTGTTAATGTTTATTACTTTATGTTTGACCGTGAGGATGTAACATTGTTTGCTAGCTTGATGCTAATGACAGTAACGTTAACTCAGCGGGTTGACAAAGTGCCTCTGCTATTTCACACCATCATTTCCCCCTTTTACTCTGTGTGGTAACATCCCTAGAGGAAATATTAAAAACGCTGGGGTGATGTTGTCATACAGTTGTCTACAGCAGCAGATTGTTGTGTGTTTCTACTGGTCAAAGTGACGGCTGTGATGGGAGAATTGGATCTCAGTGAAGGGCAAGTGGTCCATAACTTTAATTTTGGAGACAAAAAAATGTAGGCTTAGCGCCCTGTGGTCCATTGCCCAATAGGAAATGTAGAATACTCAAAAGTACTTTAAAAGTGCTTGAGTTACTTTTCTCAGGGAGTAACGTTTGAAGTACTTTTAAAGTAACTGAGTTACTTTACTCAGGGAGTAACGCAGTAAAGTAACGGGTTACTTTTTTTTTTTAAAAAAGTAACGCAGTAACATACTTTGATTACTTTTAAAGTAACCCTTACCCAACACTGATCAAGAGCCACATTTTTATACAAGTAATATTCATACTGGAATAAATAAACAATTTGATTCTCCATCAAGAGTTTCATGCAAAAGAAGTCGTCCCAAATATAGATGCCAGCTGAGCTCAGTGACTGAAGCAAATGAAAGGCCAGGATATTAGTCAAAGTTTGACGATAGTTATTTCCACCACTGAAAAGCAAAAAGATTTAGCACCATAAAGGTGCTCTGTTGTCTCACGTTACCTCATGTCTTCTATTAAAAGATGCACTTTGTTTTTTACATTATTCATGATCACTGTTTCACAGGAATAGCTTTTCAGTGTATTATGTTCTTTAATGACCTCTCTGTAGAGAGATCTGTTCAGAGGATCTGGACTGGTGCACCATAAGGTATCAGTGGTCATCAGCCTCATACACATAGATTAGTGGTAGAGTGATTTGAGTTGTGAGTTTACTGGGAATGGTCATTTTTGTGTTTTATTTTCACTGACATAAACATAGAGATGATGATGATGCATGTTCCCTTATGTCTGGAACAGGATTTGTGGGCCTGTAGCACCACAATGCTTCATTTGTAATGACATGCTGAGAGGATGATTGTGGTTTGGTTTAAAATAAGTACTTCTGTTATGCAGCGTAACCTGTCGTACATTAAATACATTAAAGTCAGTGTTGACTTTTGGTGTCACACGGGACATGAACAGCGTTACCTGACTTCCTCCTTTATACCCATCATGATTACCACGGCCACTATAGATCGCTGCCTGACAACCAGTATTGACCAGGAAGTGGACTGATAATGGCCCTCTGAACCCAGTAGCAGGCCCTTATAACCGATGTATCTATGAGGCTGATAACCACTGGTAACTCCTATAAGACTGACTGCAAACATTCAAAGCTGGTGGCTGGTTCCTTGTTACAGGCAGGTTTGTGAGATCATTAATTAGTTTAGAAAAACTGTGTTTAGTTTTTTGACTTTTCTCTAATCTGTGCTGTTTTTGTAAATATTGGATCATTTGACCTCTCTGGGGCTCAGTGTGTTAAACATGTGAGCAGTTTCCACATCCAGTTACAGATCAACATGATTCATTAAGGGTCTTTGTGTTTGTGTCACCTGATGAACATCAGTCCAATATTCTCTCTGTTTGCTGTGTTTTTGGTCTCCACCAACTCCTGAGGCAAATATCTGTCTCTGTAGCTGCTAAATGCTTCACTGTTTCACAGCTTTGTCTCTGAAAATGACCCTATTAGAGCAGTGAGAGTGAACCAGAGCAGTGAAGTTGTGGCCTGACAGATAAACAATAAGCTGAAACTCAATATAAAGCTCCTCAAAGCTCAGACAAGCTGCATGACGACACCTGACTGCTGACGCAGTTCAGCTGAACTCAGCTAAAGTCTGAAGACTCTCTCCACTGATCCTCACTTACTGCAGCTTTAATAAAAGCACAACATATTGAATGAGAGTGAACATATACATGCAGTATCTGTGCTAATTAAAGATCAAGATTAAATCATGTGGCTGTGTGTGTCCTCCCTCTCTCTGTCTGTCAGGTTAATCCTCTGCAGGACAGCTGCGACTCAGCCGATTTAACAGCAGGATTAGTGTCTTCTCACTGCATCATTCAGCTTTACTGTCATGTATACGAACAGCAGTGTGTGGGGGTCAGTGTAACACAACCAAAGACTGTAACCAAAGAGAGAACAGGGATAGTGGCGCTGTAAGGTATCAGTGATGGGCAAAGACGATTAATATTACATAGGTGAAAGTATGCAGACTGAGTAACACTAGTGTTGTGGGCCTCAAAGGACAATGTACTGTCCAGGATGACTCTCAGGAGAACCTCAGTTTTATCATTGTTAAGTTTGAGGAAGAGCCAAGATTTAATATCCGATAATCAGTCAGAAAAGGAACTGGGTGGAAGAGTGGACATAGGCTTGGTGGATAGAAAGAGCTGGGTGTCATCAGCGTAGCAGTGGAATTGAATGTCAGATTTTCTGAAGATATGACAAGAAGTAGAAGGTAGATAATAAATTAAAGGGACCTATGACAGAGCCCTGAGGAACACCACTAGTTGAACAAAGTGCGTGCTGGTCTGAGTATTTCAGAAACTGCTGATCCACTGGGATTTTCACACACAACCATCTCTAGGGTTTACAGAGGATTGTCCCAGTGAGCCAAAATGTTGATGCCAGAGGTCAGAGGAGAATGTCCAGACAGGTTCAAGATGATAGAGAGGCAACAGCAACTCAAATAACCACTGGTTACAACCAAGGTCTGCAGAAGACCTGCAGTTGGTTAAAGGATCTGAGCACTTCTTGAATCACTGATTACATTTCTATGCCAAAACCAAAACCTATTCAGCAAATATGAACATGTGCAGTCTTCAAAATCATCAGTGTGTGTGTGTGAGTAAACAGTAAACAGTGTTTGGATGAGCTGTGTATTGGCAGCGGAGCAGGTGAAGGATTATTAGCATCCATGGCTACTTAGCCACACTACCATCAGGTGACCTCACAGCTGATCAACCAACCACAAAGCTCCCAGAGGCTGTCAGGGCTCAGCACATGATCCACCTGTCACTCCAAAGCCCCGGGACGAATCTCAAACCTGCACATGAGCCTCCTCAGCCATCCATCTGTTTCTGCTTTATCTCACTTCATCTCCTCACTCTGGACTCAGGCTTCAGGTTTCAAATCATTTAAAGGGAAAGAATCATTCTGAATCCAGGTTTTGAGATTAAACAGGAGGAAGAAGAGAGAAAAATGAAGTAAAGGAGGGTGAGATTTTATTCTGAGGTTCACCCTAAGACACTCTCCCTTAGCGGGATCAGATCAGAGACAGACGGAGGAGGCTGTGATCGTCTGGAGTGTTTCTTCACACAGCGACTCGGCTGCTGAGCAGGTGAGCACCAACTCTTATTCACTCACACACACCTGCTGGAAATATGCTTTTGGTTTAAATGTGCTCAGTGTAGAAAGAAGGTGCACGAGTAGTAAGACCTCAGGTTATCCTTTAAAAAGCACAGAGCCAAAGGGAAGTTAGAATTTAGCCAGTTTAAGCAATCCTTATCCTGATTTATATTTTATTATAAATATTCAGTTTTTCATGGTGCAGCTTCGTCTCATTCATGTTCTCTGTTTTGGTTTTGGATGCTGCTGGCATTATGTAGAGCTGTCATGCACTGCCAGCACTAAAAGTACCATGAATATGAACACTTACTGTACTAGATAGCTTTAACTCATCGTTTCAGTCATTGTGATCATTTAGAAAAGGAACATCCTGTCGTTAAATACGTGCCTAAATGCAAAAATAATCCAGGTAAAATGTTGCCTGGGAACCTGACAAATCTTCAGCTCATGTTGTATTCGCTCTGCCCCAGATGTGTCTGGTCCCTCAAACACATCTGGGGTGGCTGCGGCCTAGAGGTAGACGGGGTCATTCACCAATTGGACGATCAGTGGCTCAATCCCTGGCTCCTTGAGTACCCTTGAGCAAGATACCGAATTGCATATTGCTCCTGATGGACTCTGCTTCCATCGGTGTGTGAGTGTGTTAAAAACTAAGTAGCAGGTGGCACCTTGTATGGTAACCTCGGCCAGCAGTATATGAATGTGTGTGTGAATGGGTGGAAAGTGATTTGAAAGGCGCTATACAAGTGCAGGTCCATCCATTTACCCCTCTGCTTCAGACAGATGTCCAGTTACTTGAGGTTTAACAGACCGATCACAACCATTTATCTATTGAGAGGCGTGTTTGAGGTGATGACTGTTCAGAGGAGTGATTTCAGTGGGGCCACATGTGTGATGATTATCATATTTGTACGGTAATTTTGCCTTCTGTACGATTAATGTGAAACTGTGTGTTTCAGCAGCTGGAGGCGGCTTTTTCTAGTTGTTTTTAATGAAAATGAAGCTTTTTGTTCACTGTTTTTGTGTTGCTGTGCGCCACACTGCCCCTGAGTCATCCTAAAATATACCTGGAAACGTCCATGATGGAGGAGAAGCTCCTGGACCAACTGGTGGTACTCCCCATGATCCAGCCTCTTTTTTAGGGTCTCATGTACCCACACAGATCTCTGTTTATCTGCTGACAGCCTCTCACCCTCAACCAGAGCTACAGACAGTACCCTCTGCCTCAACGTGTCAGGAACTAGACACTGAGATGATGGGGTGGTTGCCTGGCAACAATAAATAGGCACAAAAAGTGTTTTTTACTCGTGGCGTCCAGTTGTCCAGTTCCCAGTTCGCTCCTTCCGATGGCAAAAACAGCAGCAGTCGCTCATGGACATGTTGATGCTGCATCATCACAGCTCACCTCTGCTCGCTGTAGTCTGTTTACATTTGGTCACATGTTTCAATGCTCTGATTGGTTGGTCGATACAGTTGTGTCCAGAAGCATTTTGATCTATAGCCGCTGGAAATCGAAAATGAAGTTAAAGGTTCCGTTGACTAACATCTGTGAGGCGACTAGAAACCATTTTTCGAAGCGTTCCAACAGTGTCTTAAATTTTAAACAACTTTGTGTCTGAATACATTGTGAGAGTCTACAGACGTATTTTAATTGGATCACAGTGAAAAGGTGTTATTAAACAACACTCATTGTTGTTTGGTTTGAATGGAAGCTGTGTTAAGGTTAGTCAGAACATTCACTTCAAAGTTTTAACCATTTATTGCAGAGATACACATTTAAATTTGGCGGTGTGGCTCTGCTCATGTGATGCTCTATGTCAGGGGTGACACACATCGGCCCGCCACAGGGTCCAATCCGGCCCACTAGATGACGAGACTAGGAGGTGTCAGGTGTTGGGAGCAAGTAGAAAAATGCCTACTTCATGTAAAATTCTGCCTCAGACGCTTTTCCACCCTAACCAGAATACAGTTTTCTGATATAACAATGAATACTTACTGTGACCATGTTTAAAGATACTGAACATTGTGCAAAATATTGTCAATCAGCAGCTTCAGTTCAAAAGAATCTGTATCAGGAACTGTTTGGATAATAGCACATATAATGACAGTGAGAAGTCGACTGAATGTGGAAAAACTGAGACATATTGTTGAAGCTGCACTTATTTCTCTTAAGAAGACATCTCAGGTTGCTTATCTGTTTTGTAAAAGGATGAACGTCTACAGAATTTACTTGTAACCACCTCTTTTTTTCTGGTCTGGTGTCCACTGATGTAATGTTGACTGCTTATCTCTGACTTTATGTGGGGAGGAAGATAAAGGTCCACCACCACCTCATGATCAACCAGCTGTGGCCTGTAAACAAACATCACATGGACTGACAGAGACCTTGTTAGTGACACGTCTTGTGGCCATGTGAATGTACTCCTCAGCTTCACTTCTGCAAGTGTTAAAATGTCCATGAGTGAGACCCTGAACCCCAAATTACTCCAATATAAGTAAGCTTTGGATAAAAGTGTCTGAAGTGTCATATGAATATTTCAGATGATTGTGCACAAGACAGAAGAAAACTAAAATTCAGCTTGACACACCAACCGTCTGTATCGCACATCAAAACAGGAACACGGAAATCATCATTTCAAACTGCTGCACGCTGACATGTTGCAGAACTCTGTTTAAATAACCTTTAAAAAAGTCTTTGGTCTGTTCTTTGTGGTGTGTTTCCTGAAGCTTTGTCCCACCTGCTGTCCTCAGAGCTCAGGATAATCCAATTATCTCTAACAGACTTCACCATCCGGCCACTGACGATCCTCGTTAAACGTTAATTAACTGACCTACATTTAAAAAAAAAAATCCTGAAAGATCCTCTTGATTGATTCATTCACAGAGAAACGACACCATGCCAACCGTCAAGAGCAAGAAGAAGAAACCAAAGAAGGAGGTGACTGATGGAGAGGAGCAGGGAGAAGGTGAGAGGAGGCAGAGTCTACTCCTGCAGCTCCACACATCTCTGCTCTCTTCTATTATTCTGTTTCTGTGATGCTCCTCTGCAGGGGTGGAGGTGGAGATGGAGGAAGTGGCCAACAGGAGCCACTCTGACAGTAAAGAGCCTCTGACTCCAGAGCCGCAGGATCCAGCACCACTCAAGAAGAAGAAAAAGAAGAGGACGCCTACAATTGGTAACAACACTGCTCATGTGTAGCACCAACTGTCCACTAGAGGCAGTGTTTATTTTTATTTTTTAGACTTAATTTATCAGATTTTCAAGAAACAATATCAAAACACAAACATTAGACAAGACAAATAATAAAATGATCTAAAATACATACAAATAATTATGTAAATAAATAAATAAAAATGTATGTATGTCATAAAAATAATATTCACAAACGTCCAAGAGACATTGGGTGAGAGTGGTGGTATTTTTTGACACTTTATTCAAAATTAAATTCCCAGAAAGACACAAGACAAATAAAAAATAAGGTAAAAATACATTAAAAATGTTTTAATAAAACTTAAATAAAAATTTTGATGAATATATAAACAAATAAAATATGTAAAAATAAAAAAAAACATTTCTCCTGCAGATAGTAATCACCAATGTCCATGAGATAGTGGGTTTTTTTTACACTTTGTTATGTGTAGCACTGACTGTCCATTAGTGTTTTATTTTTTATTTTTTACACTTTATTTATTAGATTTTCAAGAAAAATAAACAATAAATAATTATATCAATACACACATATAAGACAAGACAAATAAACTATAAAACGAATATACATTAAAGAGAGAATGAATAGATAAATAAATGTATAATATAACTGCATAAAAAAATAAAAATGTTTCTCCCGCAAATTAACAAGACAAATTAAAAGTAAAGTAAAAAAAATATATTTAAAATGCAAAAAGAATAAATGAATAAACATATATGTATAAATAAAAATATTTAAAAATAATTTTAAAAAGTTTTTCCAAAATACATACACAAGACAAATAAATAGAATAAAATAAAATAAAAATACTTACAATTTGTTTTAAATTAAAAAAAAAATTACAATAAAAATGTAAAAAAAAAAAAAAAAAAAAGTTTCTCCAGCAGCTTTTAATCACCAATGTCTAAGAGACAGTGTTTTATCAAAGTGTTGGCACTGCGTTGTATATTTATAATAACCCAATGGTTTGTTTCATTCAGATCAGGAAACAGAGCACGCAGATGTGCCAAACGGTAACATGGCCGAGCCGGACGCCGGCGGAGAGGAAATGAATGTTGCTGTAACCAGAAAGACAAAAAAGAAGAGGTGAGAACAAAGTAAAGATTTTAAAAACCAAAGTACAGACACATTAAAATGTCGACCTGAACATGAACGACAAACCACAGTTAATCACACTCCAACAGTTATTGAGATGTTTCAGTCTTCACCTACACAGTGAGAACCGTCTCTCTTATATCACGTCAGGAAGGCGAGGACGGCAGAACACCACAGCAATGATCTCGGAGCTGAAGACGATGATATCATCACAGACGCTCCGTCGCCAATCCCCCAGCATTCCCTGTTCTCTGCTCCACACGGACACAGCCAGCCAGTTGGCAAAGTCTTCGTGGAGAGGAACAGTGAGTGTGAAAGACGAGGCTGACACTGAAAACACACACAAAACACACGCACAAGCATTTGCCTTTTTTCTGTGTGTGTGTGTGTGTGTGTGTGTGTGTGTGTGTGTGTGCACAGGGCGTTTCCACCAGGCAGAGCGAGTTGAGCAGCTCCGACACTCAGAGCTGATGGAGGACTACATGGACCCCCGACAGCTCTGGACCACCAGAGACGTGGCTATGAAGGTCCACAGTGGCTTCAGGTCTGCACAAACATATACATGTTTTACTACATATATGAGGACCATGACCCTGGACCACGTTGTGAGGACCCCTCTCATACGATAACTCCTCCCCTCCATGTTGTCCTGTGGTGTGTGCAGGGTGATCGGTCTCTTCTCTCACGGGTTCCTGGCTGGTTACGCCGTGTGGAACATCATTGTTGTGTACATACTGGCGGGCGAGCAGATGACCACGCTGCCCAACCTGCTGCAGCAGTACCACCCTCTGGCCTACCCAGCTCAGTCTCTGCTCTACCTGCTGCTGGCCATCAGCACCGTGTCTGCGTTCGACAGGTCTGTGGATAAAAACATGAAACCAAGGCTCATAAATCACAACAAATATAACTCTGTAACAACAATCACGTGCAAGAAGTTTGCTCATTTGGCAAAAAACGTTACTAACGCCGTCCCAGCCCAATAGTGTTGCTGTGGAGACATTGTGCCCACCCTCCGGTCTACCCCCAGCTCACCCCCTTGAGTAAGTGGCTCAATTTTGGGCCTGGTGTTTTCACATATAGTCATTTTTAAACAAACCAAACTCAGTCCTCTCAAAGTGCACCAAAAAGTGGACCGACAGAAAAGGGACTCAGTTATTTTTGTGTTCTTCTGTCAGTTCATATGAAAGAGGACTCAGTTCTGCAGCAAAGGAACTAGTGGAGACAGAGTTTGGACAGTGGGTGCTGTGTTTCCAGATGCTAAGGCGGCTACCCTGCTGTCTGTCTGCAAAGCCAACAGGAAATAAAATAAAACGCAAAACATTAAAATTTAACCACCTCTAAATGGACAGAACTTTGAACTACAACATTAAAGCTCACTGAGTCAGTGGAGTGCTGGACTCAATGTAAAGGCCTCTTAAATTTCATGTATTTTTATTTTCTTAAAATTATCGAATTATTCATTCATTCATTCATTCATTCATTCATTCATTCATTCATCAGTGTTGACTGACACTTTCTGTGTTTGGTGCCCCCTGCAGGGTGAACCTGGCCAAAGCCTCCATGGCTCTGAGAGGATTCCTCACTCTGGATCCTGCTGCTCTCGCTTCTTTCTGTGAGTCAGGACAAAGATGATGATGATAATGATGATGATGATGATGATAATGATGATGATGATGATGATGGTGGTGGTCTCTCTGTCTTCAGTATACTTCATAGCCTTGATCCTGTCCCTCAGTCAGCAAATGACCAGCGATCGTATCCACCTCTACCCAACAGCCAATGAGACGCTGTGGTGAGAGCTGAGGTTTTATTCTACTGTGTTCAACTGTGTTTGACTGTGTTCTACTGTGTTTGACCGTGTTCTACTGTGTTCTACTGTGTTTGACTGTATTTGACTGTGTTCAACTGTGTTTGACCGTGTTCTACTGTGTTCTACTGTGTTTGACTGTATTTGACTGTGTTCAACTGTGTTCTACTGTGTCGTACTCACCTTCACCTCCTTCAGGCCTCCAGGGTCGGAGCAGCAGATCCTGCGGCCGTGGATCGTAGTGAACCTGGTGGTGGCGCTGCTGGTGGGCCTGGCCTGGGCCGTTGTCTCCACCCGACCCGACATCGACTACACAGAAGGTGGGTGGAGAGAATCAAAACTAAAGGAAGAAATGACTCTAAAATTAATTAATACCATTAAATGTTAAAAATCAAGGGCATAGGTTTGATGAGGAGGAACACATATGTAATTGGGGTTTGAGGTCCTCAACATTAAATTTTGACGGTCAAACACTTACGTTTTTGTGTTCTTGTGAATCATTTTGCATCAGTTTTGCCTTTTCTGTATCAGTGGAAATATCTTTAATTTTGTTGAAATGAAAGTCCTCTGTCCTTTATTGTATTTACTTGAGGGGGATGCATTTGTTCTAAATATTGAGGGGCACATGTCCTCTGTAATGTGATATAAATTGATTTGTTGGTATCAATTTATTCCTATTATGTGCGTTTATGTTAATTCCCCTATTTATTTACATGCCTAATTAATTTTCCCTTTTATTTTTTTTATGTAAATCTAATTTTAATTCTATTTTTTTACTTGCCCAATTCATTTTCCCTTTTTATTATTTGTATTTTTATTTTTTTATATAAATTTAATTGTAATTCTATTTTTATGTATACATGTTTTAGATTTAAATGTATTTTTTATTCTAATTTTATTTTTAATTTTCTTGAAATTTTTTAAATTTAATTTAAATTTCTAACATTTATTTATTTAACTTTAATTTCAATTCTATTTTGTAATTTAAATTTAATTGTAATTCTATTTTTTATATTTAAACTAATTTTTTTGAATTTAATTTAAATGTTTTTAAATGTATTTATTATTTTTGCATTTACTTATTTATTTTAAATTTATCTTGAAATGTATTGATACATTTTTAAGTGTATTTACATCATCATTCAGTGATTATATCCCTTTATTTTTCCTCCTCTATTTATTCCCCTAATTGTATTTATTTCTGAGTTGTTTTCTTTTAAACATTTCCGTATGTGTTTCTTCTTCATTATGCTAATTATATTAAATCTCTGGTTACTGATGGGAGGTGGCTGGTGAAACTACCCAGGACGTGTTTAGCTTACTCAAAGCAAATTTAAGATTTGGATAGCAGCTTAAACACAAGGTGCTGTAAACACAGAAAGTAATATCAGCAGAGTAAACGGCGCTCTGGAATACTTCTGATGATGGTGTGAGTATAACATCTCTCAAGTCAAGTTAAATGTACAGAGCTGATTTTAAACAGGTTGACAAAATGGACTTACAGCGAAATAAAAATACAAACAAAAGTGGGTAAATAACTTTCACAAACAAAATCAAAATAATTATATAATAATTCTCATAAAAAGGAGGAATCAAAGTTATTTATGGTCTGAGAGTGTTTTGTGAAACTGAGAAAACACTGAAGATTTTGTGCTTTTAGTGAAATGTGTTGGTTTTGTCTCTGCAGAGTTTTTGATGACAATGGAGGTGGAGGGATTCCCGAGAGGAGACGAGAATCTGGACATACCTGCCTGAAAAACCTTTTCCTGTCTGTCTGTCTGTCTGTCTGTCTCAAACCAGCTATCCTGCCCCTTCAATGTATATTTTGTACATGTTATTTAGCACTTTGTATTCCTAAGTGTGATTTTGTAAATAAAGATAAACAATATTATGTACAGTATCAGCTGTGTGTTGTGTGGTGTTTCTCACCACAGGGTGGCGCTGCTGCTCCAACAAACACATCACATGGCTACAGAACTTATGCAGCATCATGAGCTCCCACGGTTTGAGGTTAGACTGGAGAAAGAGGCAGAATTTATTTCCCTAATTTAATGAAATATGAAATGAGGAGTGGAGGCGTGTTGTCGGCAGGAATCTGTTAAACCCAGAAACTCTGCAGTCATGTAACATATGTTCAGTTTGGCTCAGAGGACTCGTGACTCTGCAGGGAGACAGACCTGCTGCAGGACACCTGTTTGAGATAAACTCAGGTGTTGGAAGAGTTTCAAGAGGAGGATTTATCTCAAACACCTTTTAGTGAGTCTGCATATTACAGCAGATGATTTATACAATACTTTAAAATAAACAAATTTTGACACTTTTGTTTATTTTAAATTTTATCTAATGAAAAATATCACATCAACCAATTCTGTTTATTTTCCTTTTTTATTTAAACAAATATTTAAAAATTTTTTTTAAATAAAAATCAAATAAATTGGCAATTTAGTTGATGTGATTTTTTTTAATCTAAATATAAAATAAATTGTGACAATTTTGGTAATATTTTTTTTATTTAAATAAAAACAATAAAATAAATTCAATGAATGCATTTAAATAAAAAAATATATTTTTCATTTAAATTAATTTTTTTCAATTAATTAAGAACCTTTTTTTTTTTTTTTACAATTTTGTTCATTTTATTTCTCATTGAAATACAAAATTAAAAAAAGTCCCAATTTGATTATTTTTTGCATTAAAAAAAACTAATTTTGCCACTTTTGATAATTTAATTTTTATTTCAGTAAAATGAAATAAAATGAAATTTGAAAATGTAGTTTATTTTATTTTATCTAACTATGATAATAGTAATATGATAATAATAATAATAATAATAATAATAATAATACATATGTTTTTTTATTAAAATGATAAAATTCATATGGACAATTTTGTTTATTTTATTTTTCAGTAAATAAAAAAAATAAAATAATGAATACTGTCAGTGGTGGGGTACATTTACTTAAGCTGTACTTAATTACAGTTTTGAAGTACCTGGGGAATATTGTACTTTTTACTGCACTACATTTATTTTTAAACTTTAATGTAAAATATTTTGTAAGCCTTTATATACTTTTATTTAGGTTTGAATGCAGGACTTGTAATTAAGTATTTTTACACTGTAGTATTGTTTCTTTTTACTCAAGTAAAAGATCTTAATAATTCATCAAGTTTGTCTCAGTTACATCCTGTAGTAGTTTCTGTTGACGAGGTGCACCTGAACGCTTCATTAAACTGATGGAGTTGAGTAGATCGTAATAATTAGACTACTTTCTCATATTTATCTGTTCAAAGTTTTCCTGTTATTGTCAGACATCACTGTCAGGATCGATGTCATTTGTCAATCAGCATGCCTCGGTTTAATTTCCGCTCTCAGACGCTGGAGTGAGACACAAAATTCCCACTTTTCCATCTTTTCTCGCCCGGTGTTGTGATTTTTCCCACATTCCATGAAGGCAGCGGGATCCATCCAGTGAGCGCGCGCCGCAGCCGTTAGTAGTAGAAGCATGTAAAGATGGCGGAGCTACAAATGCTGCTGGAGGAGGAAATTCCTGCGGGACGGAGAGCTTTACTGGACAGTTACACTAACCTGGAGAGAGTAGCGGAGTACTGCGAGAGCAACTATGTCCAGGTACCTGTCGGTGTTTGTTCACCAGGTGTTTATTTAAGTTATAAAACAGGCGCAGCAGCAGGGAGTGGGCGGTTTGGAGAGGGGAGTGATGGAGTGACAGCACCAGGCTCCGTTATGTGACCCATGGCTTTATTATGAAAGATAAAAAGTCACAATGAATTCAGAGTTTAAAATGACCTGTTATAAAACCGAACAGCTGGGACCTTAAAGTTAATTCGGCTTCTTAATATTCCAGAAAACACGTCTGTTTTTATGGAAATTAAACTTTTATAACTGTGTAACGTGACTTTCAGAATGTCATATGAGAGCGAGTTATTTAGTTATTAAAGTTGACATTTTACATATTTATGCTCTGAATTGGTTTATTACATGTATGCCGAATCAAAGAGCGACTGTTGTTTAGTCTAAAAACGTCTTAAAGCATATTCTACAATGTGTGTAGCATCTGTAGACAAGCAGGGAATCTTTAAATGGGGATATTTCAATGGGAGTCTGGTGTGACGTTTCTCCCATCGAGCAAAACTACAGTAGTGATGCACTGAAAATGAAAATAGGAGTGTGCACCATCAACAGAAGAGGATGGCCCAGTTAAAACTGAACTTTACTGTTAAATTAATACTCTTTTAACATGGTGTTATTGTAATAATCACATAGAATTTTGATTTTTATTAAATATAGACAGGTTGAATAAAGAATTTCATTTTACAAGTTGTAGTTTTACAAGTTTAGAAACACAAACTTGTTTTTAATCCAGTTTCAGACCAGTTACTGTAGTGGTATAGATGTCTGTGAAGAGGAAAATATAAACGATTACATTACTGTTAATTAAAAGTAGCCATAACTAAATAAAGTGTGTTCCCAGCTTTAGAAAAGCTAAAAAATCTTATAAGAAAATTCAAGTTTACTGAAGCAGAATGGATGTGCAATGATGCCAAACAGTTTCATTTGGTAGTGTAATGATATGAGAAAATGGCTGTGTGGGATGTAACCAAGAGTACATTTGAATACAATAATAACCCTCAAAAAAATACTGATGAATTAAAAACGTTTAATCATAATGTTTTACCACCGGCGTTATGTAATGTGCTCATGTTGTTACATAGTTTTAATGGTATTATACATATTTGCATCATTATTTAAACTCACGAGTTTAAATAAAGGTTACATAACATAACATAACATTATTTAGAATTATCAATCAGTTATTTAGTCTAGTAAATATCAGAAAACAGTGAAAAAATGCCCATCACAGTTTCTGACCAGTAATGGTAGTATAAAGATAGTTTATTTAAAGTGATTTAAGAGCAGAAAAACAGCAGATATTAACATTATTGAATCAAAACTCAGTTAATTTCTGGCTTGTTTGCTTTATAAGTCAATTAAATAATTAATTGACTATTTAAATTGTTGTAGATGAATTTTTTAGTGCTCCTGAGAGAGCGAGAGTAGCTGCTGTGCCAGTAAAAGCTAATCCAAATACATAAACAATACACAAATATGTAAAGTCCGTAGCCCCTTTCATACTGCACCTTCAATGTGGAATTTTTACGCCGTTATTCCGATTCGCTGTTATGTATAAAGGTACAATCATGGCATCGGGGACAGAGTTGTCTCACCATGAAGCTGGAATCTGTGGTAGTAACAGCATCAAACTTATGTCTGTATAAAAGTGACAGCCAGCAGGACACTATCATGAGCAGCACGGGTGTGGCATTTTGATGACGTGTTATGCGTGTGACCCACTGTGAGAGATTTTAAAGGTAGCTGTTAGCAGTTAGCAGCTAACTCAAAGAAGAATAGTAGCCGAAAATGTCCACAAATTGAAGTCCGGGTGCTCCTTACCCTCCGAGCAGATTGTTATTGCCTTGGTAATGCCATTGTTATTGTTTAACATTGTATTGTCGAACTAGAGACCGATGCTGTTGTCTTAGGCCCCATTTAGACGACAACGATTTCAACAGAAAACGGTGAACTTTAGTTGCGTTTTGGCCTATTGTTTACACGACAGCAGCGTTTTGGGTGCCTGAAAACGCAACGATTTGAAAATGGGTTCCAGAGTGCAACGTTTTGGAAACGGCAGCGTCTCCGTTGTCATATAAATGTGCAATATGCAGTTCCTCTGAAAACGGAGACTTTTCACACATGCGCATTACGGTTCCAGTCACTAGGCATGCCGACCGTCACAACAACAATGCTGAGCTCTGTTTGTGTTGCTCACCCTGTTGATTTGAAGTGAATTGTAGATCTGTTACTGTAGCAACTGCACCTTGTCGTCCGTCCAGACAAAGTTATCTGTGCATGCTTTCACCATTGTGTCTTCTTTGTTTTGGTTTGTAACCACGGCATTGGAGAGGAAGGCGCTTCAGCGCAGGCGTATGGCGTCATACTGTGGTGTTGCTTTGCAAATTTACACTGCCACCCATTGACCTGGTGTGCATACTACAGCGTTTCCAGTAGATTTTGCGGCTCCGTGTGAATAACGTCATATAAACACATAAGTTTTTTAAAACGCAAAGGACAGACTTTTCCGTTTTTACTGAAATCATTGTTGTATAAACGGCTCCTTACATTTGACGCCCATCACGCCTCTTTTGATTCCAGGAAACTGGCAAACTGGTAAAATCACACACTAGAGCAGCAAGCCATTATTTGGTTCTGTGAAAAAACTAGGGCTATCAAGCGAATTAAAAAAAATTCTAATTAATTAGATGCCCTGTGATTAATTAATCTAAATTAATCACATATATCAACTTTTGCTGTGAAAGAATTTAATTTTTTTATTTTAATTCAAATAAATTTGATGTGTCGTAGTAAAGCTGCTGTATTTTGGACACAGTTGTCCCCCCGTCCTCTACCACCCAAACTACTCTGCAGTCCATTTTGTAAAGGAGTAAGTTAGTTGGTCACAGGTAGACTGACTCAGTTTGTGTCTGAACACCTGGTTGAGTGTGGCCTGACGAGGCTGACTGCTAGCACTAGCATCAGAGGCTGTGCTAGCTCAGACCTCCAGTTTCGCTGCTAAATACTTTGTGTGTATTTCAGGCTTGAAGTTCTCCGATGGTACGTAAAGTCCTTACTGCAGGAACTGCAGAGAACGGTGCTCCTGTCAACAGTTCCAGTGATTAATTGATCAAAACTAACGCACTATTTTTACAGCCGAAGTAAAAATGCAAAGGAGACATAAAGAAGGGACTTCGTAACGGCTCTATTTGTACATTGCCTTGATGGCAACCATGAGCTCCACAGTAACCAAACTGGATTAATCAATTTATCAGTTAGTCCAAAATATACATGAAAATAGTGAAATTGAGTCCAAGATGACGTCTTTAAGTTGCATTTTTTGTCCGATAAGCAGTCCTAAACGCAAAGATATTTACTTTATTATTATAGTGGACAAGGAAATGCAGCAAACCAGGTGATAATCAGCAGCATGATTGCTTGAAAAATGACTTAAATGATTGTCTATCAAAATCTTTTCAGATTAATCTATTGATCAACTAATCGTTTCAGATCTGCTCGTCTTTTACATCCAGAGAAATATGGGCCATTTCTTATTTACATTCTGAGCTGGTTAGATATCAGATTACTGGGCTGACATGTTTCTGTGTTTGTTTAGTGGAGATGTGTGTGTGTGTGTGTGTGTGTGTGTGTGTGTGTGTGTGTGTGTGTGTGTGTGGGCTGGCAAAGCTGTTATGGACAACTGTTCTTCCTCAGTTGGCTTTATTACACACCTGTTCATCGCCAGATTTCATCCTCATCACATTCCTGCGGCCGTCAATCAACAGGACGAGCTGCGTATAGTCTGTCTTCTCTAAGGTTTACATACCCATAGATAAATATTTAATAATTAAAGAATCTTTTATCCATATTTTCTTTGTTTCCTTTATTCTTTCATCATTTCACCCTTTACGTTTTTCTTTATTTTGACCTCATTTTCTCTGTGACTGTCTCACTTTCCTTTTTCAAATTCTCCTTTTCAAAGTTTCCCCCTCTTCCTTCCTTTCTCTGTCTCTTCCTCCCTCGTGCCCTTTCACCCTTCCTTCCTTTTCTTTCACTGGAATAACTCCTAACACTCCTCTCTGTCTCTGTGAGTAGTAGCGTTGTCCTCTGAGTGCCACGTCTTTGTGAATAAAAAGACTCTTTTCCACTTCATTAGCCTGTTCATACGACACGTCCTAATGGGGCCTAGCTCGGTGCCCACTGGATGGCCTACATTCCCACTGCCAACAGATGATGTGAGCTGTTACATAATCCAACAGTTGAGCTGTTGATCTTGTTTTATGGGCTAAATATTTGGATTTAGGGTTGACCCATGTTAAGTCCTGTTTGGCCCTGTGTGGCCCCCTCCTGGGCTATCAGACACTGTAAGGATTAAATCTGTCTCAGCCGCTCATCGTTATACTGTCAATAAGAATAATGTTCATAGTCATTTTAAAAAACAGTCAAGTGCAGAGGCAGAGCGTGCACAGTCAGACAGGTCATTTTGTTTTCTTGTGTCTACTCTGATCAGACAGTTCCTGATTTAAAGTGATTTATGATTTATATATTAGAGGTGGGAATCAAAAAGGCCCCATGAAGCAATATTACTACAGTCATGAGACAATATTACTGCGATTTTAAACGTGTTGCAATATGCTGAGTGGTTACATATGTTGTGATTTATTACATTTTTTAAACTGCAAATTATGTCCCCAAAGAAAGCTTTTTTAATCTATCTAGGGGTGAGGGGGGGAAAAAAATCAGCATAGTGTCGCAATATTTTGCGTAGCGATATTGTATCGATACACAGACGCCAAGTATCGATCTTTTAATATATACATCAATCATCTTTGCACTAGTGTTGCACGGTATACCGCTACTAAAATAGTACCGCGGTACTAGAGTATTCCAAACGGTGCTATACTGCATTTGGAAAATACCGGTCCTTTTTAAATTGATTCAATTCATTAATTTATTTAATTCATTTATGCACACAAACGCCTTCCTTGTTCCTACTGGGGCACAGATTGCGCAAGTGGTGTGTATGACAACACCTGTATCAACATTCGCAGCTGGCACACGTGAAAAAAGACAAGAGAAAGTCTGCCTCGCAAAGGGAGACAACACGAGACAACACAAACTTGGTGAAACATTTGAGCAACCAAACCATGACGTCCGTACCGAGGTACTTACCGAACCATGATTTTTTTTTGGTACCGTTACACCCTTACTATTTATTGTTCTAAAGGTTTGTATCCAAAAGGACTTTTCCTTAGGAAGAAGTACCGAGAAGTATCGAAATTCATATTGGTATCGGTACCGAAACAAAGATTTTGGTAGCGTGACAATACTACTTTGCACACTTAAATACAACTTTTGGTGCTACAATAATAAAATCAGTTGCTTTTTTGGTCCACTAGATGGTGCTGATAGCCTTTTTTTCCTGGTGAGGTCAGCAGAGGTGTCAGTCGGCGGCATTTGGCAGGAAGTTCATCAAAACAAATATGGGGGCACCGGAGGAACCAGAAATGCGCCATTGATGTTTAAATTATAGCTTGACTTATGTCGTTTTTTAACACAGAAGGAAAGGAGGACTCGGATATGACGCAAAATTTGCAAGCAGTCATATGAGAATAAAATACGACCATGAGGGCTCACCTCACATAAATAGCGTTAGCCGCTGAAGGCCAAGCTAACACTAAACCCTGGACACACTTAGCTCGACAAAACTACTATCCAACTGTGAGAGAGCAAAGAAAATACCACAGTTCATTAACGACTTCATGTGCAAAGATCTGCGTCCATACAGCGTTGTTGAAAATGAAGGCTTTTGTTACATGCTAAAAACACGTGAACCCAGGTATGTGACTCTATTACGATGTTTTTTCACCAACACAGACATTCCATTGGGGAAATAATTTGCAGTTGGAAAAAAAGGGAACAAATCACAATATATATCACAATATATATTTTATCGTAATACTTAGCATATCACAGTACATTTACAGTAATATTGCCATAAAATTGTCTCGTGGATCCTCTGATGATTCCCACCCCTCGTAATACATATTACGATTAAGTTTGTTTTCTCACTTCAGTCATTTTTATTGCAGCAAATTGCAGCTGGTGGACTGAAAAAAGGGTTGATTTTATTACTCTAATAGGCTACCAAAATGTAATTTGTATTTGTAATATTAATAATTAAAAAAGTAATCAGAATTTTTGTTTTTGCACAATGTGTAAAACAAAAATGTGAGCTGAACTGAACCTAAAGATTGGTATTTGGACTGATCGAGGCATATTTTCATGGATTGGGTGAAGAGGGTGAAGTTAACCTAATGCTAGCTGCTAGCTTGGTTAGCACTGTGCATAACAGGTATGGTTAGCTTTGATAATGCTAAGGCTAATTTTGGCGAGAGAAAAACAGGCTAAAACAGGGATAGACAGGAATACTTTAAGCACTGGCCCCACAGGCCACCAGGCCCCTAAATTTAATAGCCAAAGTACATTTTTGATGGCCTACAGGGCCGTGCATATGCTGCGTTACTGCTTGTTGGCAACATGTGATCAAAGCTGCCATGATGTGAAACTGAGGGAACTGAAGCAGGAAGACAAACCAAAACTCTGCATCCATTAATCAACATTCACTTTCATAAACATTAGTGCATACTCTTCAGTGAAGCCCCTGAGCTGGCCTCTACTGAGCATGTGCAGACCCATCTCAGACCCTCTCTGGGTCCTCCACAGCTGGTACTAGTTAGCTGTGAGCAGAGGTAGTCATAATGTAACTCGACCTCCTGCTGCTCATTGAAAACACATGGTACACTGCAGGAGGCTGGATGTGGACGCTGGTCGTGTGTGTGTTTGGGGTTAGAAACCATGGTGATTGGTTTTCCAGCTGAAGGAGTATCAGCCTCCACCTTCAGTGTCGCTGCCAGGAACAGCTCCTGCGGGGGCGACACAAGCTGAGAGTTTGGAAAGACGGGTTTGTTTCTCCAACGCTTGGCAGTTTGAGACCGGAGAGCAGGTCACATGATCATTTCACAGTTTAAAAGGAGAAAAACTCAGTTTTAATGTTCACAGTTTGTTTTATGTTTGCTCACTCCTGCAGTTATTTAGCACCAGAGCACTTTCACACTACCTGCCTCGCCTACATCTATGACACCTCCCAGAATACTTTCAAACAAGGACCAAAGAACAGCTCTGAAACAATGAGTCAGTTACACAGACATCCTGGTAGTCTGTAGTGTAACTTTACTATCTCAGTCTATTTCCTGTCTGTCCGTCCTTAAAAGAGATCCTTCCTCTGCTGCTCCTCCTGAGCCTTCTTCCATTTTTTTCCTGTTAGAGTTTTTTCCACGGGTTTTCCTGATCTAAAATGAGGATCTGAGGACAGAGGGTGGACACACTTTGAAGCCCTCTGAGATAAATTTGTTATTTGTCATATTAAGCTGCATAAATAAAGATGACTTGACCAGTTGACGTCCTGTTTGAAGGAATAAAATCACCAAACACACTCATGTGACTTAAATTTGGTCATTTATAGAGTCGTAATTTCAGTTTTGATATATTCCCATGGTTGCACTAAAGGGGAGAGGCTGCAGATGACAGCCAGTCTGAGTAATGGATTTACCAAACCTAGAGGTGTGGCTTCAATCAGGTCACTGATTGACACTCATGTTGGTTTATGGCAAAATTTGGGCGTCTCTTAAGCCCAGTTCAGACCAAAGATTTGCAACGAGACAAAACCGTTTTAAAACGTTGCAGAGAAAAGTTGCACGATGGTGTCACCTGCAGCTCAGCTGGTCAAATCAACGGCGGCTGGTTTTAGAACGTAAAGCACGTCACCTGTTTCAACAGCTAATCAGCTAGTGAAGTCCGCTGGTCAAGTCAAAACGACCGCGCTGCAGCAGGTGCTCCGTCCCCACTGAGCCGTCTGTTTCCGTCCTCATGGTGTGCTGGTTTCAGACATTGGTGCTGCTTACTTGCATTATTGTGCCTGTTTCAGCTCACCTCGTCGCAAATCTTTGGTCTGAACTGGGCTTTAGAGGTCTTTGTGTTTCCTCGTCTTCAGTGGATGTGACTGTAGAGCACTGGTGTAAAATGGCGGCTCTAGAAAGAGATAAAATGCAAAGAGTCAACATGGTTCAGGCAGATTTGCCCTTTGTAGTTGGGCTGATTTTTGATATGGTCGGTCTGGTGGATTGCATGTTACACAACAAAAGTTTGCAGTCAAAAAAAGTGCACAAAAAAAACCCCTATGATTTGGCAGCTCAGTTCTATTTAAAGGAGAAGTCCAGTATTTTGCACTTTGAGCCCCACTTCTGGGTTGTTTATGATGAAATAGAGTGGCAAAGACCAAAATAGTGACGATTGCTCATTTTCAGAGAATTTGGCTTTGCCCTGCCTGCCTTAACACTGCTGCCTATGGCCATGTGTGAACCTGTCCTACAACCACCCTAAATGTTCGTTTTCAAAGCCATGAAACTCACCGAGTGGTCAGTGGTGTTCGTTGATGGTCTGACATAAAAATCGTAGCAAACTGTGGTTTCCGTGATGATTTATTTGACATTTTGTCTAATCCATTGGTTTTCTATAGACGAATTCGGCGAGTGATTTGTGTATGCCGCCATCTTGCGGCGGCGCCATTGCTGCGGTGACATGTGTCAGTCATCAATTCATTATGCTGTCATTGTGAACTGACTCTCTACAATGACAGCATCATGAATAGCTGGATTGATGATGTTAGACAGTGGCCTCTGGTAACTGATGAAGGTATCTTAAATGAGTACCAATATTAATTTAGAAATCAATCATTTGTTTGAGCGATAAGCAGAGTAAAAGGGAGATAATAGACTGTATCATTAAACACAGTGTAATATAACGTTAGCATACGTTACGTGTGCTGACGTTAGCAAGCTAGCAGCGTGACATTTAATCATTAAGGACAGGCTACGTGACTAAAAACAACACGTGATTGTGTTCTGTTTTAGGTATTCAAGAATATTTTATTGATCGCCTGGGCTCCGATGACCAGAAAAACGGCAATTACAGGTTTCTGATCGAGGGTCAAAATTACCTGAGCTCCGGATGGGTCGGGCAAATTTTACACCGCCTTTTAGACGACCATCACATCATATTGAAGGCGATCAGTATTGATCGCCTTCAATATGATGTGATGGTCACGTAGCCTGTCCATAATGATTAAATGTCACGCTGCTAGCTTGCTAACGTCAGCACACGTAATGTATGCTAACTTTATATTACACAGTGTTTAATGATAGTCTATTATCTCCCTATTACTCTAATCTTTCCTGCTTATCGCTCAAACAAATGATTAATTTCTAAATTAATATCGGTACTCATTTAAGATACCTTCATCAGTTACCGGAGGCCACCGTCTAACATCATCAGTCCAGCTATTCATGATGCTGACACAATGACAGCATAATGAATTGATGACTGACACATGTCACCGCAGCAATGGTGCCGCCACAAGATGGCGGCATACACAAATCGCTCGCCGAATTCGTCTATAGAAGCCTCATTGTCCGTTGGTAGTAATCTGCCACCGGAAACGGAAATGGGGTTGTTTACGACAAGGTTGTAGTCATTGTAGTCTTTTATCTCAGCGAAAGTGCCGGCTCGACAGTGCTATGTGCGAAAACGAACGTTTAGGGTGGTTTTAGGACAGGTTCACACATGGCCATAGGCAGCAGTGTTAAGCCAGGTAGGGGAAAGCCAAATTCTCTGAAAATGAGTAGTCGTCACTATTTTGGTCTTAACCACTCTATTTCATCATAAACAACCCAGAAATGGGGCTCAAAGTGCAAAATACCGGACTTCTTCTTTTACGTATTTAAATTAATTAAGAAAGTTAGCTGTTATATGGAGCGGTAATAATGTGATAAAATGTAGAATACTTTATCTGTGTCAGAGGTTTAAACACCTTCTGTAGAACATGAGGGGCCTGTCCTTGTAAGGTAAAGGCAAGCTGCTGAGAGAAGGTACAAACAGACCTGTGTGTGTGTGTGTGTGTGTTTTAGATGAGTGGTTCAGGGACTTGTTGGATCCGGTTCAAAGCCAAAGAGAGAGGCACTTATGAGGTGTACCGTGCTGTAACACACACACACACACATTCCCCTCTGTCACACACTGCCATGCATGGGCTGTAAGCAGAGGCAGTGTGACTGACATGTCTGTAATTTGCAGATGTAGATGCTACACACAGACACAGACAGACACAGACACACACACACACACACACACACACACACACTCAGGTCTGTTTGTATGGAAACAAAACAGGGTCAAAAGTCTTGTAACTGTGCATTACCACATCTCAATGTGTGAAAACATTTTGTATAAATACTGTCAAATGTGTGAACGTGGAAAAATGTTTTGATCAGCTATTGAATGTGTAAAAAAAATATGAACAAATAGATTTGATTTTGTCAACAAATGAACAAGATTTGCACAAATCAGTTCCAGTGTGTGAGCACATCAAGATTTGCACAAGTAAACATCAAAAGTTTGCAGCTACAAAAATGGATTGCAGATATACATCAGGTTGAGGTGGGGATGAGAGCATCTCCAAGTCTGAGTCCATGGTTCTCTGCCAGAAAATGATGGGTTGCCCCACTGTGTTGGGAGAGAGTTGCTACACCCCAAGTGAGGGAGTTCAAGTATCTTGGGGTCTTGGTCACGAGTGAGCGGTTAAATGGAGCGGGAGGTGGACAGGCGGCCTGGAGTGGTGTTGCGCCAGACCATTGTGGTGAAGAGGGAGCTGAGCCAAAAGGCAAAGCTTTAGATTTACTGATTCATCTACGTCCAAGTCCTCATGGTCATGAGCTCTGGGTAGTGGCTGAAAGAATAAGATCTCGGAAACAAGTGGCTGAAATGAGTTTCCTCTGTGGGGTGTCTGGGCACAGCCTGGGGGGAGGAGCTCAGACATCCTGAGGGAGCTCGGAGTAGAGCCGCTGCTCCTTCATGTCAAAAGTGGCCAGTTGAAGTGGTTCAACATCTGATCAGGTTCCTCCTGGGTGTCTCCTTTTAGAGGTGTTCCAGGTTTGTCCTACTAGTAGGAGGCCCCGGGGCAGACCCAGAACACACTGGAGGAGTTAATACATCTCGAACGCCTCAGTATGCCCTAGGAGGAGCTGGAAAGTGTTTCTGGAAAGCATCAAGGGATGTCTTGAGTACTTTGTTCAGCCTGCGACCCGACCTCGGATAAGTGG
Organism: Epinephelus fuscoguttatus; assembly: GCF_011397635.1. Classification (NCBI taxonomy): domain Eukaryota; kingdom Metazoa; phylum Chordata; class Actinopteri; order Perciformes; family Serranidae; genus Epinephelus; species Epinephelus fuscoguttatus. The sequence continues at coordinate 37,606,813 of NC_064764.1, forward strand.
TTGAAAATGAATGGCTGCTGATGATTGGTTTAGGTGTCACATGGGACATGAACAGCAGTCTCCTGGGTGAAAGTCCTGTGTTTGTTTGCCCCATCCATCCACCCAAACCTCCTCCCTGAGAGGACTTTGTTGCTCTTAATACTATGTCACGTGACTTCCTCCTTTGTACCTGTCATGATTAGCATGGCCACTAGAGATAGCCATCTGACAACCAATAATGACCAGTTAATGGGCTGATCACGACCTTCTGAAGCTGGTGGCTGGTTACTTGTTACGTGAGGGCTTAGGAGATAATTTATTACTTAAGAAAGTCTGTTTTCAGTGTTTGGATCTTTCTCTAATCTGTGCTGTTTTTGTAAATATTGGATTATTTGGCCTCTGCGACCTGGCCTCAGGTCAGCGCATGAAAATGAATAGATGAATGGATGGATGGGTTGATAGCATAGCACGCTCAAATCATAGATAGAAACAGTATTGACCTGCAGCATGTTAGCTGTCTGTGTCTGTTGGAACCGAAATTATGTTACAAGCTACTTTTTAATACCCACGCAGATATTAGACTGATCAAATTTTTCATGTCTCCAGAAGGACACCAATGTTGAGGCCAGAAAGATAAAACAGTGAGCTCATACAGTATGTATTCACTAGCAAAGATGAATTTAACTTTCAGTAACTGAAATGCTAAACATTTGAGAGAGCCTACAAAACAGAGAGATGAGGGAGACAGAAAGAGAAACCTGGGTATTTTCTTTCCAAACATCATTTGTTGAAATGTGTTCATCTGTGAGTATGATTTGCCGCCACACCTTCAGGCAGTTGTAAGCTCTCTCCATGTTGATGTTGTCAGCTCGTTTCATATTTTCAGGATAATTTAGAAATAGCAAACAGCAGGAATGTGACCCGCAGTGTGTCTTCATTAAAAAAGAGGTCAGAGGAATCAGAGCGTGCATCTGATTTCATGTAGATCTGATCTGAGTCATCATCAACTGCATACATTTAAAAAAAAAAAACAGCAGTAATATGAGTGTGTGTGTGTGTGTGTGTGTGTGTGTGTGTGTGGCTCTGCCCTGTCCTCAGGCCAGAGGAGGCAGCCCTCCAACTAGGTCACAGCTAACAGGACATCAGATGGCTGACGGAAAGGAGAGGGAGAAAATAAGAGATGTAATGAGGAGGAGGATGTGATGAAGAGAGGGAGGGGAGGAAAGAGACGTTAAACTGGGAAAGAAAAGATTTATAGTTTTAGTTCAGGTGTTTCTGCACCTGTGCGTGTCGAGAGTCCCTCTGTGTCTGATGTTATGCTACATGTTAGAGGTGGAGAGTACACAGATGTTTTACTTTACTAAATGTAGTATCAACATTGTGTTGAAATACTCTGTTAGAAGTCATAGTCGTGCGTTTAAATTCTTACTGAGTATCAAAATATACTTAAAGTACCAAACGCAAATGTAGTCATGCACAGTGGCTCATTTCAGAATAATATGTATCATGTTATTGGATTATAATTATTGATGTAATGTGTTCATCACTAATGTTGGAGCTGCTAAAGATGGAGCTAATATTAGAGACTTTATATAACGATGGGTTGTTCAGATTCAGACAACTTTATTGATCCCACCACAGGTTGCCTTTCACACATACTGTAACGTGATATACAGTAACATGTAGACACATAAATATATGAGTAAAAAAATGAAAACAAATCAAAAATGTGCCAAGGAGATCAGTGGATTAAAGGAATCCAGAAATAAATGATAAAAAGTTAATAGACTGATTTATGATTGGGACTGTTGAATCCAAAATCGGATCCTCCAGGATTTCGCAGGCTTTTTTCGGGATTGTTACGGCCTAAATGCCTGATTTCATGGCTGCTTTTCTGAAAAACTGCGATGAAAGTTGCGATGTTTTAGGCATATTTGTTGCGAAAAAATTGCAGGAGACAGTGAAAATTTCAGAAAAGTTGCATTTTTTTGTTTTGGTTTGTTTTTTTGGTTTTTTTTGCTATGTTTTGTGCCAACTATTATTAAATTAATAAAACATAATTTATTCGTTTTTTTATGTTTCATTTGCATTTGTTTTGGTTGTTTTGATCGCAGTGTTTTTGGTGAACACTGTGCGAAGAGTTGGAATATTCATGTTAAATATTTAGTTTATTGATAACTAGGGTTGCAACACTCTGAGATTTTCACGGCACGATGATGCTCTCAGAAAGTATCACGATATTGCAGAGTTATTATTATTATCAGGATCAGCCAGGACGACCCTTAAAGGAATGAAAATGAAAGGGTTATTTTTTTGTTTAAATAAATGTTTTATTACTATAATTTAAACTTGAAACCATATTCGTAATGGAAGTTTGTGTAGTAGGTCTCCCTACAGAAAATAACTCAAATAAAGGGGAGAATCTCCGTCCAGTTGCATTTATTTTTCAGTATTGTAGATAAGCACGCGTACACGGTATGATAACCATCAACTTTTATATCACAATATGCCTTAAAACCTGTATATTGCTGCAACCCTATTGATAAAATAATAAAAAATCTTGGTTAGTATTCACTTCTCTCTGCTCAGTTTCAGACAATATATATTATATTTTTCAACCTGCAAAGTAACTAAAGCTGTTAAATAAGTGTAGTGTTGTAAAAAATGTAGTGCGGTAGAAGTAAAGAGTCGAATCTTTAATGATTTTAAATTCACAGATTCACATAGTAGATATCTGGGTGTCATTGATAAAGTTGACGAGATTGAAAAGGTAGAACTCAACAATGAGTGCACAGCAGCAGCTGGATGGTGCACACACTCATGTTCATCTGCAATAATGACAAGCATTTAGGTGTATTTAGGATTTCTATAATTTAATAATTAGCTTTGCAAAATGAGCATAGTGTGAATACGTAGCAAGCCTTTAGCCAGAGACTTATTTTACCAACCTCTAGCGCACACAAACTGGTCAAATGACACGTAGCTCACAGGTCTCCAGAACGTGCGCCAGACTTCAAAGGCAATTTATGTAGTCGCCAGATAATGTAATTGTAATGTCAGGGTCCTCCACGTGATGCTATGAGGCCCAAAAGACTTTTCCCCTCGAGTTAAATTGTGAAAGTGACGTATGTAAATCGCTGGATACATTTATTTTGAGTGTCAAAACCCCTGCAAAGTGACTCATTTCACTGTCAGAATGTAATCCATTCTGTCCAATAACATTTGGTAAGTCAAGAAGAGTTGCAAGATCAAATCATTTTATCCTCATTCAAGTTAGCGGAGCGCTGCTCAGCTTGCTGAAGGGCACCTGCTTTATGGGCCCAACGATGCAGAAGATCTAGGTAATGTCATACCCAGGATGTCAAACTCTTTAGGTTTCATGCACCACTGAACAACTTTCCGCCCCACCTCCAACACTGTATCCAGTTTTCTTTATACATCCATGGTACCTCATTGCTTTACAGAACGGTGATGAAAGTAACAATATCCTGTTTCACGTCTAAAGATCTGCACCAATACAGCATCATGCAGAATGGTGGTTTCCCTGCTGCAGCAGAGACGATGTTTCTCCATACATGATGTTGTAAACACTTTTTCCTTCTGCAGGATACAAACTCTCATTCCTTTTTGTCCAGTCAGGTAGTGATCTTCATCAAGACCTGTTAGCATAACCATCAGTTATGTTTCATACTGCACCGTGTCTGGGGCCGGAGGTGTTGTGGTGTTTCAGGATGTCGCACAGCTGAGACTACACACTGTAAACGATCATCATCGTTCTGTCACTGTGTCACAGTCTGTTGTTCCTGTATCAGAAGTCAAACTGACACAAGAGACGAGTGCTCCTTCAGAGAAAACCTGACAGCTCTGCATTCACAAAACCTTTGTGTGTGTGTGTGTGTGTGTGTGTGTGTGTGTGTGTTTGTAAGCGAGAGACACACATTGGTGTCAGTGTGTTTCTTGTCAACCTCGGGCATGAATGAGTTTGCACTGACCTACATCATGCTTCAGCACACACACACTAACATCAGTGTGTCTCTCTGTACTGTCCCTGCTGTCATTTGCTCACATACAGTACACATGTTGCACACACACACATAAAGGTGCTCACGCACGTGGTTGCACATGTTGATGCACATTTGAGCATTTCCATTCATTATCGTTCTGTATCTGTATCCGTTAGCTAACAGCTTCACTCTGACATCATGCTGTCTGCCATTTTCATTACGACATTAAAGAGGTGGAAGGGTGTAATTAGGGTCAGTAGAGTTGACGTCCATTTGTCTGTCATATCATAACAGTTACTGTTCATAAAGATTAAGGCATTGTAGCATGTTTTAGTGGAAGGCTCAGCTCCTCCACATAGTGGGTGTAAAAAGATAAGTCTGGACAGTAAATTTAATCAGTCAGCTGATCAGGCTCATCTGCTCTACTCTCTGAGACCTTGCTCTGCTCTGTCCGTGTCTGTCCCCAAATTTAACACTGATTTGACCGCAGAGATGCGAGGAACAGAAAACATCTTTTTCTTGCTTAGCAAAGCTTGATAGAATCCCGTCCACTTTTGCTTCTCTGGTGGTTGGGAGGTAGCAGCTAATGTTCCTGTGTCAAACCAGTCGTCACTCACATCTCTGTAGTCAAACCACCTGTAAATGTATTGAAACAACACACATATGACTACATCTGCTTTTCAAAAGAAGGTGTTAACAGTAAAAATACATGTATGAATGTAAGAGTAATTGGGTTTTATACACAGGAAGTTAAAACATGTGACCAGTGACCCTTATACAGGAAGGAATCTGACTAATGTGTGAGGGAAATGACTTTATTCTTTGATGCTGGGATGAGATTGACATTTTTCTTTGACCTGCAGTCATCCAAAAAACGATGTCGTGTACTTTATTTTACAAAAGGATGAAATATGAAATTTAAAACCGTATTGAAACACTTCAACTAGAATGCAGTCTTGTGTTTATATTTATATTTATTCAATTTTCTTTTTTATTTGTTAAAATGTTATTCATCCATGCACATGATTAGACACTTTTTCTGAAGACAAAATGTGCTTGAATAATAAAACACAGTCTTCAGAAAAATTTAAATAGAACACAATGGAATCTGGAAAAAACATTAAACAGTTTTACTTTTTACTGCTGAAGAAATAGGAGTAGAGAGACGTGAGAATGAAAGACAAAGAAAAGATAGATATTAGAGGAGAATGTGAGGGGAATAAAGCGTCAAAGAAATACAGCAAAAAATAAAGATTAAGTAATAAAGAAATGACTTAACAGCAGCCACTAGGGGTGTAACGGTACACAAAAATCACGGTTCGGTACGTACCTTGGTACGCAAGTCACAGTTCGTTTTTTTTTCGGTACAGTAATGAAAAAAATAGACAACTATTAAATATCTTGTACTTTATTGAAAATAGAAATATATAAAATTTAAAAAATAAAATCTTGCTTTTTATTTTACACATTTTTGAATGAAAAATAGAAATATAAAAGTGAAAAATAAAATCCTGCTGTTTTTTTTAACACGTTTTGAATAAAAAATATAAATATAAATTTCTGTTTAAACAATTTTACGCAAAAAAAAAAAGAGTACAGTGCAGCTGTAACAGCGGTCGGGTATGTACTTGGAAACACGACCACTGTTCTGCAGTGTTGGCACACTGCTTTTGTCTTGTCCACTTGTTTATTTCCATCTTCGTATTTTACCCTGAAACCAAAGTGTTCCCGAACGGAGGACTTAAGGTTTGCGGGTGGGTCTTCAGGTTCATCAGGCTCACTTGCCATGTTGTCCAAATGCGAGAATGCGCTGCACAAAGTGAAGGCGGAGATTTACGGTCGGACTCAGTCCGTCACTCAATTATGTCCATCGGGAAACTAGATATTTTAAGTGAATTAAAACAAAACAAAATAAAATAAAATAATATCCTGCACCCAATAATTCGGAACAGGGTCATGCCGAACTGAAAGTCACGTACCGAACGGTTCGACACAAATAAACATACCGTTATGGCCCTAGCAGCCACCATATTAAAATATTTGACCTCTAAATTGTTTTAATTTTAATTATTGCATTTCGTCCGTGGTATTCTAGAGACGCTTGATGTATAATTTGATTTGACATCTGTCATTTTGGTGGAGAAAATACAATTGCGGGTGCTGCAGCCTAGCCTGCTACACAAAAGTTATAATGTGGAATTGAAACAAATAAATTACTGACTTTTTTTTTTATTTTTTTGGCTTTATTAGATAGGACAGTCTAGTGTGAAGGGGGAGAGAAAGGGCAGAATACATGCAGCAAGGGGCCACAGGCTACGATCGAACCCTTGGCTGTTGCGGCAAGGACATTGCCTTCGTATATAGGACGCCTGCTCCATCCACTAAACCACCAGGTGCCCCAGCAGCAGGTTGTGACTCTTGGGTGGATAATTGATTAATCAGTCTGTTCTGATCTAATCAGAGTAATGGATAAGAGGAGCAGCTGCTGCGAGTGAATACTTTCAAAGCACCTAAAATTCTGCTGCTCTGTCTCTGCCGTGCTATAAATAACCAAATGAAAGACACTATATTCCAATAGCGAACAGTCCAGCTCCAAAATAGAAAATCTATTTGGGTGGCAGTTGTTTTAATCGTGGCGGGCTGCCTGGACAGTAAGATGAGAAAAGATAAGAGCGCAGCAGTTGCAATACAAAGTTAGAGGAGTGCAAAGTGCGCAGTGTACAAGGACTAAAGTAACATAGTAGAAGAAGCACATGTATACCAAATATCAGACTAACTATAAAAGTAACAGTAAGGTGCAGTGCAATACATACATCATTTACAATGACACAAAATAAATATGACATGATAAATAAGCTTCATATAAATACAGCAGCTGCTCGTCCCTTGTATTAATGTGTTAATCTGTTCTGCCTCCACTCTTTTCTCTGGTGTATATACAAACATAAAATGGTGGCACTGATGTGACTCCTGTCCTGAATCTGTCTCCTCTCTCCCCGCAGTCGGCAGACAAGGAGCGAGCGCTGGAGGAGACGAAGAGCTACACCACCCAGTCTCTGGCCAGCGTCGCCTACCTCATCAACACACTCGCCAACAACGTGCTGCAGATGCTGGACATCCAGGCCTCGCAGCTGCGCCGCATGGAGAGCTCCGTCAACCACATTTCACAGGTCTGACCCAGTACTGGTTCAGTAATCAGAGAATACTGCACAGTGATGTCTCTGAACTCCCATTGCAGGCTACTTCGTAAATCATAGAAAATCTATAAATCTTGAAGCTTAAAAGCAGCTTTTTGTCTTTATATTAAATTGAGATTCAGCCCCCTTCTACTCCTGTGAAATAACAGTTCAACTTCACCCACCCACATTTCTTTAATCACCCACTCCGGGCAAAAAAAGTGCTTTTAAAACCTAAAATTAGTCTGTCAGCATGCATGGAGCCGTACCATGGGTGCAGTGTAGCTGTGTTATTCATGGTGGGAGGCCTCATGGGTGAAAGCACACAGTATATAATCATGTATGCATGCTGGCTCATTTCTGTTCACTGCTCTGTGGATACAGCTCTCCTCGCTGAGCTCATCTCAGGAAGATACCACACGTTAAAAACATAGAAGAACAATCCCAAAGCACGCTGCAGTAACAATCTGAAGAGGTGAATAAACAGTGATAAGTGGCTCCGGTGCAGAAACATCTATTCTGTGTTTCCACTCTGCATCCTGCGCACAGGAGAGTGTGATGAATGTGTGTTTGGAGTGGACCGTGTTCTGTAACAGATCTTATTAATAACAGCATGAAGCTAGATTTAGCTTTGTGTCAGGGAGGAGGAGGATTTTTCTTCATCCACTGCCGACTCAAGGAGACCCAGTACTTTTTTACATGATATCTAAAGTATCAGGTTACTCCAGAGCAGTGCAGTAAAGTGTAGAGTCTACGAAGATGAAGAAAAAGAAGACTCTTCTTTTTGTCAGCTGGTCAGACAAATAAAACCGTCTGTAGGTGTGAAGCATCACCACTGTGGTCTGATCAGGCTTACACAACACTCTGCACCCACACATCTCACCACACCACGCTGTGTGGAAGTTTACTGATGACAAAAGATTTCAGAGAGCACAAAATAGGCTCAGGCGGTATCTATTTATTCAAAACTCTATACTTTCTTGGCATTTCACCCAGGTGAACGGCATATGATGGTATTTGTGTGCCCAAATTGTTTCGCCAGAAGGAATCCCCAGTGAGAATTCACTTCTTTAATATGGACAAAAACATAAAGACACAGACATGTTTCAGCTAAAGAGCCATCATCAGCACGACAGATCAATAGTGAACGTCAAATTATAAACAAATAAGATAGAGGATACGTGACTAAGTGATAAAAGCCATCTGTGCAGGTTGGGAGAGAGTTACTGCCTTAAACGAGGGAGTTCAAGTACCTCTGGGTTTTGTTCATGAGTGAGGGTAGAATGGAGCGTGAGATGGATCGGCGGTTTGGTGCAGCTTCTGCAGTGGTGCAGGCACTGCGCTGGACAGCTGTGGTGAAGAAGGAGCTGAGCCAGAAGGCGAAGCTTTTGATTTACTGGTCCATCCACGTCCCAACCCTCACCTATGGTCATGAGCTCTGGGTAGTGACTGAAAGAATGAGATCTCAGAAAGAAATTAGTTTCCTCTGTGGGGTGTCAGCCTTAGAGATAGGGGGAGGAGCTCGGACATCCAGAGTAGAGCCGCTTCTCCTTTGTGTCGAAAGGGGTCAGTTGAGGTGGTTTGGGCATCTGATCAGGATCCTCCTGGGCGCCTCCTGTTGGAGGTGTTCCAGGCACGTCCCATTGGTAGGAGGCCCCGGGGCAGACCCAGAACATGCTGGAGAGATTACATATCTCATCTGGCCTGGAAACACCTTGGGGTCCCCCAGGAGGAGCTGGAAAGGGTTGCTAGGGAGAGGGAGGTCTGGGGTGCTTTGCTTGGCCTGTTGCCCCTGCGACCTGGCCCCAGATAAGTGGATGAAAATGGATGGATGGAGTTTACACAAAATGCTGGAGCACCAGTTTGCCTTCTGTTGGGGAGCTCCAAAAACTGTTGGCAAGCAGAAAATCAGAATCTCTGCTGCTGCTGACCGGCTACTTACAGTCCTGTAACGCTCCCCACGACTCACAGTCGCCATGTTTGTCAGTTCAGCTGCCTGTTCCACAGGAGAGACTGACCTCTGGTGGCACATGTTGTGCACTACATACAACACATCCTCAACACAGCATCTCTGTATTTGTTTAATAGAAAGATAATTATCTGTATATCTGAATGTCCTGTGATACCACCCAAGACTGGCACAAAACAGATTCTGAGCAGTTCTCAAATTGGTTTTGAGCTCTCTCAAATCTCCTGTCGATGGTATACGTCTCTAACTCTGCAGCTTTGTCCAGCACTTTCATATTTCTCTACAAACTCACACATCATTCATACTCAGTAAGCTGACACGTGGCTGCATGCACTCTGTGTTCAGATTCATTATTTAACACCAGCTGTAGGAAAAAGAAGGATTTTCATTCATTAAACATTGAAATTCACAACAGTCCCCCCACACAGAAGCTGAGTACTTAAAGGAATCAAACTGCAGTTTTCAGCGGCACAGAGGATCCATTCTCCTCCTCAGACCTCTGTAATAATAATCATCAGTGTAATCAGAATCAACTCTGCATGCAGGAATAATGAGATGCTTCTCATGTCAGGCCAGGACTGTGATTACACGTCATAATTACTGCTTTCAGCTCAGCGAGACACAGTCACATCTGTTATGTAGGCGAGCGGTTCGTGCTGCGAGGCTCCCTCTCATAAAGAATCACATTTCAGCGTTCACTTCATGCTGTAGAAATCATCCAACAGCCGAGTCCTGTAAGATGAAACAAATGCACAGTGTGTCTGTGTGATGAGTTCAGACGCACTCATTCTTCTTTCTCAGAGCCCGTGTCCACATGGCGTTTTTTTTTTTTTTCTTTTTTTGCAGAAAAGCTGGGGAACTCTTCACCCTAGTGCTTTTTTTGATAACGTGCCGTGTGTAACGCCACATTAAAAGACGGCTGACACAGTTAACTTCAAGCTTACAAAGCTAACAGTGATAAAAGCACAACTCTCACCAGCAACATCCAGAGTCCACCGACCGATCTGCTCCCAGAAAATTGGCTTGTCTGTAGGGTTGCCCCCACAACTAAGAATTTTCCTAGTCGACCAGTAGTCATCATTCAGGTCCATTAGTCGACTAGTCTCCCGCATCATGTTTCTGATATGAATGTAATTTTTAAATGATATATTTTGGTGGTTTGAGTTGAAGGTGTGAGAAAGAATAGTATCAGTAACATTGTTAACACTGTGCTACATTACAGAGAAATACAAACCGTACTAATGAACCTTCATTAATATAGGCCTATATTTTATCTCCAAGTGCACGTCACACACTGAGCGAGCCGCCTGTTAATGACGCTGTGGGCTAATGGGCATGTAGCTACTTCCATGTTTCAGATGATATGTCATGTTTGTAGTCGACCAATGAAGATGAGTTTACATATCACCTTGGGTTTGTCCTTCACCTTCTCAAAATGATCCCACACTTTGGATTTCCTGCCCGACATGTTATTAACTAGCCTGTGGAATAACCGCAGGTACCAGCCCTGGAGATTAACCTGACTCCTGTCTGACTGCTGAGTGTGGACACTTCCTGTGTCTGTCCTTTCAAAGTAAAGTCACACACGGTCCAGTCATATAGGTTTGGATTTATTTTGACAAGGGGCAGCTCCTGATAGAGTTTCACGTTTGTTTGTTTTTTTTTCTGTTTTTTCTGCGACTAAGCAACCGATGAAATCTTGCCAACTAATGACCTTTCTGGTCGACTGTTAGGGGGCAGCCCTACTTTTCTGTCTCTGTTGAGACAGTACATAGTAGCCTAGTTGAAGAAGCGGCAGTGACGACACCGGCCTTAAGAGATTTTCAACGAAAGGGCAGGGCGGTGATGTCACTGCTGCTTCTTCAGCTAGGCTACTATGTACTGTTACAACAAAGACTTAAAAGCTAATTTCTGGAAGTAGATCGCCCGGTGGACGCTGAATCTTTCTGGTCAGTGTTGTGCTTTTAACACCATTCTCTTTGCTGAAGTTAACTGCCCACCCTCTGTTAATGTAGCATTGCATTAGCCACCTAGCTAACTTCAGTGTCAAGATATTGTTTAATAGAAACACACCCATGCAAAGCACCTCAATAAAAGAAGTGCTTGGATGAGGCACTCCCCAGGGGAACTGCCCATTGTTCCGACCATATTAAACCCGTTGTTCCGAAGTCCGTTCCGAAATCATCATGATGCCCTGTGGTTAAGGTCTGGTTAGGTTTAGGCACAAAAACCACTTGGTTAGGGTCAGGAAAAGATCATGGTGTGGGTTAAAATGAAAAAGAAAGTGACAAACACATAAGCCGTGAGCCTGCTCCGTCGGCACCGGCGCACCATCAAGGTAGGAATATGCCCACCGTGAGCCGTTCGGCACCGCGGACCGTCGGACTAATGGGATGTTGGACCAATGGGCTGTCAGACCAATGACATGGACCCCTCCCCAGCGCCCTGCCACAGCTTTTCTGCTGAAGAAAAACGCTCTGAGGACGCAGGCCCAAAAGCGCTCGGAGTGGCCACACAAAAAAAGTCTGAGCACTCTGAAAAAAGATGCCGGGCGTGACGCTTTCTCTCCAGGCGGCTGCATGTGACCATATACACCATCCTCATAGACAACAATTGAAATACCATGCCAACGCTGAGAAAAATAAGCTTTGTGGACCCAGGCCTGTAGATGTTTTCTCTAGACTCTCATAAACACAGGCAGATGATTCACAGCTGCAGACTTGTCACCTCTTAGTTATTTTCACTGTTGTTAATGAAAACCCTTTGTGATGTTTCAGAACTGTCACCTCTCTCATCTCACCTGAGTAAACACACCTGAAACTCCTGATGCACCACCGAAAACACGATTAACACGCGTCCTGTCTGGCGGCTCGGAGAACAGGTTGTCATACATATTAAAATGTACAACACCAGAAATATCTGCAGTGTGAAAGCTGCTCACAGTGAATACATCTAGAGGATTTGGATTGTTAGTCAGACAAACAAAGACATCAGTACAGGGCACGGATGGGCTCCTGCAAGTTGTTACAGACTCCTTAATAGACTGTGATTAATGTAGGGGTGTTCCTAATTTCCCTGACGTTTAAACAGACTCTTTTTCCCACAACACGAGTCTGACAGCAATTTAATTTCAGCTTTGATAAATCACGTTAACATTAAAACCTCTGCACTTGAATTAGCCAGTAACCCACTCTGTCTGTGTCTCTTTTCAGACCGTCGACATCCACAAAGAGAAGGTAGCGAGGCGGGAGATCGGCATCCTGACCACCAATAAGAACACGTCCCGCTCACATAAAATAGTTGCTCCGGGCAATCCAGAGAGACCGGTGCGCTACATCAGGAAGCCCATCGACTACAGCGTCCTGGATGACATCGGACACGGAGTCAAGGTGGGAATAATAATGACAGAAAGGATTATAGATGTTTACAGTGCAGTAGAAATCACATAGTGTCACTATATAGTTACATACCAGCAGTCAGCGCTACAAATCTGAGGAGATACACAAAGTTTTACAACCTTTAGTAAACACCACAAGAACAGATATCTGTGTGGTGGATGAGCCACGTAGAGCAAAGACAAACCAAAAGACAGAATATTCCACAGCTGTGAAAAGAGATTGCAATGCTAAGAAGAAGAAGAGAACAAAGCCATGACGCTGAAAGGTGAAGGGATCTAAACCAGCATGTTTGTGTGCATGGTTGTTTCTGCTGTGTTTGTGTCGCACTGGATAGTTTGCATCTGCAGCAGTGTAAAAGTGGCTTTAATGTTGTTGTCATTGTTGATTTAAGTGCAGCTTGACATTTTCTTCCCGTCCTCACTGTTAGAGCTGACTCTGTCTCTCTTCTGTTTCATCTGTGTCTCTATCTGGGGTTTGATTTCTGCCTCTTGTTTCAGTGTTTGCATGATGCTGTTGCTCTGTCACTAACCTCTAGACAACTGTTCTCTTCTTCTTCCTCCTGCTCCCATTGCTTTCACTGACGTGTTAAGTGGTTATTGAGGTTCAAGGTAAGGATGCACAACACACCTGTACATGATACCTGAACAATACAAGTAATACGTGTGACTGAGGGAGGAAAAACTGCCATTATAAAGGTACATACAGAAATGCCAGTGACTAATCCAATGAGTGAGTGAACAAAAGAAATCAAACTTTATTTTCTGATAATTTCATGGTGGTAATGTTCTAAATCAGAAATTAATAACCATTAAACACTCAACAGATTATCTACTACTTCTGTCTGGTTTTCCTTCTCTGCGTGTTTCCCTTGCATTCTGTCATTACATCCAAATCAAACATCAGAAGGTGTTATCATGTCCACCTCATCAGGAACTGGGCAGGATGGCTTTTGTTTGCAATAATAAGGGTTATCCTGTTTAGGAAACCAGAAGCAAAACCACCAATCCAATTTTTACCTTTTCTACAGATTTAAAAGAAAAACTATGAGGTAGTTTGAAAGAAGATATGATGACGTTAAAAAACTCTGCACACTGGGGACTCTCCTGAGACGATCTCAAGCTAAACTCTGATTTTGTGTGTCTGTTTCTCTGCAGGTGAACGGCCAGCAGAACATGAAACTCGGAGGTGGTCTATCCCGGTCCAACCCCCCCACCCAGAAACCACCGAGCCCTCCGAGGGCGGGCAAGGGCATCTTAGGGTACGTACCCAGCTCAACACACACACACACTCATACACACACTGACATTCACTCATCCTTTGTCGTGTGTATATGCTTTTCTGTTTTCATGGTTTTATTTCAGTGACTCTAATATTTGTCCTGAATGACGTCTGAAAAAGGTGACATGTTTAAACAATGACATATATAATGTAAACCTTAAACCTTCTTCCCTTCACAGAATCACAAATGTGTCGTTCTTTGAGCTAACGTTAAAATAAGTGGGGTGTGTGTGTGTGTGTGTTTGTCTCTGGTGGGAGGACGGAGGGTCCTGCGGCGAGTTTATTACAGATTAGACCCGGCAGAGGGGGATGACATCACACACACACACACACACACACACACACACGGTGCTCAGAGGAAGAGGAGTAACGTCATGCGTTGTGAAAGCTTGTTGTGTTCTCAGACATCTAGGTCACCCAGCTGTATCTCCTCTTCCTCATCTCCACTCTGTTTCCTCTCTTTTCTCTTCCTGTTTCAATTCTGTCTCACCTTCACTCTCATCTTTCATTCTTCTCCCTCATCACACCTTTTCCCTCCTCTCCAACATCTCTCCTCTGCAGTATCCAGACACCGTGAGGTCAAAGGTCATGTTTGTGTTTGCTTAAAGGTGCACTTCAGTGTTTTGGGAAATGGATTTATTCGCTATCTGAAAGTCAGATGTTCAGATTGATTCCACCCTCATTTCTGTTGAGTAAATATGAAGCTACAGCGGCTCGTTAGCTTAGTTTATCATAAAGACTGGAAACAGCTAGCTTGGCTCTGTAACAAAGGTCACAAACTCCAGCTTCTAGCATCTCTTAAGCTCTGATTAACATGTTAGATCTTACACATACCTTAAGCCCAATATACACTGTGTGATTTTGGGCTGTCCCAGACGAAAGATGACAAGCGTGAACGAAAAGTGGTGAAATCTTTGATTGTGGCTCTAAAATGGTGGTCCTACGTCGCACAGTGAGAGAGGTTCAAAGATCGTCATGGTCTTGCAATCGAATAGAGCCTGGGATAAAATTCTGACAGTGTATGAAATTTGGGACTTTTTCGACATACATAATTGCCGCTATAGCGAGAGCTCGATTCATGTTGTCATTTTTCTCTTACCATGACAGTGGCGAAGATTGATGAGGCATACTGATGACGTTTTGTTCTTGCGTATTGACGTCAATGGACGTACGTTTTAAGGCCTTTGCACACTGAGTCAATTTTTTTCGGATGCGTTCTTTTAATACGTCATCTGTACAAAATCGTTACGCACAGAAACCTTGCACACTGATACCGTTGCGTTTATTGTTCTGTTTGGTGCGCAAATTGGTGACAGTACATGACAAAGTGAAAAGACACTTCCTCCTTTGCCTCTCTCCACTGTCACCACTCTCTCCCTGTCCTTCATGTGGCACCGTAGCTGCCACATCCTCCTCCTCGTCATCATCGAATGAATATTACTATCTGACCTTTTGAACGTGAGGTATCTGAGTTATGAAATGATTCTGTGCGCCCCGTTCCTCTGTCTTGTCGCTGTTGTGTCCCGCCGCCACATTTTCTTCACTGATTCTCAGTCACACGTCTCTAAAGGCTCTGACCAATATGAAAAATACAGAAAATTTAACCTGTTCTGAAAATTTTTATGACTGAGTTCAGGACTCGTTCAGGAGGTCGTATTTATCTTTAGCTGTACAACAAGTTCGGACAAAAAAAAAAAAAAAAAACAGTGTGCAAAGGCCTTTAGCCTTCGATTTAGTAGGCACTGTCATCGTACAGTCCGAATACATCAAACTTTATGTCGTACCCCAGTATATATGATCCATGTCGCGCAGTGTAGCTGCACTAAACTGATGAGATTGCTAAAATCTCACAGACTGTAGGAGGCTTTGCACTGTATCTGAAAGACAAGTACCTGTATATAGGATTGGCTTTAGAGAACTGTGGAATTTCACTGGTGTTGGTATCGACTCCTACATTTCTGGTATGGTGACATGACTAATCTAGCTGGAGGGAGGATTTTTTTTTTTTTTAACTTTGGGCAGAGTGATGCTCGCTGTTTCCTCCTGTTTACAGTCTTTATATTAAGCTAAGCTAACCATCTGTTGCCTGTAGCTTTGAACTGACTTACTGACATGAGAGTGGTTTGATGTCACATCACAAGAAAGTGAATAAATGTGTTTCCCAAAATCTGAAACTATTTCTGTAAGAATTCTCATGTTGGAGCATTAAACCAGTGCTTATTACACTTATTATATCTTATTATATTACGCTGTGTGTGTGTGTAGCCAGGTAGCCAGCTGGTCCGTCACCTCCTGTTGTTTTGTTCCTTCCTGTTTCCAGTGTGTAACCTGCTGATCAGCCGCCTGTTTGTGCACAATAAACCTTAATTAGACGGCAGGATCGTCTCCCCGCTGAAAGTGTCAAAGTACCACATGATCTGACGGCAACATGGAAACAAAACTATTTAAAGATTGTTATTTTAATTCATGGAATAACAAGAGGAGAGCATGCTTAAAGTGTTTGAGTCTGTAGGAAGTATCGAACAGAAGCAGCTCAGCAGTTTGTTGAAACTGAAGCTTTGGTCACAAAGCCAAGTCGCTCACACACACACACACACACACACACACACACACACACACACACACACACACAGCAGTGTGTTCTGGCATCACACTGCAATCCACAGGCCAAGTCCTTCTGTCTTATCACACACACACACACACACACACACAACACCCCAGAAACACGCTCACACATAATCTTCACATCTCTCCTCTTGTATAATCCTTCTTTTTGTGTCTTCGTACTCGTCTCTCAGACAGAAGATATGATTATTCATTATAAGCTGTGACACATTAAACAACACAACATGCTGATTTTACTCTGTTGAGGTGTAACGGATCATATTTCAGAGTTTTACGGTGTTTGTGTTTGTTTCTGGTGAAATAACTGATGTTATTAATGTGGATTTTTTCACTCTGACTGTATCAGACTGACTCCTGTTTGTCTTCAGTCTGGGTTTTATTCTGTTATGACAATGATGATGCTCATTTGTCCTTCTTCTCCACAGTCTTTGATGCTCGAGGAGTCATAGTTCTCTAAAAATACATCCTGACCTTTAAATATGGCCTCAACAGATTTCTGTTTCTCTGACAGAAATAAATCAGCTCATATTTAATGTAGAAATAATATAAACATACTGATGCTATATTTATGTACCGTACTGCCTTGAAATGGACTTTTTAATGTCATGTTTTATTTAATTAAGGCCTCGCAGAGCTGACAGTTAACAGTAGAGTCTGCGCTCTGCTGGATACTACAGCAGATGAGAGCTGCAGCGCCCTCCTGTGGCTCCTCCCCACATTACCTTTCATTTAGAGTATTACACTGAATATTATTAAAGTAGGAATCTAATGAGGGATGGCTGCTTTAATTTAAGTGAGAAAACCTGTCTTAAAGACATTCACAAATGAGCAAGACTCTCAATTATTATTTTATATTTATCTGTTTATATTTATACAGTTATTATCTGTGATTTATTTCTTCTAACATTAAATATCCATTATTTAATAAACAGCAATCAATTTCAAAATCAGGTTTGCACAACAAACATCTTTTAGGTTTGGTACCCGACAGACTGATTCAGTCAAATCAGATTCTGCTGTTTAATACAAATATTCAATCATTCTTTTGTGATTTTTTTTTTTTTTTTTTGTTCATATAAACATTTGAATCAGGCTCAGCGGGATGTTCAGTGTGACAGCAGCATTTGTGTAATGTAGTAAACAAGCTAACTGTGCTAACGACGGATCAGAAATGTACAACACAAAAACCAGAGACTGTCGCATTAAGTATCTGTGAGCTGTAAATTCACCACTTCCAAGAAGAAGAGCGATAACAATGTTATTTTAGAGCCTTAAGGTGCAGAGATGCTCCTCCTCTGTGACGCTGCATTATGTCCACAGCTCTTTGTACTAAAGAGTAGCATGAACGTTGAGAGCGCTTATTCCACAGCAAAATCTGGGACCCAAACGTAGTGCTCATTTTGGCAGCTGTGTTAGTTTTAGTCTTGAGATGCAAATGCTCATTAGTTTGAGTCCACAGTCATTTTTATCCTTAATAGATTTAGTCAAAGTCCAGCAGTAGGTGGCTGCTTGCTCTGCTGCCATTCAGCGGCTAACAAGTGGAGCTAACGGCTAACAGCCATTGCTGCAACTAACAAACTCCACAAATCCATTCAGCAGCTCTGCCATCCACAGTCAGACACACATGGCTGATTATTTACGCCAGGGCCACACCGTCCGCGGAAGCGCTGCGAATAGCCTCGAAGTGCCTCGAAGCAAAGCCAGTTTCCTTTCGGCGCCCATGTTAACCGATTGTGTCATCCACACCGGCCGCGCCGGCCCTGCAGTGATCGTTTCGGTGTCTGGTCTATTTTCTGCGCAAGCCGCGAGCGAATGTGTCAAGCCGGGCAGGAAGTCAAACAAAGGAACAACAACAGCATCCAGTCAATTTTCAGAATAAAACAAATTTCAAAATAAAACATATATGTGTGTGTGTGTTTATATACACATACTCATTACTAAGAAGTGGACATACTTGTGCAGTTGTTAGGAAAACATGCCGTATAATTTTATGAGGTTATTTACTTACCCATGATGGAAAAACAGCCCCAAATGTGACGGAGACAACAGCTGAGAGCAGGAGCGCTTGTCGACCAGCGTGGAGAAATGCGCGTCTGATGTGAACGGAAATGCTCTGGCTCACGCGAGAATTTCGATGCGCTGCGCTTTGCAGCACTTCGTTGGCAGTGTAGCCCTGGCATTACAGCTGAATTACAGCTCACAACTGAAAACAAAATTTTTGTCAACGAAATTGATACTGCCAAAACGGCCCCAGAAGTACAATGCACAGCACACTGACTAGCCCCAAAAAAAATAGAAAATAGACCACAGGACTTGAAACAGTCAAAGTCGACTGGGGTCTCCAACTGATGATTCCAATCTGTGGCTTTCAAGGAGCAGCCCTGGTTAGGTTTTTATTTCTCAAGAGATAAACAAAAACTCAGATGATCTTCAGTACTGTGTGGTTTGATCAGAGTCGACTCAAAACGACTCATCAACTGATGTTGCGAAACTCTGATTGGTGCATGAAATACATGACCTAATATACGTCACCTTTTCCCAACTGAACCCAGTATGAAAGTTCATGTTTCTGATGTTGAGTCCCAGATGCAGAGTAAAATAAATTTGGGCAAACTGATCAAACTCCACCACTTTTTCCAGGTTCTCAGGTGCTGTACAGGAAGTGGTCGCCCTACAGAACACAAATTTGTGAATCCTAGGTTAGCGAAGGTATGACCTGCCCTACTCTACCTGTGATTGGCTAGTACTCGTTGCCTTCATTGGTTGGATTGGTTAGGTTTAGGGTAAGAATGCCAGGATGAGCCAATCAGAGGCAGAGTAAATCAAAATAAGGCGGGTCATTTCTTCTCTGTCCTAGGAAATGCAAACTTCCCAACAGGATGCTGCTGTCAGACTTTGTCATCAGAAATAGACTCCACCCGTTAACCCTTTATCCACCCTGACCTCCCACATGTACAGGAAGAACTCCCCCTACAGGACACTGGAGCCAGTGCGCCCCCCGGTGGTGCCCAACGATTACGTCTCCAGCCCCACCAGGAACAATATGGCTGTCGGACAGCTTCCCAGTCCGGCCCGCACCGCCACCCTCAACCATCGCCCCCGAACATACAGGTAGAGGGGTTGGCGTGTAAACATGGCTGCCAGATGACAACTTGAGAGCTTTTTCCTCCCCTCTCATGGCGATGTTTTTATGTGATCACAGAAAGGCAGATCTTCAACACATCTGCAAGTCTAGCGTGGGACTCCAAATTTAGAAATCTTTGGAGTCACTGGGTGTATCACTATTGTACTTTTATTTTAATAACGATGTTAAACTTTGACAAACATGCTTCGTCTCCATCTAGACTGACAGATGTGTTGAAGATAAAGTCCTGACTAACTACTAACGTTGCATCCTTTCAACACGTCCTTCTTTCTCAGTGTGCTTTATTAACTTCATGCTTTCATTCTTGGCTGATCTGATCACTTTTAACAAGGTGAGCGAGCATGAGCAAATACTTTGGACATCATATATGTCACATGGTGAGAAACGTTCCAAGAAAAATGATCCCAAACCTGGAGTTCAGTTTTTAAAGAGAAAAGATCAAAATGTTAACTTCAACCACAACAACTTTTTTAATCTTATAGGAAGAGTTTCCCTCCACACAGACAGGAAACACTCCTTTCAGATGAGCTTAGGTTAAAGGACGGTTAAACATTTTGGGAAATGAGTTGCATTCTTACAGACAGTGATGGTGCTTTCAGACCTAGAGTGGTCTCCTTTGGTCTGAATCAGGGACTCATGTTGTTCCAAAGTTGTATCATCGACCCAGAGTTGGTTTGTGTTCTCACGGCACCATGTCGAACTGCCGAACCTTTAAACCTTTATAAGATTTTGACCTGTCCCCTGGAGCGTCTCTGTGGATGGTCAATGAGTGTGGACAATGCAGAAAAATAATAGAGCAATCTGCTGTTACATGATTCCCAAAACCTTTGCTCGTGAGTTCTCACCTGTCTTCTTGTTTTGTTGTTGAACTTTGCTTTATCACAAACTCTGCTGCTGTCCTGTGTTTCCTCTGTGATGTCACTCAGCAGTGACACTCAGGGAGTTTCTATAGTTGATTTAAAACGCAGCTTTGTGCTAAAATATGTCTCATGGTTACTGCAGTGAAACAGGGGTAGTTATTAATTAGTGAATAAAAACATTCAAGTTGACTGATAAACAATATTAAATAGTAAACATGATCTTTAGTCTTATATTGCTTCCTAAGACAATCACTCACTAACATGTCACAGTTTTAACTGGCTAAAATCCTGTTCACTGATATCAACATTTTTCTGTTAATTTTGATTTGACTTCCTGTTAGTGCATCTGACAGTCGTGTTGTTTGAGCATCACTGCTGAGTGACGTCAGAGGACACAAACTAACTTCCTGCTTTCATCCTCGCAGCATCAACTAACTGATTTTCTTCTCATTCATTGATTCATTGATTCAGTGTGCAGCTTTACTGTCTCTCCTCTGCAGTTTATCCACCTGTGTGAGCCTCTAACAGGCCGCCTGTTGATGCTCTGGATGGGAAAACTATTTCCCATCCAATCACCATCTCTGTCTGTGCTGGTCTGGAGCCGTCAGCCAATCAGATTCTGTGTCTGCAGCTTTTCATTGCTTCATATCTTCTGTGCCGACATTAACGTTTGACTCACTGCTGCTGCTCTAACAGCCACCGCTCTGCTTTTATTCTGAAGTTTCTCTGCAGGCAGCTGACTTACTTCTCTTTCTGTCTTATTAATCTTCATCACTTCATCAGCTGCTCTGACATCCTCTTCTCTCCTGTCTTCATTATCTGCTTGTGTCATGAAGGAGGTGTGTCACGTGGCATGAAGCGTAAAAAGAGTTTCAGACCTGTATCAGCATGTTTGTAGCTTTCTTTTAAAAATATTTAGCGAGCTGGCTTCCCTGATATTTATACGTAGTGTGTTCCATAGTTTTGGGGCGTCACTGACAAAGGCTGCATCCCTGATCTTCCACCAGCTGTTTCTGGGAACCTCCAATAACTACAGCTAACAACCAGCAGCGGATGATCGCAGTGTTCATGGAGACAAATAGTTCACAAGGGAGTTAGCGATGTAGCTCGGTCCCAGCCCATGTAGGCTAAAGAAGGCGAAGTTGAGCTGTAGACACATTTTCTAGACCTGAACACTTTTACAGTACATTAATAATCCTGCCGTGTGTGTGTGTGTGTGTGTGTGTGTGTGCGCGTGTGTGTGCGTGCAGTGGTAGCAGTGGTGGCAGCCATCCCAGCAGCAGCAGTCGCAGCAGCAGCAGGGAGAACAGTGGCAGCGGCAGCGTGGGCATTCCTATTGCCGTGCCGACGCCGTCCCCGCCCTCCACCTTCCCAGGTAACACATGCAAGCAACGCGCACACGTTTACACTTTACAACATCTTTCCTTCCTTCTCTATCCTTCCGACTTTCTTGATTTAATAGAATGATAGAAACTCTTAGCTCATTTTTATTTTGAGTTTGATTTAATGTTTCTGTTGATGTGATTAGAAGCCAGGAAGAATATTCACTCTGTATTAATAAAACTATCAATGATCCTAATAAATCAACGATTAATTTAATTCCCTTCCTTTGCTTTTTTCTTCCATCCTAACATTTATTTTAAAATGTACGTGCACAAAGATGATTAAAGCACATATACAGCTTATTATTGGATGTAATGTTTGAACATATTCCTGTAGCAGCCACTTAACTCCTAATATTCCCTGCTTCCTTCCTTCCTTGCTTCCTTCTTCCCTTTCCTTCTCCTGAAGTTTCCCCGACTGCTGGACCAGCTAGCTCTTCCTCCACTGCTCCTAACTCCTCCCCCTCCCCCTCCCCGACTCCTTCCTCCTTCTCCTCCTCCTCCTCCACCACAACCTTAACACAACCCAACGCAGCCTTACCACCAAACTCACCCGCACAACACGCCGACTCACCTCCTCAGACAAACACACGATCAAACGCACCCGCCAACACCTCTAACCCCGCCCCTGGCTCTGACGTAGAGCTGTCTCCTCTCCTTCCTCCTGCCCCTCCTCCTCCACTCTCCTCCTCCTCCTCCTCATCATCACCTGCTGAAGGTGAGTTTCTGCACCGCCTCTGTCGTCGGCGCTCTGCCTTCCTCCATCCTTCATTTCCTTCTTCTGTTCTGTTTTAATTTAGCTCCTGGTTAAAAAACCTCCTGAACACTGACGAAATTTTAACCAGGAGAAGTTTCAGCAAGTTACAATCTGTAGTCCTCACCACCAGACGCCACTAAATCTCCTTAAATCTTCAAACTGTTCCTTTAATTCCGTCTGTCAGATACTTTTTTAATCAACATTTCATATCCTGCCTTCTCATCTGATCTCAGACCATCTTTAGTTTAAATTTGTTTACATCTAAATGTTGAAAACTAAACCTAAAAAGACTGTGAGGGATTCAGATTCAATAAAATGTTCTGCAGCTCAGACCCCACAGACTGAGCCTCTGATTACACACAGTCTGCTCTGCTTTTATTTTTAGGAGCTGCACAGACACAAGAGTCACAGCAATCACAGAATAACTTTAATTCTGACTGTAGGGACTCGTTCAGCAGCCTGCACACACAACATACAGCTGTCTTCATTTGGCTCATTGTTCATCTTCACATCCTGCTTTTTTATATGTGTTTGGTTTTTTGGTTCACTGTCAAATACACGCTGCTCTCTCACAGTAACTTCACAGTAACACAGAGTACATGATACGGTCAGTGTGGAACATGGACACAGCTTTTTATATTTATCACCTTGAAGCCTGAGATCAGTCCAGTGTGTTTTTTAAAAATAGTAATAATGATAAACTTTATGTATCTAGTGCTTTTCAAAAACAAGTTTACAAGTTTGGAGTCAGTTCAGTGTAGCTAAAAATGGAAACAAAATAAAAGAGACAATGAATAAAAATGTGACGATAAGGAAATGAATGAAAGCAATAATTCAATTCAATTCTATTCAATTTTATTTATAAAGCCTAATATCACAAATCACAATTTGCCTCACAGGGCTTTACTGCATACGACATCCCTCTGTCCTTAGGACCCTCACAGCTGATAAGGAAAAACTCCCCAAAAAACCCCTTTAACGGGGGAAAAAAAACGGTAGAAACCTCAGGAAGAGCAACTGAGGAGGGATCCGTCTTCCAGGACGGACAGACGTGCAATAGATGTCGTACAGAACAGATCAGCATAACAAATTAACAGTAATCCATATGACACAATGAGACAGAGAGAGAGAGAGAGAGAGAGAGAGAGATGCAGGTAATGACAGTAGCTTACAACAACATTATTGAAAGTAATAATATTATAGTTATAGTTCTGGCTACTGTGGTACAATATGTTGAAAGTATGTATTAATACCTGGCAGTATACATGTGTGACAATAGTCATATGTGTATAATAACAGAAGAAGTATGACTAATGACTAATGATGGCAGCAGCAGCAGGAGGCATCTGGCAGGACCACGGCAGCAGCACAACCACACACGTCACGCTGTCCAGGCACCGCTGTGATATGAGTTAATCTGAGAGACAGTGGAGCACAAAGGCTCCGGAGAAGAAGCCGAGTTAGTGACATCCAGAATGGCCGAGTTAGCAAGATGCAGTAATAGAATACGAGAGAGAGAGAGAGAGAGAGAGAGAGAGAGGAAGAAGAAGAGAAGGTGCCCGGTGTATTATAGGGGGGTCCTCCGGCAGACTAGGCCTAAGTCAGCCTAACTAGGGGCTGGTACAGGGCAAGCCTGAGCCAGCCCTAACTATAAGCTTTATCAAAGAGGAAAGTCTTAAGTCTAGTCTTAAATGTGGAGACAGTGTCTGCCTCCCGGACCGTAACAGGAAGATGATTCCACAGGAGAGGAGCCTGATAGCTGAAGGCTCTGGCTCCTGATCTACTTTTGGAGACTTTAGGGACCACGAGTAACCCTGCGTTCTCAGAGCGCAGTGTTCTGGTGGGATAATAAGGCGCTATGGGCTCTCTAAGATATGACGGAGCTTGACCATTTAGAGCTTTATAAGGTAACAGTAGGATTTTAAATTCAGTTCTGGATTTTACAGGGAGCCAGTGCAGAGAAGCTAAAACAGGAGAAATATGATCTCGTTTCTTAGTTCCTGTCA
The DNA here is from genome assembly GCF_011397635.1 of Epinephelus fuscoguttatus. Taxonomy (NCBI): domain Eukaryota; kingdom Metazoa; phylum Chordata; class Actinopteri; order Perciformes; family Serranidae; genus Epinephelus; species Epinephelus fuscoguttatus. Next base: position 37,631,392 of record NC_064764.1, read on the forward strand.
GTACACGTGCTGCTGCATTCTGAATTAGCTGGAGGGTTTTTAAGGACTTACTAGAGCTACCTGATAATAGAGAGTTACAGTAATCCAGCCTAGAGGTAACAAAAGCGTGGACCAATTTTTCTGCATCTTTTCGGGTCAGGATAGGCCTAATTTTCACAATATTACGCAGATGAAAAAATGCAGTCCGTGAGGTTTGTTTTAAATGAGAATTAAAAGACAAATCTTGATCAAATGTTACTCCGAGGTTTCTTACGGTAGTGGCAGGGGCCAGAGCAATGCCATCTAGAGAAACTGTGTCATCAGATAAAGAGTCTCTGAGTTGTCTGGGGCCAAGAACAATAACTTCAGTTTTGTCTGAATTTAACATCAGGAAATTGGTGCTCATCCAGGTTTTTATGTCTTTAAGGCAGTTATGGAGTTTAGTTAATTGATTACTTTCTTCTGGCTTCATCGATAAATACAACTGAGTATCATCCGCATAACAATGGAAATTTATAGAGTGATTTCTAATGATGTTACCTAAAGGAAGCATATATAGAGTAAATAGGATTGGTCCGAGCACAGAACCTTGCAGAACTCCAAAACAAACTTTGGTACATAAGGATGATTCATTATGAACCTCAACAAACTGAAAACGATCAGATAAATAAGATTTAAACCAGCTTAGTGCAGAACCTTTTAGGCCAATTAAGTGATCCAGTCTCTGCAGTAGAATTTGATGGTCAATTGTGTCAAACGCCGCACTAAGATCTAATAAAACAAGTACAGAGACAAGTCCTTTGTCCGAAGCAATCAGAAGGTCATTTGTAAATAAACAAACACAAACGAAAAAACCTGTAGTCAAAATCCAGTTCATGAAAAATGAGTTTTGAAGGAGGACAGTAAGGTGACTTGTCTGATTCCCAATAGAAGGTTGTTCCACAGTTGTACCCTCCCTCTGTCTCAAGTCTCACCCTGGGGTTCGATTACAACAGCAGAGCCCTGCACTATGAAGCCAGTTCAACTTTTGTAGGATATCGTCTCGTTATCTGGTTTGACTAACGCGTCACATTGGCCGTCTGGATAACCGGTAGTACAAATCTGGTTATCAACTAGTTCAGTCAGCTCTGGGTTTTCCTATCCAGCCACCAGTGAGTTCATGTGAAAGAGGCGGGCGTGTTCCTGACGAGTGACATCATCAGAGCTATGAATGAAGGAGGCTGCTTAGTATCATATGAGATGAAACGCACCGAATGTTTCTGGGACTGAAATAAGAGGTGGAAAAGTAGTTAGTGACTGATGAGGCCTGTCTGACCGAAGTATTGTATTAATAGTACCGAGAGCCAGTTAACAGAGTGTGGATTATTTTTCACCAGTCAAAACCTAATTTCTCCAAAGTGTTGCGAGTTTAAGCCGCCGAAAAGATCTGTTAAATCTTTTGATTTTAAATACATGAATCACCAGTTCTGACCAGGATCCTCTGTCCTCTGTCTGTCTCAGGTCCTATCGTCCCTCAGTTCTTCAGTATGAACAGGCCTCAGCCCCGCCAGCAGGCTCCTCAGGTGGGGGGGTCACTGCCGTACCGTCGCCCCCCGTCTGTGACTGGTCAGCCAATCGAAACACAGAACCAGGTCAACGGGGGTCCATACTACAACCAGAGCCCAGGTATTATACACTGTCTCACACACACACACACAATCTGGAACAGAACAAGTTGATTTATTCAGGAGATATTTTCCTCCTCACTGAACTCTTACTTTAATTATCAGTGTGATAAAATGATCTATAACTTGATCTATAACTTGATTAACTCTCATGTGTGTGTTGGCAGCATCCCCCCCGCCCCCCTCCCTCCTCCAGTTCACTCCTCAGCTTCCTCTGATGGGTTTCGTCGCTCGAGTTCAAGAGTCCAGTAAGTCTCATTAAGGCACACACACCTGAAAACACATAATACACGACCATTCACATACAATGAGCATGTGTGTGCCAGTATAAAGAGGAAGAGGATTGTTTACTCTGTGGTTGGTTGCTTAGTTACTACAAAGATGGCACACGGTAAGAGATGTTGTTTGCTTGGACTGACGATGAGGTGGAACACGTGAGTTTAAGGCAGTCAAAGGAAAGGAAAGGAAAGGAAGGGAAGGAAAGGAGGGAAGGGAAGGGAAGGAAGGATGGAGGAGGAAAGGAAGGGAAGGAAAGGAGGGAAGGGAAGGAAGGAGGAGGAGGAAGGGAAGGAAAGGAAGGAAGGAGAAGGAAAGGAAGGGAAAGGAAAGGAAAGGAAGGACGGGAAAGGAAGGGAAAAGAAGAAAGGAAAGGAAGGGAAAGGAAGGAAGGGAAAGGAAAGGAAATGGAGGGAAAGGAAGGATGGGAAAGGAAGGGAAAAGAAGGAAGGAATGAAGGGAAGGAAAGGAAGGGAAAGGAAAGGAAGGTGAAGGAAGAAGGGAAAGGAAGGACAGGAAAGGAAGGAAGGAAGGGAAAGGAAGGGAAGGTGAAGGAAGGGAAAGGAAAGGAAGGGAAGGAAAGGAAATGAAGGAAGGGAAAGGAAGGAAGAAGGGAAGGAAAAGGGAGGAAGGGGAAGGGAAGGAAGGAAGGGGAAGGAAAGGAAGGGAAGGAAAGGAAATGAAGGAAGGGAAAGGAAGGAAGAAGGGAAGGAAAAGGGAGGAAGGGGAAGGGAAGGAAGGAAGGGGAAGGAAAGGAAGGAGGGGAAAGGAAAGGAAGGAAGGGAAAGGAAAGGAAGGGAAGGAAAGGAAAGAAGGGGAAGGAAAGGAAGGGATGGGAAAGGAAGGAAGGGAAGGAAAGGAAGGGAAGGAAGGGAAGGGAAGGGAGCATCCTTACAAGCAGGATGACATCACAAAAGGTATGTAGACTTAGCTACCCAGTCAGGGAAGCAAATGTTTCCGTTTCAGTAGTGTGGACGCTGGGCATAAATGTAGCAGTAGTGGGTGCAGCAGTAGCTCAGTCCACAGGGACTTGTCTTGGGAACCAGAGGCTCAAGTCCCGGTTCTGGCCAAGTATGGACCATGGGCTGGCAGCTGGAGAGGTGCCAGTTCACCTCCTCGCCTCTTCCTTGTGCAAGACACCGAACCTCAGTGTTTTATTTTACTAAATCAAATGTATAGGAGGTTTTGGTGTAAAGCACATGAGTGTGTTTCTGAGTGTACAATGTCCTTCCTCACTTCCAGTCTCAGACGTCCCTCCTCCACCTCACCCAGCTGCAGAGAGCCAATCAGCGCCTGAGGAGCCCCTGCCAACTCCTCAGCCACTGGAGGATGGACATGAAGAGGAGGAGTCAGCAGTGGTGGAGTACAGCGACCCGTACGCTGAGGAGGACCCACCGTGGGCCCCCAGAACCTACATGGAGAAAGGTACAGAAACATAAAGCTGTGTCCCAAATCATCCACAGTGAATGTGATCCTGCAGCACTCGTCCTTTTTTTACTCTCTGCATGTCTGTGTCTGTACCGTCTCTGTCAAATAAAGACAAACTATCTGTGGTATCATTTTTGTCGCCCTCCAGTGGTGGCCATCTACGACTACACGGCCGACAAGGAGGACGAGCTGTCGTTCCAGGAAGGAGCGATCATCTACGTGATCAAGAAGAACGAGGACGGGTGGTACGAAGGCGTGATGAACGCCACCACGGGCCTCTTCCCTGGAAACTATGTGGAGTCCATCATGCACTACGCCGACTGAGGACCAACACTTCTGTGTTCATGTGTGTCTGTGGACGTGTGGCGTCTCACACCAGTTCAGTGTATCCGATCTGAGCCAGAAGGGAAAAGATGACTCAGCTCTGTTCCTGTTTTTCCTTTTAGTTTCTCACACTAATCGATCACAAACAGATCAAAGAATCTGAGTTTCACTAATATTTTATCGTGTTTATTGGACAGAATCAGAGCTGGAGTTTGTTATCGTCTCTGTCTACCCATAAGGCAGTTTTTGTGAGTTCTGTTGTTGGAGAAGTGAGCAGAGCTTCAGGCGTCTTCATGTTGTGTGTTGGTGTGATGGATCCCAATGTTCCCGTTCTTTCACAGAAGGTCAGAGAAAACGTTTTTATATCTTGTAGTTCTTGTGATCACAAGAATTTTTTTTCTAGTTGTGCACTCTCCTCCCTTCACCCCGACCCTCAGCAGAGGACGATCACAGTCCGTCCCCTGAAGTGAGGACTTGAGATTATTTTTAGTGTTAACAGAAGAAATATGTGACGCTCTGATCCCAGAGATTAAAAAGACAGAATCAAATGAAGCTATGCAAAAGACACTTTTACACTAAAAACCAAATTCAGAGATTTTCTTTCTTTCTTTGTTTCCTCTGAAGCACTTTTACACTACGACTCATTGTGTCTGCAAAAACTGATAAATTAACATTTAGCTATAGCTCTTATTGAGGCTCTTCTCAGTGTTTAATCAAGAAAAAATACTTTTTAATTTTACAAATACTGAAGTCTGCGTCACTGATTAACACGTTTTGTTTCCTGTGACGGCTTCACAATAAAAGCCAACCGCTTTTTTTGCCAGTAGAATTTTTTTTTTTTTTATGTGAAGCAGCAGCAGGAAACATCATGTTAGCATCAGCAGCAGTTTAATGCAGCTCTGCGTCAGCTGCAGGAGAGTGAACAGAAAACAGTGAATCAAATTTAGCACCAGAGACTTATCTTTGTAAATAATTCCAGTCCTCCAAATCCCTCGAAAACAGAAGTCCAGACTCGCATTTATCATCATCGTCTCAGAGCAGGAGTTTTTTGATCCAAGTTTTAGGACAAGCACTGAAAGCATTTTATCTTTTTAAGTTTCCGTAAAAAAACAAAAACAGACCCTCTTATTTTTTAATACTGCAGCTGATCTTCCTCTCTTTATCTCATCGTCCTCCTCGTTCTCCTCATCCTCACCTGCTGTCGTGTTAATTATGTAAAAGATCAGACAATTAAACCAACAAACCACATCATCGAATCAGTGTTCAAACCAGTTTCAGTCTCTCCTGAGTGTTTTCACTGCATCAGGAGGATTTATTTTATTTAGTTTATAACCAACTCCTCGTCCCTTTGACCTTTGGCCTCAGCAAATACCCTCCTTAGTTTCTCAAGAGCCTTATCTTCATCTTTTTATCATCAGTGAAGTGTTAAAAGTATGGAGCCCAATATGAAAAAGGACAAAAGGATCTTTGTAAGTTATTACAATGAAAAACTTTCTTGAAATAATGACTGAGAGTGACACAGCTCGCTCCAATATGGCGGCACTGAACAGAGTGGTGTCGTCAGCATACACAACTATGTTGGCATTTTTACACACAATGGCAACTCATTAAAAATGGAGTATTACAAAGACCTTTAACGATAATGAAAAGCTGTCTTGAAATAACAACTTAATATCTCGAAAATAGTAATAATAATATTTTTAGATGCTGTACATCATTGATTTTCTACCCTAAATCATTTTGAGAAGGTTTCTCATCATAGTGAGTTACAGCATCTTTTATTTTCATCACAAGTCTTCATATTATTTTTTTCTGTTACTGGGCTTCCATATAAAGATACTGAGAACTCTGGGAAAATAATTAGAGATGAAACAAAGGAGTAAGAAAGACACTAAAATATTTACACTAATAATCAAACTGCAATAGAAGACAGAAATATCAAACTCAGTGGAGAGGAGTGAATGACAGACAGTTTTCAGTGACTTTTGTGCCATAAATAATAATCATTGTCGTCTCTGATGTGAAGTCTGTAGACTGAGCCTCTGTGTTTTATTTTAAAGCTGAGCAGAGCTGTGGTGAAAAGTGTTTTACCACGTAGAAAGAAACTACTTTTAATACATCCTGTGATCTGTGCAGATGAAGACAGTTGTTGAAGGATAGTTTGGGATTTTTTTCGCCCAGCTTGGGTCTTATTGTTTTAGTTTTTACTCTCACTTTAAAGAATTTAACTGAAAATGTGATTTAAACCTGAAGTTTGGAAGAAAAGTCAAACCTGAGCATCAAAATGAGGTTCCCTGAAGAGTTTTTAAAGCTTTAAACTCAACACTGAATCCCCAATGCAAAGACAGAAAACTAAATTCTGGTCTAAATTAACAGGATCAGATCAGGACGAGGTCTTCCTCCAGTGAAGGTTTGATCCTTTCGCACCAAACTCCAGCAGAAAACCGACAGATTTAAGATGAATTCAGACACCTGTGTTTCCCTCCCGGTGGTGTTGCAGCCTGGGCCTGTCGTCGTCGTGTTCTCATGTGGTTCTCGTGTGGTGAAGTGGACCTGAACAAAGCGCCTGGTTGCCAGTGTTGAAGTTTACAGTGTGTTTGCCTGCATGCCTGATATAATAACTGACATTTTTATTCACGATGTTTTCATACTCTTTGTATTTCTTCTTTTTTGATTTATGGTGTGTGTGTGTGTTTGATCAGCTGGAGGTGGTGGTGTTTCTGTTCAGTGCTGTTTGGTTGTAATAGCCCTTTAAAAAGACGTCCTGTGTGTTTGGACTCTCAGGTGGAGGTTGGATGTTTCTGTGCCATATAAACAGATGTGTGTGTGGGAGTGTGTGTATACAGTGTGTGTGTGAAGCAGTATGAACCAAATGTTCCCTCGTGGACTGAAGTGGACCTGAAACAGTGTTTTTTTTTTTTCTTGTTGTACAGTTTGATATTAAAGAGGCACAAAAACCAGAGCGTGCCGACCCCTCAGAGGAAGATTAATCTTTTAGTGCCACTAACAGAGTCGCTGTGTAGAGCTGCAATCTAACGAGGACTTTCACTGTCACTCTGTCAGTTATTTTCTGGATTAATCGATCAGTTGTTTGGTCCATAGCAGGTAGAGACACACATCTAGTGATGTACTTGGACACATCATCAGTGACAGTACCAGGGGTCATTGGGGGTTTTGGGTCTTTCAACGTCAGACCCCCTCACCCTGACGAGCCAACCAGGTGTGATCAGTGTAGGAGAGATGTCAGCGTCTCATAATCCGCCCATGGTCGGCACGCTCTGGTTTTTGTTCTGCCTGCAGTTTTCCTTTAACACAGAGAGTGAATCAAGAAATGAGACGATCCATGAAATGTGACAGGCGACTTCTCTCAGGCTGATTTTACCAGAAACTCATCAGTGCCCCTGCAGACGTTTCACCTACGATTTCAGACTCAGGTCTAAATACACAAAATCATCTAAAGAAAATCGACTATGAGATCATTTATCTTCTGTCTCTTATCAGTAAAGAGCAACTCACAGTCATAACTAAACAGGAAACACGAGATCTTGTGGGAAAACTTGTGTCTGAGGTCTTTGAACGTCACTGAGAAACAAGTTTTACCAGAAAGAATCAGATCTTTAATTTGCACTTTTTTATTGAAGTGAATTCAACAGTAAGAGATTAAATCTTTTACCTGGATTATATTTGTACACTTAAACCTGAGAGTCGATCGATGAGCTGCAGTTTGATCCTTCAGTGAGCTGTAAACCCACCTGTCAGTCTGCAGTGTTTTCCTGGTAAAACCTGATGTCTGGAGAAGTTCTCTGCTTTCCAAACCGAAGCGCGACTGAAAGCACATCGCTCTTTTGTAAGAGAGAAAAAAGTGGAATTACTAAATAAATGTTATAACAGCTTGTCTGTGTTACTGTCTCTAAGTTACATAGAAATACATGACTGCAAAGTAACAAGTTACCAGTGGTATAATGTAACTAAATGTGCCGTACTATACTAGTGTATGATTTTCACAATACTTATACTTTACCTGAGTATCAACATTTAATATTACTTTATACTTAAGTCCGCTGCATCCCTGAGACAATTATTGTAGTTTTTACTCCACTACATTTATCGGACTCTTACAGTTACTAGTTACCTTTTACAAAATAAAGAAATGTTATATGTAACCTATGTATGTGACTACTATACTACTAATCTACCCAGAAGTACACAGAGTATGTAAAATTGTCATATTGACGAACTCCAACATTAAAATGTTTGTACATGTATTCACTGGTGATAAAAAAACAATGTAATATTCTATAATAACAGGTGTAACATTGTGAAAGGAGGATTCTGCAGAGTGAGTACTTTTACTTTGACTACCTTTAGTACATTTTGCTGATAACACTTTCACTTAACATTTTTAATCCAGTACGTTTACTTAAAATACAATATTTTTGACTAGTATTTCTACTTTTACTCATCATATCTGTTCACTTTAGCCTTTAACTAGCTCTGACTTTTATGATAGAGGTCTGAAACTCTTTCTTTTTATACTTCATGCTGCTGCAACTCTTAAAATCTTACTTGATTTTATGATTTATAGTTTTATAATTCTATGATTTTATTCAGTTCTGTTTTATGTTCATTCTGCCTATTTTCATGTGAAGCACTCAGTGCTTATACTGCCATTATTTCACTTTGTGCTGCATTTCTTGTATGAAAGGTGTATAAATAAAGTTAATACTATTATTATTAAGTAAATAAGTACTTCTGAATAGGCTACTTCTTTCACCACTGCTAGTTACTTAAGCTATCAACAAAAAAAAAGTAGTGCAGTAAAAAGTTCAAAATTTTCCTCTTTGATGTAGAGGAGAAGTATAAGTAGCAGAAAATGGAAATACTCAAGTAAAGTATAAGTAAGACTACCTCAAAATGGAAGTGCAGCACATAAGTGACATTACATAATATTCATAATATAATTTAAATAGTATTTTATTTATAATTAATATAAATATTATAGCAGTTATATATAGCTTATTATATACTGTAACCTCTTTGCTCACATTCCACCACTCCACGAGTTACAACTTTTTACTTTGACAGCGCAACACACCGGAAGTACATTGCAAGTGCTTATGGGTAAAGATGCGTTAACAGGTGAAGTTAGCGTTTATTTCAGGTCAGTTTCACATTTGAAAGTTTTGACTTAAAGATTAACGGTTAACCGATAGTGGAATCAAACAGTTTTAATTGTCATAAAATATCGTTAAATGTTAATTTTATAAAAGCTAAGCGCGTACCGGAAGCGGAACTCCGGAAAAAAAACTACGCTACCCAGAATGCACCGCGCCCACAGGGTCAGAATTTAAACGGCTAACGTTAACAGCGCAGAGCAGTGTCTAACAGTCCGGATAACACGTCATTAAACTGGAATAAATTGGGAATATTTGAGTTTGGTTTGTGTTTGTCGGGTTTATTAGACTGTTATGTAGCTACCGGACCGGTCAGAGCCGGTTTTAATGGGCGGACTCTTCAGTTTGTGACATGACTTCACCGGTTTCTGTTAGCTAGCATTGCTGCTAGGCTAAGCTAACTCTCAGCTAACGACTTCGGGACTGTTTGGTTTTCTCCCGCAGACATGATTTAACTTCTGGTGAACTGTATCAACAGAAAACATCGCGTTTTATAACAACACCGACCTCCAGAGAGCTGAGCTGACCGAGGCGGGCAGACCATGACCCTCGCCCCGAAGGAGCTGTCCAACCTGCTGAGCATCATCTCGGAGGAGGCATGCACCAACACCTTCGAGAGCCTCTCCACCCACTTCCATCACTACTTCGGGAAAGCGGAGCACTTCAGGGTGGGCTCGGTGCTGGTCATGCTCCTGCAGCAGCCTGACCTGCTGCCCAGCTCCCCGCAGAGGCTCACCGCCCTCTACCTGCTCTGGGAGATGTACCGCACCGAGCCGCTGGCTGCGAACCCCTTCGCTGCCGTGTTCGCTCACCTGCTGAACCCTGCACCTGCCGGGGAGGAGCAGGAGAAGGTGCTCTCAGGTAAGGCCCTGTGTGTGTCCCAAAATAATAATACAACATAATAATAATAATACATTTATTAATATAGCACCCTTCAAAACAGATGTTACAAAGTACTTCACGAGACCATAAAAACAGTTAAATGAAGTAAGACAATAAAGAATGAGGTGTCTGCAAATAGTAAATAAAATATGTACATACAGCTACACAAATAGTCACCTACATAAATATACCCATACACACACATGCTCTGTGCACACCCCTCTTCAGGTCACCCCACAGATTTTCAATTGGATTTAGGTCTGGACTCCAAAACTTTAATTTTCTTCCGTTGATTTGTTCATATGTTTTGGGTCATTGTTGTGCTGGAAGGTGAAATTCATCTTCATCCTCAGCTTTCTAGCAGACACCTGAAGGTTTTGGCAAAATTGGCTGACATCAGGAACTGTTCATAGTTCTTCCCTCCACCTGGACTAAATCTCCAGTTCCACCTGAAGAAAAATGACCCCAAAGCATGATGCTTCACTGCTGTTTTTGAGCCAGACATACCTTTTGGAAATATGCCCAAAAAGTCCATAACACCATAGCACATTTTCCCACAATGCTTTTGGAAGATTTGATGCATCTTTTTGCAAAATTTAACCAGGCTTGGATGTTTTTTTTTTAGTAAGAAAACGCTTCCATCTTGCGACCCCACCCCACAGTGCAGACATATGAAGAATACGAGAGATTGTAGTCACATGTAGGACACAGCCAGTTCTTGCCAGAGATTCCCGCAGCTTGGTCAGCGTTGTTGTCGGCCTCTTGGCAGCGTCCCTGACCAGTTTTTGTTTTGTCTTTTCATCAATTATGGAGGGACGTCCAGTTCTTGGTAACGTCACTGTTGTTCTGGATTTTCTTCACTGTGTTCCACGGTTTATCTAATGCAGTGGAAGTGTGTTTGTACTAAAAATGTGTATTTAAATGTCTTTTAAAAGTGGATGCAGATGCAGATGATCGTACCTGAACAAGAAGGTGCATTCCACCTGTCCAGTTAAAACCTTGTATCACCAGATGAGTTGATGTTGAATGTTTGTGATCAAGTGAAGGATGAAGTGTTCCTTTATGTGTTGAGAAAACTCTCATTCTTAAAGCTAAATCAGCTCTTTCAAACCCTCTTGGATCAGCTGTATAATACCTGTGTATCAGCTAGGGTTGCCATGATTAGTTGAGTAATCGATGACTAATCGACTATTAAAATAATCGGTGACTATTTTAGTAGTCGACTAATTGGTCATTTTTCATAGAAAAGCACTACAAAAGTACCCAAAATACTCTTACTGCAGCTTCTTACGTTCAGATATTGGCAGCTTTACACACTCTCCCGTGACGGTGAACTAAAACCCTTTGGCGTGAGTACGAAACAAGACATTAGATGATGTAATTTTGGGGTTTGGGCGAGACAGACCGACATTTTTCAACATTTTAACACATTTTTCAATGAAATGATTAGACGACTAATCGAAGAAATAATCGACAGATTAGTTGACAGTGAAAATAATCGTTAGTGGCAGCCCTAGTATCAGCACATGTTCTTCAACCACATCGTTCTGTGTCATGTGACCTCTCTCCAGGCTTCCTCCCTCCCATCACGCAGCCTGAAAAGTTCTTCCTGTCCCAGCTGATGTTGGCGCCGCCCAGGGATCTCTTCAAGAAGACGCCCAGACAGGTGTCCTGCATGGACGTCGGCAACATGCCGCAGGCCATCGACATCAGTGGGCTGCAGCTGGCGTTAGCAGGTCAGTGTACACCAACACAAAAGTGACAGCACTCACATTTAAAGGCTGAAATTTAAGAATAGCAGATGGCAGGGGGTGGCTAAACTATGGCCTACAGTTTTAAATGGCCCACAGCGACTTTTTGAAAAGAAACTAGAATCTGGCTTGAGCATATTTCTAATTAATGTTATTGTATAAATATATATTTAGCACAGCCAAGTTCACACACAGTGTTGCTGTAATCTGGAACTACTACTACTACTGAGCCCTGCCATTGCACTTCTTAAGATGAACACTGGATGTCTCTGCTTCACCAACAATTATTAATGACTAGTCAATAAAAACATTTACCTCAGTAAACATGGCGGTGGACCTGAAGATACAAAATCGTCTGGGGCAAATGGACGTTCTGGTAGAGACACACTTATTTTCATGCTGTGTAACTGGTTAAAAACTGCATTTACTGTTGTTTGCTATGTGACTCCTTATTATTGTTCTGTATTTGGTTCTAAGACAAAAAGTTTGGCCTTCTCTAAGTTAAAGTATATAAAATATTACTTTAGTTCACATGGTGAAGAGTCAGGCGGGAACATTAACTGGATTCTTTTAAAACACACGTTCGCAGACACAACTGGCTGCATCATGAACAGAATATTTCACATACCTGTGTCTGTACTACATGTGTTACTGGAGATCATCAGAGGACCATACAGAACTGTCAGATTTGCATGATGTAAACAATAAACATGGCGACACTCGAGGAGGTTTCTATATTGTTATTTCTGAGATGACAGCAGAATAGAACATTATTTTATTTTATTTTTAGTCTGTTTTTTATTATGCAGTTTATTTTACTTTTTTATCTTATGTTATTTTATTGCATTGTTTGTTTGTTTTTTAATTTTATTTTAAAGGTCCTATGTTTTGTGTGTTTGTTGTGCAGAGCGTCAGTCAGAGCTGCCCACTCAGAGTAAAGCCAGCTTCCCCAGCATCCTCAACGACCCTGATCCAGACTCTTCTAACTCAGGATTCGACAGCTCTGTGGCCAATCAGATCATAGAGTCTCTGGTCACAGGGCCCCGCCCTCCACTGGAGAGTAAGTGTTTCGGATTTTAATGTTTGAAAGACTAACTAAACCCCAGAGTTTTGCCTCCTCCCTGGAACGTGAAAAAAGTATGAAAAATGGGCAGGGTAGGGAGGCGGACTGAGACACACCCAGTCGCTTTGTCATAGCGCCTCCTGACCCACAGACTTCTTCAGACTTGTAGAGGATCAGTTTCACTTTGAATAAAGTTATTTAGTGTATGATAATCTGAACGTCCACCCCCTCTCCGTCCTCAGGTCACTTCCGCCCCGAGTTCATCCGCCCACCCCCTCCCCTCCATGTGTGTGAGGACGAGCTGGCGTGGCTGAACCCCACTGAGCCGGATCACAGCATCCAATGGGATCGCTCCATGTGTGTGAAGAACAGCACCGGCGTGGAGATCAAACGCATCATGTCCAAGGCCTTCAAGAGCTCGCTGTCGGCTCAGCAGCAGTCACAGGTGAGCTCGTGACACGCTGTGTCGGTTCACGTGACAGGAAAAAGTTTTGACTTTTTTTGGGGACTATTTTCAGCTGCAGATTAATCCACATCTGGTGCTGTAGTGAGTTTAAGTGTCAGCAGGACACTGTGTGTGACTGAGTCAGAATAAACTACAGTGTGTGTCTATGGTGATGAAGGAACCTGTCGGTGACACGGTGTGACTCACTGATGTGTTTTAACAACGGTGGAGGAAGAAGAGTAGTCAGGCTGTAAACTCCCTCCCTCTCTGTCTCTGTGCAGCTGTTGGCGGAGCTGGAGAAGGACCCAAAGCTGGTGTATCACATCGGTCTGTCTCCGGCGAAGCTCCCTGATCTGGTGGAGAACAACCCGCTGGTGGCCATCGAGATGCTGCTGAAGCTGATGCAGAGCAGCCAGATCACTGAGTATTTCTCAGTGCTGGTGAACATGGACATGTCGCTGCACTCCATGGAGGTCGTCAACAGGTCAGGACGCTGCGCTCCACACTGCATCTGACGGTTTTCATGCTTAACCCTTTAAAACCTGAGCAGATTTACTTTATTTCTCTCAAAAACATGAGAAGAAGGCAACAAACAACTTAACAAGAAACTACCTAAATATTAGCAGTAATGCTAATTATAATGCTGATGTGACCATTTCTTCTTTCAGTGTTCATGATTGTTAAATCCGGTCACGTTCACAGGTTGACCACAGCGGTGGATTTACCTCCAGAGTTCATCCACCTCTACATCTCCAACTGCATCTCCACCTGTGAGCAAATCAAAGACAAGTACATGCAGGTACAGAACAACACTTTGATAATAACGATCCTTTAAAAAGGCCGGAGTGTAGTCGACCTGCTCTCTGACAAAAACAGAAATATGTGAATGTGTTAAAAACGATATTTTAACACATTCACATATAGCAAAAAAAAAAAACCTGTGGACCTCAAGGAGTCATTAATAAATCACTGCATTCATGTAGAGTTTGCATGTACATATTTTTATACGTGTGCTTTCATGCAGTTTGTTACCTGAACTATTTTTACTTTTATTTGGAGACATACTCACTCTAATAACCGTATGTCTACATAAACCTACCTCTGCTCGGGACCATATTGTCTTAAATGTGGTTAAAAATGATCTTGAAAAGGTCTTAAAAACAAGTTTAGGTGTTTGATACCTGTAGACACCCTGTTTATGTTCTTGAGGTCAGTTTTAGTATGGAGGCTGTAGGTTGTATTGTATTTTACAGAGAGTTGTTTCTAATATTTGATATTTCCTCCAGAACCGTCTGGTCCGTCTGGTCTGCGTCTTCCTCCAGTCGCTGATCAGAAACAAGATCATCAACGTTCAGGACCTGTTCATCGAGGTGCAGGCCTTCTGCATCGAGTTCAGCCGCATCCGAGAAGCTGCGGGCCTCTTTCGCCTCCTCAAGACCCTGGACACCGGAGAAAACCCCGCCGAGGCTAAACCTGCCAAATAATGATCCTCACAGAGACAGTGCACAGACAGACTGGAGTCGTGGTCTGAGCTGCTAAAATAAATCTATCAAACAGTCAAAGGGACACGGTTTGGTGCAACACGCTTCATGACTCTGAACATCACAGGAGCAGAAACTGGTGCAGTTGATACTGTAAATATGTGGTGACGTCAGGGTCAGGACGGTGTAAAGGTGTTCAAACTGGTTTGATATTAGGCCAAACACCAGACTGGACTGGTACGCCGCATGATACCAGGTGTCACTACCCCTGAGAGGAACATAAAAACACTGTGTCTCAACAGAAAACTAGCGACTGTTACGTCACATCACGTAATATCAACACCATTAAAGAAGCACTTCTGTTACTTTATGTGAACAAACCAGGTAAACATCAGCTGTTTGCTCGAGATCAGACTGGAGACGTAACCACGTAAAAGATGAGTGAGCAGCCTACATGCTGTCCTACTCTGTAAACCTTTTAAAACAGAAAACACATTTTATATTGTGACTGACGCACAGTTTGGTCGACAGCAAGTAGCCTAGCTTGTTGTTAACAAGAGTTATTTAGCTCATTGGGAACTTTCAGCTCCATCGTGACACCGTCAGCACAGATCGCTGATTTAGGCGACTTTTTAATTTGCAATGTGTTACAACGACAAACGCCGGTTCAGCTGGTTTGCATAAAATCAGACTGGTCTGAGCTCGTACACCGTGCCGGAAACTGACCCAACTCTGAGTGACGTCATCCTCAGTTCTGCCTCTGAACTCTGTCCCATCCTCCCGTCTCCATTTTCCAGAAGTCAAACAACAAAAGGATGAACTCACTTCACCGTTTCATTTTTCTACCAGAGCTCTTTTCCTTTGGAAATCTTTTCCTTTTCTCTAATTAAACAGATTGTTTAGTTGAATCTTGTTGTTGTGATTTCATTAATGTTTTTTAATCAGGTCTGTCGTCCACTTCCTGTTTGTAACAGCTGTTAATGTTCACACATGGAAGAAACTAATCACTGCTCCCGTCCGCTCATCATGAACATAGACCTCTGACAGCTGCGGTGAGTACCTGAAAACTTTCTCACATGTCGACATCAGATTGACAATTAGGGTGACGTGTTTCAAGTCAGATGTTCAGACTGATGGAGGCGGCCTGGCTAGCTGTTTGCAGTCTGTATGCTAAGCTAAGCTAACCAGCTCCTGTTTGTAGCTTCATATTTACTGTACAGACGTGAGTCGAATCAATCTGAACATCTGACTGTCAGAGAGGAATGGAGGGAGTGAATGTCCCAACATGTTGAACTATTCCTGAAGATTAACATGTTTCTCGGCCCTTTCTGGTAGAAAGTTTAATAATAATGCTCAAGTATTCCAAACGTCAATTTTGACATTTGTATTAATAAGTCAAATTTGTTTGTATTAACAGGTAAAAATAGAACATCTTGACGTGTCAGATACGCATTTAAAGGACAGAACATGTCCTGTTAACAAGAACATTGCTGACGTTCTAAGACACTTAAAACATTAAAGCTTCCACGCCATTAACTGGCACCAACGTACCCGCCCCTTTTTGACGTAGCGACTGCATTGACCAATGAGGGCTCCTGTTAGTGGGTACGTTTGGCTACATGCCTATCACCTGTCTTCTATACAACTTCAATTTTTGGGACAGCCCATTTTGTGCGAGAGGATAAATTCTGTCAATGTGATTTTGCCAAATGTTACATGTTCCTGGACCAACATCGCAATCAACCAATCGCAGCCCTCTGACATCATCAGTGTGCTGCTCAAGGGTTAGTGAGTTAGCTTGCTAGCTAGGAAGGCTATGCTAACGAGTAATTTTACCAATTAAAATATTGTTCACTAACACGAAAAGTAAAATGTAATTTTGCAGCTGCAAAGACCTACGGTTTTCCACTACTTTTTATGTTAATCTTGGACCATGCTGATCCTGACTAGAATTGCTAACATCGATCCAGAACCATCACTGCTATGTTGATGCCAAATTATCCTAAATCCATGTGGCGATGATCCAGGGTCAACATGACCATGTGGTGCTAGATCAACATGAGTGCTGCAATTTTGCAAAACGAAAGCTTATTATACGTTATAAAAAAGGAGGGACTATGTGTTGATCACAGGTATTTGCAACTGAAAAATAACATCATCCTTTCTATTTGTTAAAGAACAATATTCTGTTTTATTGGCAAGTTCACTCGTTAGCATAGCCTACCCACTTAGCAAGCTAATTTGCTAACCCTGCAGTAGCATGTAAGGATTTTGTTCAGTGTTACTGAGGAGTTTGTTAAATCTAACCAACGCCAATTTGGAAAATGTAGCATAGTAGAAGAAGCACAAAGGAATTCTGAAAGAAGCCCAGGAGAAGCAGACTGATGATGTCAGAGGGCTGCGATTGGTTGATTGCAATGTTGGTGTGAGATGTTGATCGAGGAACGTGTCCTACTTGGCAAAATCACAGCATGCGTCATGAACTTGTGACTGAAGAGAGCGAATGTCCTCTGGAAGCTTTAAAGCCACTGTGGCCGTAATGTGCGTTACCAATCCAGGATTAATTATATAAAAAATGGTTCTTAAACACAAACGTGGTGTTTTACTCAGGAAAACCGAGCTCTGTATCCACCTTATTCCTTGCCCCCATGACACCTCGAGTGAATTATAGGCACGGCTTCTGGCGCTGAATCAGAACCAGTGTTTTCCTATTGTAACAGTATGAGCGGTATGCTAACGGTACGCTAATCCTGTATTCTGAAGCAATTTGGAAATATAACGTTGAACACACCTCCTGTTGCACCTCAGGCGGTATAATGTGATCATACCTCTGTCGTCTCTGACAGACGTCTCAAAACATTTGTTTCTTTCTTAACCAAGCATGTTAGCGATTAACTTGCCTTGTTCCGTTAGCATATTGTTAAATTTAACAGAGCCCAAGCTAGCTAACAGTAAACATCTACTCCAACAACAACATTACAGTAACATGAGGTAAACAATTTAATTACCGTATTAATTAATTCAGTATTAATTTTAGCTCCACGTAAAGTGAATAAACATGTTACCAGCTAACGCTCCGCTCGTCCGCCTTAATGAAACAGTTTAAACATTTTTGTCACTGCTGACTCATTTAATCGAAGTTCGGCAGCAGACATGAGTAATATCGGTGATATAAAGTAGTAGTACTAAAACAAATAACTTAAGCCGTTCATTTTATATGATATGAAAGAATTAAATCACTCAGCCCAGTGTACTCTAATTTAAGTCTGTCATCTAGTGGACACTTACAATGTATACCAAATAATATTTCATCAGTTTCCCCTCCGACACTTGTAAAATGGTTGCACCCAATATTAAACATCGTAAGACGTCAGATATGTAACAGGACATTTTCTGTCGTTTTAACTGGCATGCATGTTAAAATGATAGATTTTTAGATAAACAAATTTGACTTCATACAAATGTCCAAACGCTAAGTGTCCTTCCACCTTCCATAGTTTCAGTCTGTGGCTGCACCTGTAACCACCCTACAGTGATGTCACAGTGTCCTGGAGTACACCTGTACATGACTGCAGCCAGGTGAGATGTTGAACCACCGGAGGGCAGCACAGACAAGATTTACATCTGTCCAGTTAAATGATAGTGATGTAATGTGGTTGTTACAGGACAGTCTCTCAAAAAACACAATCAGATGACACAATTTTTAATACAAAAATCTGTTTATTTGTTGTGAACATTTGGCATGAAGTTTGTGATTTAGAACACGTTTGTGATCAAGTGAAAAACCTGAGCAGGTAATGCACACGAACAGTAAACGCCAAGGGGAACATGGCCGCTCTGAGTGAAAACCTTCATCTTGATCATGATTAACCTTCATTACTGCTGCAGAGAATTTATTTTATTTAAATGTTTGTAGAGTGAAGCTCCAGGAAGTCCTGTTTGAGTTTAAAGCCTTAAGTTTTCTAAGGTAAACATAAGAGGAATGAATATTTGTAACAGACTGCAGTGGTTTTACCAAAGTACATTTTCCAGTGTCTCTGCTCTCAAACGTCACCACTGTTTTAACTTGAACCCTGTTGGAAACTTTACATATCCAGTATTTTAGGTTGCTGTGGTCTTTAGACTCTCTTCATGCCGCGCGCCATCAGGCAGGCAAACACCGTCATCACCATCTTAGGTTTGACCTCCACCAGGTCCTCAGGCAGCGCGTACACGCGGGCGCCAATCTTCCTCGCCATGGAGATGGCGTACCTGGAAACACATAATGACAAACAGCATGTGGTGAGAAAAACATCTTTCTCTGACTGTTATGGCTTTTATGGCGTTCACACCATGACTTTTGAATTAAAGACATAACTGTGACTTTTTATTCACAATTTTGGTTGACATACTATACTATGACTTTTTGTCGTGATTTTTGACAACATACTATACCATGACTAACAGCACCGCCACCTTCAACAAACCCTACTACTATACTATATACTATGACTTTTCACGATTTTGGACGACATACTATACTATGATGTTTTTCACAATTTTGGTTGACATACTATACTATGACTTTTTGTCGTGATTTCTGACGACATGCTATACTATGACTTTTTTCATGATTTTGGACGACATACATGTTTTTCACAATTTTTGATGACATACTATACGATGACTTTTTTTCACGATTTTTGATGACATACTATACTATGACTTATTGTTGTGATTTTTGACGACATACTATAGTTGGACATTTTTTCACAAAGTTTGACGACATGCTATACTATGATGTTTTTTCACGATTTTTGACGACATACTATACTATGACTTATTGTTGTGATTTTTGACGACATACTATAGTTTGACATTTTTTCACAAAGTTTGACGACATGCTATACTATTCCATTTTTTCAGATTTTTGACGACATACCATACTATTATACGATGTATTTTTCTGAAAATTTGATCTTTAATGAAATTTTTCATGGCATATTATAACATGACATTATGTTTTTTATTTTATGGCGTATTATACTATGACATTTTTCACAGAAAACTTTTTTTTAAATTTTAGTATTGTGATGACCCCTCTGCTCCACTAGGTGTCCTCGGCCTGCTTTTTTGGCTCTTTCTCTCACAGGATCTGGATCAAGACAGAGGGTCGTCATTAACCTAAGGAGGTACACCTGTTGATGACATGAAAGCTCACCCCCTTCGAAGGTCTCTCTCTTTTTCCATCGTGGGTGCAGCTGCTGTGGTTTTGGATTACTGCAGATATTTCCATGCACCCATATGACATGACTGATTACTGACCTCCATGATTGTTCTGTTATTTATAATTACTTTTGTCAATAAATTTGCTTCTCCCCTTTTGTAAACTTGTTTTGTCTCCAATCCTTGTTGAAGCTGTTGAGCCGGGTTATAAAACTTTTTTTTTTCTGATATTTTTCATTGCATCACTTTTAATGGCATACTATAACGACGACAATTTTTCATGAAAAACTGTGTGATATATTATACCGTGACGTTTCATGACATCCTATATTAAGGCATATATTATGTCATAAGTCGTCAAAAATTGTAGAAAAATGTCATAGTATAGCATGTCGTCAAAAATCATGACAAAACATTGTCATATAGTAAGTCGTCAAAGATTGTGAAAAAACGTCATATGGTATGTCGTCAAAAACCATGACGAAACATAGTATAGTATGTTGTCAAAAAATGTGAAAAAATGTCAGTATAGCATGTCATCAAAAATCATGATAAAACGTCGTAGTTGAGTATGTCGTCAAAAAGTGAAAAAAACGTTATAGTATGTTGTCAAAAATGTGAAAAAACATCACAGTAAAGTATGTTGTCAAAAATTGAAAAAACGTCATGGTATAGCATGTTGTCAAAAATCATGATAAAATGTCATAGTTGAGTATGTCCTCAAAAAGTGTGAAAAAATCATCATCGTATAGTATGTCGTCAAAAATTGTAGAAAAACGTCATAGTAAAGTATGTCGTCAAAAATTGTGAAAAAACGTCATGGTATAGCATGTTGTCAAAAATCATAATATAGTATGTCGTCAAAAATTATGAAAAAACGTCATAGTATATTATGTTGTAAAAAATGTTGAAAAATGTCATAGTATAATGTCATCAAAAATCACGAAAAAAGTCATAGTATAGTATGTCGTCAAAAAGTGAAAAAGTGTCATAGTATAATATGTAATTGAAAATTGTGAAAAACCGTCAGAGTATGTCGTCAAAAATTCTGAAAAAACGTCATAGTATAGTATGTCGTCAAAAATAAATATTAATGATACTATACTATGAGTTGTTATTCAAATTTTTTGACACTATATTATGACATTTCTATGACATCATGTACCATGACATCTTGCATGTATTTTTAATGACATATAGAACTATGACACTTATTTGGTATACTACACAATGACTTTTTGTCTCCATCTCTCTCTTTGATTTCTCTTTTGTTATTAATTATTATGTGAAATAATTAGTGAATAAATGTGTCCATACTTTGCGTTGTTGAGTTTCTCCTCCTCAGTCAGGTCTTCTGTCTTCAGCAGGTCGTATCTGATTGATCCAGGCTGGATGGCATCGATCAGGTCCAGGACTGGCATACTGCTACTGATGGATCCGTCCTACACACACAATACATACTGACATTCAAACTATTTCTTTGACCAAAACTTAGAGGATATAACTGTATATACAATATGTCCAGGAGTCCACAGTATTAAAAAAAGTTATGATTTGAACATTATCTGATCTAATGTACAGGCCTCAACTCTGAGTAGCCCCAACACCATGTCACATCATTTCTGGGTAACAAAAACCTTCAAACAACACCTTCAACCCTGTGTGTGTCTCAGTTACCTTGAAGCTGGAGATGGTTGGTTACAATATGTCCAGGAGGCAGATGTCTGTTGACCCAGGACACAATGTGTAAACACAGTATTCTGCCGTTATGATTTGAACATTGTATCTGAGGGAACAGACAGCGGTCAGAGGAGGGGTTTCAAAATAAAAGCTTTAAATTAAATTTAAATAAAAAGACTTGATCTTTTTGAGAACGAAAAGTTGTAAACACAGGAGAGTTGTTACCTCCTCATGAGCTGCCAGAGCAGAGCGAGGGTGAGGGTTCGATTCCCAGCGTTCAGGTCCTGACCTGCGATTCCCACCAGAGAGAATTTGGCCTCCTTCTTTCCCAGCTCGATTGCGTAGTTACAGTTCTCCAGCTGGAACAGAAAGAAGAGTCATATTTCAGTCACAGCTGAGTTGATCTGCACAAAGGACAAGAAATATTTGCTGAGAGTATTTGTTGATTTTCACAGAGCCCAGGTCCTCACAGGATGTCTCTGTGTATCTGCCAGGGAAATCCAAACTACACACTGATTCTAAGCAGGTTTGTGTGTTCAAAACTGAAGAGCAATGAAAAGTGAAAAGTAGGCAAACTAAATATGTTTGAGCGTGCTGTCAGACACGATTCTCCCACAATGCAGTGCACAAAGAGGATGGTGGAGCTGCTCACAGCTGGACAAAACTAAAATAAATTCTAGCACAGTTTCACTCCAGGTGGATGTCTGTGCTAATTTGAAAGAAAAAATCCCACAAAGTGTATTTGAGATATTGTGCTCACGAGAATGCCACAGACAAGGTCACAGTGACCTTGACCTTTGACCACCAAAATCATTAGTTCGTCATGAGCTCAAAGTGGATGTTAGTGCTTAATTTGAAGAAAAAAATCAAGAGTTTCTTGAGATATCATGTTCATGAGAATAACATGGACACAAGGTCACAGTGACCTTGACCTTTGACCACCAAAATCTTTAGTTCGTCATGAGCTCAAATCAATCAATTCAATCAATCAATTTTATTTATAAAGCCCAATATCACAAATCACAATTTGCCTCACAGGGCTTTACAGCATACGACATCCCTCTGTCCTTAAGACCCTCACAGCTGATAAGGAAAAACTCCCCAAAAAAACCCTTTAACGGGGGAAAAAAAACGGTAGAAACCTCAGGAAGAGCAACTGAGGAGGGATCCCTCTTCCAGGACGGACAGACGTGCAATAGATGTCGTACAGAACAGATCAACATGATAAATTAACAGTAATCCATATGACACAGGGAGAGAGAGAGAGAGAGAGAGAGAGAGAGAGAGAGAGCGAGAGAGAGATATGCAGGTAATGACAGTATCTTACAACAACATTAATGGAAGTAATAATATTATAGTTATAGTTCTGGTTACTGCGGTACAATATGTTGAAAGTATGTATTAATACCTGGCAGTATACATGTGTGACAATAATCAAAGCTCAAAGTGGATGTTAGTGCTTAATTTGAAGAAAAAAATCAAGAGTTTCTTGAGATATCATGTTCATGAGAATAAGATGGACACAAGGTCACAGTGACCTTGACCTTCAACCACCAAATTCGAATCAGTTCAGTTTGACTCAAAAGTGGACGAGTGTCAAATATGAAAAAAAAAATCCCTCAAAGTGTTTTTGAGATATTGCGTTCATGACACAGATGCAGTCACAGTGACCTTGACCTTTGACCATCAAAATCTAATCAGTTCATCCTTGACTCAAAATAGAAATTGGTGCTAAATTTGAAAATAAAATCTGCATGCGTTTGAGATATCATGTTCACAAGAATGAGATAAACACAAGGTCACAGTGACCTTGACCTCTGACCAATAATCATTAATATATTTTTTTTTTTACTTTATTGCCATTAACAGCAATGACCATATAATTAACACCTCGAGAGTAGGTCCCTTAAGCTGTTCTTGAGATACTGGATTCATGAGTGTGACAGACAAGGTCACAATGACTTTGACCTTTGACCACCAAAATCGACAGTCATCAGTTCATCCATGACTCAAAGTGGATGTTTGTGCCAAATTTGAAAATACTCCCTCAAGGTGTTCTTGAGATTTTGAACAAGACTGACACAAACGGTCTCATTTAACCCTCAGAGTGAAATGAAAAAACAAGAGTGATCCCCGATTCATTTATGTTGCCATGTTTTTGGCACAATTTGTTGTATTCTGTCATTTTTTGATAATAATAAACTCTTAAAAAGTTATACATTTATTAAACAGTGGAAAAAAACTCTGCCTCATTCACGAGGTTGACGCATGACACAGACATGAACTCTTCTGTCGTACCTTCTTCATGTTGCTGCCCAGTTTGGGGTAGGGAGGCTTGTTGACTCTGTCCCAGTCCACTGGTACCTTGATCTTCTCGTACAGCTGGAAGATGACCAGGGCGTCGTCAATGTCTCTGTAACATATGCAGTTCACGTTATAACCTGTCCTGTAGCGCCACCGTCAGGATCATTATTGTGTGCATGAGGCTCCACATTATCATGATGTAAAGTGTGAAGCAGGTAAAATAAAAGCCAGATAAGAAGGAGAAGAAGAAGAAGAGTGTTCTTACGCGTAGAGGTGGTTGACACGAGGGTTGACGCCCAGAGAGTTCATCCAGTTCCTGAAGGTTCGCTCCTCTCTGGTCTCACCTGAAGGAAAAACATCAACAGGAAGTTTTTATAATCTGTGTGCTTCTGATACTCTCCTTCACACTGATGAGAACACACCTGCTGCTTTGTTACCTGAAGTTATTTGAAAGATTATAAAGACAATGCAGGAAAAACTGTCTTTTGTCGACATCTCAAAGAGAAATATTTTATATTTATTTTGGAGTGAGAAAGAAAGAAGAAGAAAGTTTCATCCACCTTCGATGGAGCTCCAGTCGATGTCCTGGTTCTCGGGTTTCTTCAGAGCGGGGTACTTGTTGAACAGATTGGCGACGAAAGCCAAGTTCAGTTTGGGGTTGCCGCGGATGACGTCTGTGGGCATGACGAACTGTCTGCAGCCGAGCCGGTCGGCCTGATCCAGCATGCACTCGGCCCGCTTCAAGTCGTCTTTCTCCTGCAGAGAGACGACGAGGACGACGTCAGAATCAGAATCAGAAATACTTTATTGATCTGTCACTCTGATGTAAAAGATGATTAATATTGGATATGCCAATATATAACAGCTCATTCGGTCAATAACCGATATTGATATATCCACTTTTTTCCCCAGCTAATGTTAGTGATCATCAAGTCATACATACTTTTATCATGACGGCCCACCACCAGATGGAGACATGAAATACAATACTTTTCAGTGTATGTAATATTCACTCATTGTGCAAAATAAGAAAAAGCATGTTGGCTGATTCTTATAATTCATTTTAAAGCCGATATTGGCGGACACCGATGACGTGCCGATGATATCGTGCATCCCTACTTTATTCCTATAACACACGATCCCTCTCTGTCCTCAGAGCCTCGACTAAAACGTAAAATAAAAGGTAAAATAAAGGACTAATTAAACGACCACATCTCCCAAGCTTTCAAATTAGAGCTGTTCAATAAAAGTTGAGGGAGCGTCTCACCCTGATTCCTGTCATGTCGATGGCGATGGGGGGGATCCCCTCCTCGTCTCCTTTGGGCGCCACCTGGTTCAGGATGTTGTAGTAGGCCTTGGAGTCCTGAAACACACAAACAACTGCAGAGTCAAGAGATCTGACCTTTAACCGAGGAAAAAATAAACATATTAATATGTCAGGTTTTTTTTGTTTGTTTTATCGCAGATAGAAAATCCACATTATTGATTTTATCACTGTGAATTGTCTTTCCTTTGACTGAACACATGTTTCTGTTCTCACATCAACAACCAAAGTTCTTTTAACATCATTGTTTGTTGGTCAGCGTGTTTACATGCATGTGTGTGTGTGTGTGTGTGTGTGTGTGTGTTTTCACCTTGATGTCGGAGCTGAAGTTGTTGATCCTGCCACAGCCGGCCTCCTCCAGGTGATAGTTGGCCCAGCGCAGCAGCAGCTCCTCAGGAGAGAGTTTCATCAGATCCTCCAGACTCTCTCCATCACGCAGCAGAGCCACCAGAGCTGCACACACACACACACACACACACACACACACACACACATTTAAAACCAATATGACACATTGAACTTACACATCATATTAGAAACATCCTTGGTTTAAACACACACACACACACATACCTTCGTTCCTGCTGAGCTCGATGTCGGCGAACAGTCCAATCTTGATGACCTGCCACAGCAGACCCAGGACCAGGTGCTGCCTGCCCTCCTTCAGGTCCTCAGCTCCGATGTTCACCACGTGACAGCCGATGGCCGACGATGAGTTCAGAGCCAGGTTCAGGTTCTCCTGTTGGACCAGACGACACGACACAAGATGTAAACACACTCACAGTGAGGTCAACTACAAACATGTTTGTAGAGTGGGTAGAGAGAGGGTGTAGGAGGTGGTTTGGGAAATGCCCGTAGAGTGATCAGACAGAATCTGACACTTCCTGTCTCACCTGGATGGTGAAAGGTGTGAGCTTCTTCTTGTTGATGGTTCTCTCGTCGATGGTGTCGGGGACAGACAGGTTGATCATCTTACTAACAGGAGACGACATTTAACAGTTACCACATGTTTAAAGAACAAAACAAAACCTGTGACATACTTTACAGGAACAGTTTGACATGTTGGGAATTACATGTCTTCTTGTCTGTCAGTCACATGTTCAGTCAATATTACGATTGAGTCCACCCTCATGTCTGCACAGTAAATATGAAGCCACAGCTGGTTAGCTTAGCTTAGCATAAAGACTGGAAACAGATGTAAACAGCTAGCCTGGCTATGTCCAAAGAGAACTAGATCCATCTACGAGCGCCTCCTAAGCTCACTGATGAACATGATGTATCTTGTTTTTATTCATTTGTGTAGGACTTCAGCGATTATGTTCGTTACTCGTAGATCCAGTCTCACAGAGGCTACAGTGACCTCATCAAATGTCTTGTTTGGTGCAACCAATTAATTCACTCTCATGTGAGACCAAATAGAGCAGCAAAGCCTCACATTTGAGAAGCAGGAAATATCACGGTTTTGCATGAAAAATGAATTCAACAATTAGGGACCATGTGACTCTGCAAGAGAAAGAGAAAATCAGATTTTCACAGAGCTCTCTCTCACTCAGTTTCATGGCAAAAATGTCAAACTTTTCCATGACCTTTCAAGGACATGCATTCAGTAGGAGGCTGCAGGTTGGAATTGAACCTGTGGTCGCTGCGGCAGGGACGCTATCTTTGTATGGGACTCCTGCTCTACACGCTGAGCTACTGGGCACCCCTACACTACTTTCTACACATTCACAGGAGAGTCTCACTTCCTGTAGCAAATGCCACCACACTACCTCACATACTCATAACTGGTCATGAAGGGGAAGTCCACGTTGAAACGTTGTATCATGCAGCCCTACGTCGACGCATATTAGAGCGACGTTATGTCAACAGCTAACTTACAGAAAATAAATTTGTTGTTAGGTGACATTTCATGAAGGTTAAAGATTACTGTAACAATTATTGTCACTACACACAACAAAATGTCATGACTTTTCCAGGTTTTCCATGACCGTGAGAACCCTGTTCCCAAAATGTCAAACTACTGCTCTATTAAAATGCAGAGCTTTTCTTCAGGTACCAGAGGACGATGCCGTCTCCCATGGCGGTGAACAGGTCGTTGCTGTTGGGATCCATTGGCAGGACGTGTTTACAGTCGGCATCCTTCTCCAGAGCTTTGTTGATCCAGTTCACAAAGGCCACCTTCTCCTCCTCTGCAGGGGGAAGAAATCCCACATCAGATCACAGAGAGAAAATCAACAAGGCTCTATAATTTTAACCTCCCGAAAAACAACCTCTAAAACCCCGGCACAGGTGTAAATGTGGATAATGTTGAACAGTGAGATACCTGAGTATGAGTGCTGAGTGCCGGACTGCTCTGAGGTTCCTGCCACGTTACAGATTCCCTCCTTCTTATTGATCGCCTTCCTGAAGGTCTTCGCCACCTCGCTGCTCTTCAGCCCATGAACGATCTGACACACAATACACAATAAGGAAAATATTATCTATTCATGACAAAGGAAATATGTTCAACTCCAAAAAGTACAGCGAGTGAAAAACAGTGAGTTTACAAATATTCATTACATGCAATTTTTCAAAGTAATACATTCACTTTATTCATTGGTTTTTGCTTCTTTTCTTTTTTTATCCCTGGGTTTTTCTTTATTGATTTTTATCATTTTATTGTTGTATTTCTTTGTCTTGAAAAATCATATTTTTTTGTTATCTTATTTCATTGACTTTACATTTATTGATCTTTAACATTTTATTGTTGTAATTTTTTGACTTGCATGATTTAATATTTGTTGTTTATTTATTTTGTTTAATTTTATTTTATTGATTGATATGAATTGATTATATTTTTCAAAATTAAATTCTGAATTTTTAGTCTCGCAAAATTTCTTTTTCTTTTTTTCCCCATTTATTTTATTTTGACCTAACTGATTTTTAACACGTTATTTTGTCGTTTTTACTCTTGTAAATTTGTATTTATTGGTTATTTATTCATTTATTTGTCTGTGTTATTTCAGTTGAGTTTGGGCTGCATGTCTGTATGAAAGGTGTTAAAAAAATAAATAAAGCTGAAATAAAGTTAAATAAAATAAACTGGAGATGTGAGCACAATGAGTCACCATTAGTGGGCGATATTCTGTCTTTGCTTCAGATAAAACTACATTCTAATATATTAAATCTGGCGTCATTAATCTCTACAGCAGTCTATATTTTTTATTAACAGTCAGTCAGATTTCTTTATTATGTTTATAATAATTAAACTAAAATCTACTTGTTTAAATTTGATAGTTTGACAGTATGAACGTCTTTTTTCATTTGGAGGAAACAGCTCCATCCTGCCTGTGAACAAAACACTGTATGTTCTGTTCACACTGTGAAGCTCTCTGTCTGACCTTTGACCTGCAGACACACCTGAGTGAACTCATCGAAGGTGAGCTGGTCGCTGGTCTTGGTCAGCTCCTGGACGATCTCTCGGATCTTGTAGCCCGGCAGCGGCAGGTTAGCAGCTCTGAAAAGCTCCGTGAGCTCGTCTTTACTGATGAATCCATTGTTGTCCACATCTGGTGGAGGACAGAGAGGTCAGAGGTCAAACACAGGAAACACCATTTTCATCCAGGATTAACAAGAAGACAAGTTTAAAACATCAAATATGTTCAATTACACAGACTTCACTCAGATGAATGAACTCTGCTGCGTCACAAAATAATTTCTGTTTTTTTTTCTCCTTTAGTTTGGTGTTTTTAGATGTAAAATTCTGAAAACAATTAATAATATATAGTTTTAAAAAGTTTAAATAATTGTTTAAAATATTTCTTGTTAATTTAAATCTTCATTACTCAGATAGGGCAGACTGGTTTGGACTTATTTAAGCAAAATGGAGAAAATGTCACATCTAAAAAAAACATTTTTTTCACCCAGTAGCTTTGCAAAAAGAAGGAAGTTGTCTCTGTGATTTGGTGCATAACAAATACAGTGTAACAGAAATATAATTTCCAAAAATTTACAAAAGAAAATATGAAAAAATATAAGAAATACATAAAAACACATCTGTTTGTGTGCAGGAAGTGCAAAACTTCCCAGTATCAAGTACAAAGAATTGATAAATTATTGTATTTATCCAGAGGGAAACTGTTGTGCAGCAGCTGCAGTACGAAATAAAACAAAAAATAAACAATAATTATAAAGATCAGAGTGATGCAAAAAACAAACTAACACAATTCCAGAAATATAAACTGGTTCCAGAAAAGGTCGAATCAAAAACATCCAAAGTGTGACATGTTTTTGGGGCACCAGACTCTGAATCAAAGGCCAAAGAGGAAATGACAGAAAACACTGACAGCTGGTTCACTTACCAATTTTGGCGAAAGCTTCTCTGAGTTCCTCTAGCTCCTCCGCAGAGATCGGCGTTGGGGCGGCCATACTGGGAACCTGAAACTGAGACAGAGCACAGAAACATCCTTAAATGTAAAGTGAGAACCTGCAGGACCGGTTGGCAGACGTGTGCGGCGGAGAAGAGCAGGAGGAAGTTAGGATCTCCTGATGTTGTGATGAAAACTGCTCACAGTTCTCACTTCTGCCTGCCTTCAACTTCCTGCTGCTGCTGCTGCTGCTGCTGAACTTCCTGTTGGACAGAGAAGCGTTTCTTTGTGTGTATTGTAATAAGATCTGCTGGTCCCACAAGTGTCTGATGACAGATGCACACACACTATTGACCTAAAAAATTAGTAAAATCAACGCAGCAGAATCAGAGATAAACTATTTGTTATTCCACCCAATCAAAACTTGTCACAACCTTACGCCTACATTACCCATAATGCAGCTCATTCACCAACAGTTCTGTTTGTGTGTTAATGTTGTTAGCAGCAGAGGTCTGGCAATCACACTTCTTTCTAACTCCACACCTCCAGATTTTTTGTTACTTTTCAAACGTGTCGTCTTCAACCGACGCTGACTCAAGTGACATCACTCGAGGACATTTATCGGATGTCACACAGCTCCAGATTTATACTACTATAAACACGTGCAGGAAAACTCCACCACACCCGGAGACACACAGCATCCTCTGGAGATGTTACATGTTAATCAGTGAGATTTCGAGGAGAATGGCAGGTGGATTTCATTTCATTCGTACAGAACCAGGACGGCTGTTTCTAGTCTTTATGCTAAGCTAAGCTAACGGGCTGCTGTAGCTTCATGTGTGGTATCAATCTTTGCATCTCCACAAGAAAGCAAATACCATAAAACTTATAACAAATATAAAACAAAACAAAACTTTTTGGAGATCAGTTTTGTGTGGAAGGAATTAAAGGCCTGTCTCAAATATAGGCCGGTTTAGTTCAGTGGTTTAAGCAAATAATAGCCCGGGCTACTAATTGAAGTTTTATGATACGCTCCCAAAATGTTGAACTATTCCTTTAAAGCTTGAGAAGGAGGCACTGCAGGTAATTTGAGGTTCAGAAATTGATTTTAACTTCCACACTTCTACATTATGTGTTCTAATGTGAAGGTTTTGTGTCTGCAGAAAAGACAAAGCTGCAGATGAGGAAGA
Source organism: Epinephelus fuscoguttatus (assembly GCF_011397635.1). Lineage (NCBI taxonomy): Eukaryota > Metazoa > Chordata > Actinopteri > Perciformes > Serranidae > Epinephelus > Epinephelus fuscoguttatus. Next base: position 37,661,908 of record NC_064764.1, read on the forward strand.
GTGAAGCGATTCAGAGAAGTAGGTGATCACATGACACAGAGGGCATTTTATTTCAGTCTGTGATGATTCACTGTCAGTGTGTGTGTGTGTGTGTGTGTGTGTGTGTGTGTCCTTTTTAGGAGATGGAGTTAAATGTGAACATGGAGGAGGCTGTTAAGAAAGACTCGCTGTGCGTTACACTTCAAACCACAAAGACGACGACTGACTTCAACCTTTAAGACGAGTGATTCAACTTCCTGCTCTGCTCAGAGAGAAACATACACTGATGGTGATGTATGCGGAGAGGAAGTACGACACTATAAAGTCATATATGTGCACATCATACATACTGACAGGTCTGTGCTGTTCAATCAAATGAGGAAAAAGAAATGTCGATTTTACGTCCACATAAGGAAAGTGTCTCTTACAAACATCGTTGCAACACTTTGCAACCACCTAGACACAGTTTGTCTTTCAAAATGAACATTTAAACAAAACCACATTTTCCCCTGACGTTATCTAAAGTGCTTCTGTTAATTAAAATCTACGAAAACTTCACACTGGTCTCAAGATGTGGTCAGTGGTCTCTGCAGTCAAAGTCCTGTGGCTTCCACACCCACTGTTCACCTCGACCACCTCTGCACGAAACAACAACCAAACACCTTCTCTGGACAAAATGCCATCAGTGAACTTGATCCAGGCAGCAATCACTCAGAATTCATTTATAATTTCTTGCAAACTTAATTACAAATTAAATAGTGTTTCTCCAAGTCTTTACCTCGTCTGCCCTCCTCGACAGTAAACCAGAGGATAATTAAACCTGAATCAAACTGTGGTCGACCTGAACAGACTCAAACAGCTCTGACTAACAAACATTGAAAAAAGCAGCTGTGCACGTAATTTGTCCTACTTCACAGCTCAAAGACTTCACATCTGTAGACCGCAGAGCCAATGAGAGGAGAGTAGATTGACATGCCACTTCCTTTTCTGCCACAAAAGTATAAAGTCACACTGGCTGCAACTTTAACGGTTCATTACACTCCTTTGGTGTCAAAATGAGGAGCTAACAGGTGTAAAAAACAGCTGTAAGAGAAATAAAAATCCATGAAACAATGTTCAGGTGTTACTGAGCAGATAAAACTTTACCTTAATCTGTTATATTTGATAACTCCATGCTGTCATTATTTTTGGTCAACTCAGCTATGGATATATCTACAATAAGATAATATTGACCCATTTGTCCATCAGAGTGTGGAGGAGATGAGGACTAAAAGCTCCAGTGTGGATTTAGGGGATATATTGGTGGAAATTTAATATAATGAGTATATTTTATTTAGTGTATAATCACCTGAAAATAAGAATCATGGTGTTTTCGTTAACTTAGAATGAGCTGTTTATATCTACATAGGGAGCAGGCCCTCATCTCTGGAGAACACCATGTTGCACCATCATGTTTCTACAGTAGCCCAGAATGGACAAACCAAACACTGGCCACTATAGTTAGCAGCCTCTCAGCAATAAAAGCATTAGAAACTTTTCTTCTTTTTAGGTGATAGGCTAGTGGCCTGTCTCCACTGAGTCAAGCCGTGCCAGAGAAACACTGATCTTTTAACAGCTTCAGTGTTTTAAGCGGTTTATAGCAGCTAGTCTGTTTGTTTTGGAGTAGAGTCGTCGTCTGTGGATAATTCAGCTCCTGGTAAAAACCTCCTGAATGTCTGGACTGTAAGTTGTAATTATAACAATAACATTTTTTTAAATATAGCACCTTTCACAGAAATAAAAGTCATAGAGTGCTTTAAAAATGCAATAAAACAATAAAACAGACCAACAATAAAACAATCAATCAATAAAATCAAAGGCAACAAATTGAAAGTAAAAGTAAAGACTATAAAACACAGAGCAAACACAGGTCACTGAGGACCCAAAGAGACACACAAAGGAACAAGCAGCTGACCAGTGATACTCAACTTGTGGCCGGTGGGCCAAAACCATCCAACCATTTTATAACTTACAATAAAATTCAAATTAATTCACACTGGGACTGACGACCGTGCGCCTGATGGAAGAAAGTTCCATAGAAGTGGAGCCGCCACTTCAAGTGTAGAGCGGAGGACAGCTGATGGGTCCTGGTCAGGAGACCTAAGAGACCTACCTGTCAATCAACAAATCAATGAGGTCTTAATCTAACTGAAAACAAGCTGAGCTGCAACAGTTTCGTCTTCAACCTGCTTCTACATCTGACACATTCATGTTGCATCACGTCCATTAGTTCAAGATGCAGCAACGTGTGATTTCTTGCAGCAGATTCTGGAGGCTGAGAGGACGGACGAGGAGCGGATTTATCAGAAGTCGACTGTTTCCTGTTTGTTCTCAGCTCAGCCTTAATGATAAAATATAAATGATTTCCTATATGAAAAGTTCTTATGCATCAGACTAAAGATCAAACCACAGCAGCCCACAGCTGTGAAGATTTTATGTGTTGATTTAGTCCTGTCAGATCAGATATCTGCTTGTCCTGAATATTTTTTGGGCATCGAAGCTTCATGGAGAAATATCCTCAATTAATCAAAGTGTTTGCATCTGCCATGTGTAAACTGATGTGACAATAAGCCACTCTGTTAGCATGTAGGTCACAGTAACATCAGACATAATAGCTACAAAAAAAAGCTGAGATAGTTGAGATATAAGGCATAAAATGGAGGATTCAAACAATGATTTGAAACACTTTCCTTCCTGCTCCTGCGCCCTGATTGGCTGCTGTCAGACTGATGCAGTATATCTGTCATCAGCAAGATGATGAGCTCATTATCTGAACACTTCTTTATAACATAATCTCTTTAATCTTTGTGTTTGGGGAACAAAACAAGTCCTTAAGTCTAGTGGCATTTGATATAAATATCAAACAAGTTTATCACACATCAGCCCTGACGTTACTTCTGCTCTTCGCTCTGCCCTCACATGAACTATTAGGACATTTAAAAGCTCAGTCTCAGCTTTAAAAGAAAGCAGGAAGCCTGAATTTAAACAGACCACTGACACCTTTTTAAGGATGTTTTTAAGAGACATTTAGTGTCTCTCCCAGCTCTGACTGCAGGGACACGTGTCTGCAGTGAGTCCTGCAGCTCTGTCCTGTCTAAGGTGCAGAAGCAGAAATGAAACCAAGCACCTTAAATGAACGTTCAGTTCTCTTCATCTCCGTCTGAGCTGATTTTAGTGACATGACTCAATCTGACATTTTAAGGTGCAAAACTGCTGCACTTTTACCTTATTTGTCCATAGAAACCACATCAAGAGGAAGTTAATCAGTTAATCAAAAAACTGTGAGATCAATCAGTTACAAGAATAACTGGCTGCAGCTCCACAGCCACTCTGTCACAGCCACCTCTGATATTTTTAGGAGCTACAATGAAACAGAAAGTCTAATGTTAGAAATGAAACTTGCAAAATAAAGTTTAGAGATTTCTGCTTTCAAACTGAGAAAACAAAGCAAATTCTCATTTGGTCTGATTAAACAAGACAGATTAAATAATTGTGTCACAACTTAGGTAAAAATAAAAAACAGTTGTTGGTGTCAGCTTCTTAAATTTAAGAGCTGCTGTTTTTTCCGACTTTTTTTTACACTGTAAACTTCAGACAAAATGAGACATTTGAAGGGGTTAACATAACTCGAATATTAGTCAATAATAAAACTAATCGTTGGTTGCAGCCTGGAGCCACTCAGGTTTTACAGAAATCAGCCACCTCTGATATTTTACAGGAACACTGTGAGATTTAGGCCAGTGGTTCTAAACTGGACACGGGGTCCAGATTTCTCTTTAGTCATTAGTTCAAGGTCCACACAGTTTAATTTATTCAGCATCATACTTGTGTTTGGTCATGTCGTAAAGCTAGTTTACTGTCTCTGTTAAGTAGCTGTCTGTTAGTCACTCACTCTATAGCAGGCACTTCAAAATAAAAACCCAGTGCTGAAAATTCACTGTACTTAAAAATAAAGTTGCGGTCCATTCAAAATGGGCCCGTGACCCACCAGTTGGGAACCACTGATTTAAGGTGATAAAGTGGTATCTAGTGGTGAGGACTGCAGACTGCAACCAGCTGAAACTTCTCCTGGTTAGAATTCCTTCAGTGTTCATTGTTCAGGTTTTTACCAGGAGCTGAATCCACAGAGGTCTCCTCCTCTACAAAACAAGTGAACCAGGTCGTTTAAACCTCTAGAAACACTGAATAAAGCTTTTTAATGTTACAAATTAGTGTTTCTCCGACGCTGCTCATCGCAGAGAGGCCTCTAACTATGGTGGCCAATGTGAAAATGTGAAATTGCAAAAGTGAAAGGCCCTGTCTAGAGCCAGTGTTTGGTTTGTCCCATTTGGGCTTTTGTAGAAACGGCTCATTCTAAGGTAGTGTAAACACAAAAATTCTTATTTTCAGGTGATTATACACTAAAGAAAACACTTATTATATGATATTCCATTTCTGCCAACATATCACACTAAATCCAACACACTGGAGCTTTAAGGAGCTACAACGAAACAGAAAGTTGAAAATGCAACTTGCAAAATAAATTTTTGGGGATTTCTGGTTTCAAACTGACAAAACAAACAGATCCTTTGGTCTGTTTGGACATGACAGATTAACTGTCATCACTAAAAGCATGAATGTTTTTTTAATGGAAATAAACTGTCACAACCACAAAGACACAACTTCACTTGATGCAAATTCTCTCCCACGGTGAGTTACTGAGGAGCAGACACAGACAGTGATGTGAATCCATCTTTAAGAATCTATCAATCTGATCAGCTAAATGGTTTTAATGACTCTAGTTCAGGTCATGTGACTCGAGTCTACACTTCTGCAATACCAAAAATACTCCATCACAAGGAAAAGTCTAGAGTTATTGCACTTCAGTAAACATACACAAGTATTATTACTAAAGAAGTACATAAAGAAATACTTTATAAGATTAAATTAAGTACTGTAGGAACAATCTGTGAGATAAATACTGAATACAGCTGTCAGATAAATGTGGAGTAAAAAGTATATTTCCATCTGATATGAATTAGACTGAGGTACAAAGTGGCAGAAAGTAGAAGTATAAACCTGACTTTAACTGCAGCACTTTTGTAAATGTACTTAGTTACTTTCCACCGCTGGCTGTCACTACATTTTTGAGTCACGTTAAGACACTAAAACAGGGCCTCCTGTAAGCAGCGTGGCGTGCGTAAAGCAGATTTGCATGTGCTGAGCCTCATCAGCATGCCTCACACGTGTCATTAACTAAATCCACGGCATTATCGAACATAAAGAGTAAAAGCCTGATGAAACTCGGAGGCCTGAGCTGACATGAGTTTCTGCTTCTGGAGGGATTTTTTTTTTCTTTTGCAGTTGAAGTGAAGCTAACCGCAAACTTCCTTTTACAGCTCGCTGCAGTGGTTCAACTTCTCCTTCCTTACCCCTGAAGGCCTCATTCTGCCTCTGACTGCTCTGAATCTTTTCAGCTCTTTAAAATAGTTTGAAATGATTTTTGTGTAAAACGTGCACAAAGTTATAAACAACGTGAGCGATGCAGGTTTAGTTTTCAGTTGCTACTGTGTGTTTGTTTATGAAGTCGGACTGTTCATGAGAACAAACCTGGACTGCAGTGACGAACATTCGGGGTCTGGATTATGAAAATGTGTGCAATATGCAAAAACATGAGAAAACAAACACGTCTTCCTCTATTGGTCTTTTCTGCCTTTCCATTTTCACACAAACAAACAGAATTAAATAGAAATCCTCTCGAGTGTCTCTCAGCTCACAGTGATGCCTTCAGGAACACCTGCATGGACCCAAGGCCACCTGATGTCATGTTTGGTTACCTGAGAGGTGAGGTGAGACGGCTGGTGATCTCTAGGCGTGGAGGATGATCAGTCTCTGCTCCGTCTGGCTGCTGTGCTGCTCACTGCTTGACAGGCAGCGCACTGAGTCGCCGCTGACAACGCATCTATTCAAATCTACGAGGAAGGAAGTGACATGCAACACTTCAGAAACAGGAATGAAAGGCGTTTTGTCTTTATATGGCAATGCACGCTGGCTGCGAGTCAAGGTGACCCCCAGTGCCAGGTTCTGGATGTTGGAGACGTGTTTTACAAGATTCAGAGCACCGTCAGGGAGGTTCAGGTGTCACAGGACAGAGAGCTTCAGTTAAATTTCTGTCACATACAGAACAAGGTGGAGACTGAGACCACTTCAGAAATCTGATCAACTGTCAATTAAACTTAAGTATTTCGGTGCAAGGACCCTGCTCCGTTTATTATTATTATTCCATGTGAAGAATCTGAAGAGAATGTCTGCCCTTCTGTTCCTCAAATATGATGTTAACTAATGGCTGGAAATGTGATTTTGCAGAACATTATGATGTCACAGTAAAGCTGACCTTTGACCTTTTAGGTATAAGACGTCATCACTTCATCACTTTATCCTGTTAGGCATTTTTGCAAAATTACAGTAGGTGCAGAAGCAATAGAGACAGACAGGTGTTTAACGAGACAGACAGACAGGTGTTTAGAGAGACAATCAGGTATGTAGAGAGACAGACAGGTGTTTAGAGAGAGAGACAGGTGTTTAATGAGACAGACAGGTAGGTTGAAATACCAATAGGTAGAAACAGGCTGGTGGAAAAAGGGGGAGGGAAGACAGACAGACAGACAGACACAGAAACAGACAGGCAGAAAAGAGTAGTAGTCAGGTAGACAGGTAGTTTGATATGCCAGACAAGAAAGGAAAATAGAGAGACAGACAGGTAGATATGAGGACATACTAGTAAAAAGACAGGTATGTTAACAGGTAGTCCAGGGACAGACAGGTAAGTTGACAGGTAGTCCAGGGACAGACAGGTATGTTAACAGGTAGTCCAGGGACAGACAGGTAAGTTGACAGGTAGTCCAGGGACAGACAGGTATGTTAACAGGTAGTCCAGGGACAGACAGGTAAGTTAGTAAGAAAGGCAGATGGGTGAAGAGAGACACACTGGAGGGACAGACAGATGAAGGAGACAAAAACAGAGAGGAAGACAGACAGGTGCATGTTTTAGACACCTAAGACATGCACCTCAAATACACCAAAACCTCCTTAAAGTGTCGGTAACGTGATCTTTTGCCCGCTTTTTCCCGGTAAATGACCCGTTCGGACAGCTCCATCTTGTTTGTTGTGTTTGTGGTGCTCCGGAGCGGATGCTAGCTAACAAGCTAACAAGCTAACAGTAACGTTACGTTCACCTGAGGATTTTTTGAGCCAATCAGGAGCAGGTGTGGAGGTTGAGCTGAGCTGATTGGTCGGATTTCTGTCCGTCACAGGTGAGAGGAACGAACACACACACACACACACACACACACACACACACACAGAAAAGAGATGAATGAGTGAATGAAAGTTTTGGTTGCTATGACCGTTGCTAAGGAATCTGCGGTACCGGAAACTGAAGAGTCTCCGCAGTAAGATATTATATTATTATTTTCTTTTACAATTAATTTGTGTTGATTTTAACCAACATTAGCCACTACTTAATAAAATGTAAATCGTATTAGCCTAATTGTAGTTTTGATGAGTCATAGATCTAACATATTAACTAAGTTAGTTAATGGCCGTTGCTAAGGGGTCTATTAATTTAGAAACTGAAAAGTGAAGGCTCTGTAGTTAGGTATTACAAAATTATGACCTTTTTAAAATAATTATAGTTGAAATCAAACTAGTATTAGCCATTAATCATTCGCATTTGCTGTTATTTTGATGAGTCATATATACGGCTAACTAGCTAACTAACTAGTTAATCACCGTTGCTAAGGTGTCTGTTGAACCAGAAACCGGAAGTAAAGGTCTCAGCAGTTAGATTTTTTTTTATAATTGTCGTCTTTTGTTACTCGGTTTTAAACTCGCATTACTCATTAGTTATTAAAATATCAAGTCGTATTTATTTCAGCTGTAGCTTTAATGAGTCATAGAGCTAACTAACTCTGGTTAATGACCGTTTCCAAGGTGTCTGTTGAACCGGAAACTGAAAGTCAAAGTCTTTGCAGTTAGATTTTTTATTATTATTATCGTCTTTAAATTAATTGTCGTTGATTTTAAACTAGCATTAGCCATTAATTAAAATATATATATGACGTGTTAACCTAGCTGTAGTTTTGAAACCATCCTGCGTGCAGGGACGTGGATTTATTATGCAGAGGGAAATATTGTATTTTTTACCCCACTACTTCATCTGACTGGTGTGGTGTTAAAGAAAACACATGATAAGCACACAGAGTACATTTGAAACAATTCAAGGTCCAAATAAAAACCCCTCAGATTTACCTGAACAACCAGTGCTCCTCATAAGAATAAATACCTGTCATTAAAGAACCCTGCTGTATGTGTACATCCTGTCATCTGCTGCACAGAAACACCTAAATGTTTTTGACTTTCAGCGGAATCAGACACAGTCTCATCATGTCGTCTGAACACATCTGTCTTCTCCGGAGGCCTCTGCCCCCCAGAAGGTTCCCTCCCATCGTAAAAACCTCTCCTGCTCCCACAGTGTCAGGTACACTCACTTCTCATCATTACAGATTGACACAAACATACGTCTGTGGGGATTCACAACTGTCCTCAGCAAAGATGCATCGTTTGTTTGATATTTCTGCTGCCAAATAGTAAAATAAGTAAATTGCTCACATCTTTCCTTGGAGTTTGGGTCACACAGACACGTCAGGCTGCAGAGACTTTGATCGGTCACTGAGCAGATTTGACAGACAGTGTGTTTCCTCACGTTCATTTGCCTTTGAATTCCTTTGACACCACCAAATTGCCTCAATTATTTTGGCTAAATGGACGATGATTATGTGTCCATCAAGTCATAAGTCTTCGAATAGAAAACAAAATGGACGTAAATCTGGTTAAGATGGTCAGCTCTTTGCTACAAGATGAAAACGCAGACAGACAGAGTGATCAGATTGATGTAGTTACAAACCTGTAATTTAAGAAACCAGAGGAGAAGACAGAGAGAAATGAAAAAAATATATGCTTTTAATGAAACATTTACAAGAGGAAAAATAGCTTAATATAAATAATTATAAACACAGAATGAATGTCAGATATGATGCAGATCTTAAAGCCACAGAGTGAAGAAATTGACCTGAAGAATGAATACTACGTCACTTAAAAGATGTTGCTATAAGATGAAGGAAACATGCAAATGTAACATGGTTTACAGAAACACACATTGCCAACATTGCTTTCTCTGACACATGGGCTGCAGTTATTACCACATAAGACAGAAAAGCAGCAACTCCTCACTTGATGAAGCTGAAATCTGCCTCCTGGCCCTGTCAGGCTCATTAAATAATGTGTTATACCTCATTAGAGTGATCCACACACATGTAAAAACCTCACAGTGACAACAAGACTCCAGAGAATCACTGGGACAGGCTAAGAAATAGTTCAGCACATCACCTCACAAAACACAGCAACATGTTTTATACTTATTTGGATTCAATAAAAAAGATAAAACATGTTGGTAAGTTAACTTTGGAGGAGCTGGAAGGTGGATTTTGTTCCCTCTGGACTGAGCCAGACTGGCTGTTTCCCTGTTTCCAGTCTTTATGCTAAGCTAAGCTAACCAGATGAACATGTGACTCTCTGCAAGAGGGCAAATATTTCAAGAAATGTCAAATTATTCTCTTTAAAAATGCAGCAGTGAGTCTGAAAATATGCTGTCTCAAGCTCCGTTTAAATGAATCACAGCGCAGTCAGACACTGACACTAAAACACACTGATGAGTCAGTGGTTAGCACATGATGAGGACGTCACATCAGCAGCAGAGAATGAAAATCGACAATGAACGGTGTTGTAATTATTTCATAAAACGTTTGCTGGAAGTGAAGAAAAGAGGAAGTTACAGTCAGTGGCCCAATTCAGGAGGAGCACTGAGGTTTAGTGAGCTGAAGCTGCTCCTCCTCCATCACTTTCTTCACATTCTGCAGACAGACGATTTAAACTGAAGATACACTGTTGTTGAAACGTTATTAATCTGCTGCCACAGATGTTAGATGTGTGAGAGGTGTAGACGCGAAAATCAGGGCCTGGAAGTGGGCCAGATGGCTCCCAACCTCGTCTTCTACTTCTCCTGCAGATCGTCCTCTGAGTTGAATTAGTACCTTAGGTTCAGCTGGCTAACACTTAGAGAAACACTGGAGTCGAGTAGAATCAGGTGCATTTGAGTTTAATGTGTTCACAAGCAACAACACATACAACTCATTGAGTCAGGCTCCGGAGCACGACTGAAGTTTCGCTCTCTGCGTTCTCTCTTTTATGCTGGTGAAGATTCGAGAGAATCTCCACCCTTTTCCTTTAATCCTTCCCACCTAAACCCAAACCTATTGGTGGCAGATCCTTTTGTTTTTAGCCTTTTCCCATCTGGTCCAAATCTATTGGCAGTAGGCCCCTTGGGCCCTTGCCCAGACATGACCTAGGCCTGGAAATCCCTAAATTCCCCCACCATTAGATTTGAGCCTGGTTTCACTTTATTTTTTAAAAATATATAAAACTTGGGGACTTTCTCTATACAGTCCCCTGTGTGTCCATGCAATGTGAGCTTAGAATGTGTGTCATGCAATACAAACATTAAAGAGTATGTGTGTGTTATTATTAAACAATACATGGTGTGGTATATGTGTGCTCTTCAATGTGAATGCATAACCCTGTGTTATGAATACATAAACTTGTATAACATTGTTTTATCACACATAGATGCATAACAAACAGTTTTATAGAACATAAAACATGGTTATATGTACTTCACTCTTAATCAACTTATGCAGGTTAACACCTTTACCTGATTAAAGATTAAGTCTTACACTACAGAGGACTCCTCTGTATGTCCCAATGCTCCTTCAGGTTTCTTTACAAACAGATGTTATTTAGTCTGAGGGGTTTGTTGTGTCCACGGAGAGCAACAAGCTCAGCTGACCTCCACTCCTCCCCTCAGCAGGTGCAGCCGTGCAGTCACTGCTCCTGGATCAGGGTGATGCAGGTCCGAGGGGATCCAGCAGGCAGGGAGCTGGCAGCCCCGCCCACCCCTCTGCAGCCCAACACCTCCACCCTGCTGACGGACAAAATCACTGAGGCGTTTCCCTGTAAACCGCCACGCCTCCGCCCCAACAACCCTCTGCTGTCGCTCCTTCACTCAGGTGAGACTCAATATCATCACATCCAAAACTGAAGATTTCACTTTCATATTAACTCGAACTTGTATTTTGACAGATCAGCGCTTCCTTCCTCCGCCACCAACTTTCTGCCTCAGTGACTTCCTTCAGAGCCATAATGGCGCCCAGGACAGCTCCCAGTCACCTCCAGTCTGACACCAACCAGAGCCACACACTGAGGTCTGCAGCCAGGAGGCTCTGAATATCTACAGGAAGAACTTGTGTTGTAATGTTAACTTTACTCAGAGTTAGGCTTTGCAGAAGTTTGAGGAAAATAGTTTAAAAATATTCAGACAAAGCCAAAAATAACTCGTTACCAAGCAGCAATAGATTAGTCATTATACAAACTCAGCATGATCCAGTGCCACAGAACTTTATTGTAATTTCTTTTCTTTCTTTTTTTTTGTTTTTAAAGATATGTATTGGGGCATTTTGCCTTTAATGAATTTGGGACAACGACGACTTCAAAGTTATATAACTTTGTCTCAAAGGCCTAAATCTAAATCCAGCACATAACCAGAGTTCAGGAGGGAGTAACTGTCTTAGTGGTTGAACGTTGGCTCCTCCACATGGCAAACAGAGGTAACTGTTTAAAACATCCACCCCAACAACATGTTATTTATTTATTATATGTGTGTGTTTATTTTTGCCTGGCATCACATCTTTATTTCAAATGTGTGTTATAATGAATTAAATAAATAAATAAAAGCACCCTTTTAAGGGGTTTTAGGTTGGATAACAGGTATATTTCCAATTACCAAAAATAAAAAGGTAAACGTATGTTTTTGAAAAATGCATTCATTTTTTGAGTATGTATGTGAGTATATTTGCCTGGCATCACTTTTATTTTAACGTGTTGTCATAAAAAAATATTATGGAGTATATAAGTAATCTACATAATTAAATACATTAAATATAATTTAATATAACTATATATACATATATATTACAGTCATGAAAAAGAAGGTTAACAAACAAAATATTTTTGTAAAATTTAATCTAAGTCATTGTCTTAACTAATATATGTATGCATGTTTATTTACCTCGCATCACATCATTAATAAATTAATTAACTGATTAATGAATAAATAAATAAATAATCTGAGGAGTTAAAGATGGATATTGACTGAGTAATATTGGGGCTATTATGGATTATACAACTATATATTTTATATTATATTACTCATTATTATTTTATTATGTATATATACACTTATTTTATGTTACCAATTATTAAAACAAACAAACAAATGGTTTCCTAAAATTTATTATGTTATTTTCTTGCCTGACATTACTCTTATTTTAACATACGACAATATTGCAATAGATAAATAAAAACTCATTTTAAAGGTGTGGGGTGGACATTGAATATTATCGTGTCTTTAATGGATTTCATAAACTACATATTTTATATTTATATTTTTTATTATTCTTTTATTTTACAAACTAATAAAACAAGAAGGTAAAAACACACAAAATATTTTTGTAAATTTTGACATATATTATTTTCTTATCTTTTGTGCGTGTATTTGTCTGACATCACTTTTAACGTGTTGTAAAAAATAAATAAATTACAGTCATGTGTTGATGACGTGTAGGTAAACAAACGCTGAGCCAATCACAGAGCGACAGCTCGGTCAGCTGACCGCAGCTTCCGGTGTAGTGTTGTGTTGTCAAGATGGCAGGACACGAACATCATCACCACTTTTCTCTGTGTTTCTGTGATTTAATGAGGTAAAACTTTCTCCTCTCGGTGTCTCGTTGCTTCGCTGAACAGATTAAATGTTATCAAACCGGAGAGTTAAAGAAATAAACTCATGAACACGAGCTAACTGCTCAATGCTAACTTTAGCTTCATTAGCAGCAAGGTGGCTAATCTCAAAGTTACAGTAAACTACAGTCTGGCGGTTAAAGTCCGGTGGTTAACGGCCCCGGTGGTGTCACTCAGCCCGCTCACAGCCCTCTGTGTCCCCCTCCTTAGGTTGTTGTGGTCCCTGGTGGTCCCCTGCGCCTACCTCAGCCTGCTCCTGACCCTCGTCCTGCTGCTGCTCCTGCTGGGGGTCCGGATGTGGCTGCAGGGCCGCCGCAAGGCCCGCCGGGCTCGGGACGGTGGACCCGCGGTGGCCTTCTTCCACCCGTACTGCAACGCGGGAGGAGGCGGGGAGCGGGTCCTCTGGTGCTCCCTGAGGGCCCTCATGCACCGGTACAGTCTATACTGCTATCTGTCAGTGGGGGAAAGTTAATAAGTACATTTACTTAAGTTTTAAGGTACTTGTACTGTACTTGAGTATTTCCATTTTCTGCTACATGATATCGGTACTTTTGCATAATAACGAGTTTATAAACACTACTAACAGGCAACATCAACAGATCAAGAGCATATACTGTATAAAATAACAGACGGAGCTACTGTGACGCCACCAATTGGTTTGTGGACTCCTGTTTTGAAGCCTCCATTGATGTATGAAGAGACCTGGATGCAGTGCTGGAGGCAGGACTCTGTTCATCCCTATGAAAGTTGTATGAAGTTGCCAGTGTCTCATTAACCTGAAAAAGCTTTTCTTAGTATGAAATTATCAGAATGATCGGTGCTGCCTCCACAGAAGTGGGCCCATAGAGGCTAGAGGGAAGACGTCCAGTTTAGCTCTGCTAACTTCAGTGGGGATAAAATGGTTTCATCTTGTGGCTCTTCTAGACTTTCCAAATGTTATCCGACCAAATGACCAAAATCCTGATCAGAACAAGTCAGTTTGCAGAGGCTGTGGTGCTCAAAAAATTGTATCCACTTATTTACAGATGTCTCTTTCACTGTAAGTCTATGGAAGAAGGTCTTTTTGGGCCCCATAGCATCATGGGATGGGGAGCAGAAATTGCAGTACCACTGTTTGGCCACTACGAAATCTGGCTTCACAGCCTGGCTCACTTCCTGGGGGCCTGGGGGCCTGGAGTTCGGCATTTCACCCATCACCATTTTGGTTTTTGGAGCGACCATATTTTAGGAGAAAGGGGTGGATCTGACTCAGACTGTGGTGACGCCTCACAGACAGTCTGTCACTCAAGGGGCTCCACACTTAATTATGAGTAACTATAAGCCTTAATAAAACATAAACAGGTGAGTTATATAAAAAACAGCCGTCTACAGTTGTCATGAATGTTGAAATTAGCTACAGAGGCCAAACTGTTTTTGTACCGGGCTGTAAACATGTTTATTTCTGCTGTAAATTTGAACATGTCAACATTTTACACATACTTACATTAAAAAAATGGTTTCAGGTTTTGGTCATAATAAAAATTTTGTTCGACCAAATGATAATAGTAATTGTTTAATCCTTTACACCATGATACTGTGATATTTCCTGATACTGTTAGCGTACTGTCAAACTCTCACACCGTTGCAACCCCACTGTGGAAATAAGGTCATTTATTCAACAGCAATTAAAAATATTGTCACTTAGCTAACATCAGCTAAGAGGTAACAGAAACAGTAGAAATCACACAATAACCAACTGAGGCTTAAATCTAATGAATGACTGAAACTGATTCATGTTTTTCTTCCTCTCCTCAGTTACCCCGGCATCTCCTTCGTGGTTTACACGGGCGACCAGGGAGTGACCGGTGAGCAGATTCTGGAGGGAGCCCGACAGCGTTTCAACATCACGCTGCCTCGATCAGTCACCTTCGTCTTCCTGCGTCACCGCTCGCTGGTGGAGGCCAGCTCCTACCCTCACTTCACCCTGCTGGGACAGAGTGGCGGCTCCATGTTCCTCGGTGAGTCCGAGCCACAACATGTGACTTATAGTAAATTCTGACATGGATGGAGGTCGTGCGCTCAGTTACAGTTACACTGTGTGTGTGTGTGTGTGTGTGTGTGTGTGTGTGTGTGTGTTGTAGGCTGGGAGGCATTGACGGCCTTCGTTCCCGACCTGTACGTGGACTCGATGGGCTACGCCTTCACTCTGCCTATCTTCCGCTACCTGGGAGGCTGTAAGGTGGCGAGCTACGTTCACTATCCCACCGTCAGCACCGACATGCTGTCTGTGGTCAGAGAGAGGAACCCCAGGTAACGCTGCACAAGAAAACCTGTCATTTAAAACACTGTGGGCGGGACTTAGTGATGATTGATCTTAAGAAATGGGGTTGTATGACGTGCTTATCCATAGACAGTATATTACCTACAGTAGATGTTAGTCGGCATGTCCCTCAGAGGCTTCTGTAGTTATATTTGGGAAGAAAGAAGCATTTTAGTTTGAGTGTAAATCTGAAACTGAGAGAAAATAGTTTTAGTTTAGCAGGTTCAGTTTGGACGTTCGCTTATAAAACACACACCAACCTTCTGTCTTCGTCCTGTTTGATTCCAGATTCAACAACGCTGACTTCATCTCCAGAAACCCGGTGCTGAGCGCAGTGAAGGTGGTGTACTACTGCTGCTTCGCCCTGCTCTACGGCCTGGCCGGCTCCTGCAGCGACGTCATCATGGTGAACTCCACCTGGACGCTGGGTCACATCCTGGCTCTGTGGCGCTCGCCGAGCCGCACCAGCATCGTCTACCCGCCCTGCGACGTCAGGGCCTTCCTGGACATCCCGCTGGACGAGGAGGAGGATGAAGAGGAGGTGGAGGAGGAAGGCTGGGAGGAGCTCGGACGGGAGGAAGAGGAGGGAAGGGACAGGAAGTGCCACTCCATCGTGTCGGTGGGTCAGTTCCGGCCGGAGAAGGACCATCGGCTGCAGATCAGGGCGTTTCACAAATTGCTGGGCAGGAAGGAGGGCGGGCCCGGGGGGCGGGAGTCTCTGCGCCTGGTGCTGATTGGTGGATGCAGGAACCAGGAGGATGAGGAGCGGGTGCTGATGCTGCGGGGTCTGTGTCAGGAGCTGGGTGTGACCGACCGCGTCGACTTCAAACTCAACGTGCCCTTTGAGGAGCTGAAGAGAGAGCTGGTGGACGCCACCATCGGTCTGCACACCATGTGGAACGAACACTTCGGTATCGGTGAGGAAAACAACACACACACACACACACACACACACATACACATTGGCCTGTAACTAAATGCTTCCATTCACATGATAGGTATCAAATGAAGTTTTCTGTCAGTATCAGTGTAAGGGCACTGGTGTCGTTACTTTTAAAATGATACTCAGCTGTTGATGCGTCAGGAGTTAAATTCCTCTCTGTGTCCAGGTGTGGTGGAGTGTATGGCTGCAGGCACCATCGTTCTCGCTCATAAGTCTGGAGGTCCGAAGCTGGACATCGTGGTGCCATACGAAGGCGGACAGACGGGCTTCCTGGCCGACAGCGAGGACAGCTACGCCGCTTCCATGGAAACCATCCTGGCGCTGTCTCCGTCGGCCAGACTGGAGATCCGACGTAACGCCCGGCGCTCTGTGGAGCGATTCTCCGACCAGGAGTTTGAGGCTTGTTTCCTCGCTGCCATGGAGTCTCTGATGGGTAAACTGGAGCGATGAAGAGGAGCAGACGAGGCCCAGCGTCCACCAGGGACCAGGACTTTAATTAAATGCATTCTCGAGCACAGATTTTTGTACTGAAGCAGCGAGGTCATGAAGTGTGACACACAACAGAGAAAGAAGGTGATGTTATAAAGAGGAGTCCCGCGTGGACGCCCACAGATAAAATGTTCTTCATATCTGCTGTGATCAATCAGCAAACACAGAATACATTTCCAGTGACTCTGCATGTGTCAAACTCACAACGACTGTTCACCAAACAAACAGAAACATGGAGGAGCAGCAGAGACGGAGGCTCCTCTGCTCACACACAGCTCACAGGGCTGATTGTCTGTCAGGTGTAAACGGGGTGAGTTTCTGTTGCAGCTCCAGAGACTCAGAGAAGCAGATCCTGAACTTTAAATGTAAAACATAAACGTTACATGTGTTCACCATGAAACTGTCTTTGTTAATGTGTTGAAGTGACTTCAGCCAAAAGCTTAGAAGAGATCTCAAGCTTCAGGAAACTTTGTGTTAAATCACATTGTTCACCAGTGGGATGTGACATTTCCGAGTTGAAGTACTTTGAGATTTGAGGAGTTGGTTTTCTTAGCTGGATGAGAATATCGTCATTGCCTTTATATCTCTGTTATGCTTGGTACAGGAGCTGTTGAGCTTAGCTTAGCACAAAGGCTGTGAGCAGAGGGAAACTGTCAGCCTGCAAACAAAGAGAAAAAGTTCATCTTCAATCTATCTGTGCTGAAGCACGTGGGGAGAGCAGATGGAGCCACTGGTCTGTGTGGGTTCATGAGAGGAAACATATATTAATATATACACAGTGTATTAACATGTTTCTCCTCCATTGATGTAAGTTGTGATGATTGGTCTTTGTGGTATTTGTCCCTCCTCTACTATGATTGGACGGCTGGGTCACTAGAAAAAACGCCACCAAAGACGCAGCACTCAAAGCCTTGTTGCCCCGCTGGTGTTTGTAGTAGATTTCTAAATTCGTGTTGCTGCCATTGCAGAGAATTAGGTCCCGTTTATACGACAACGATTTCAACTGAAAACGGTAAACTTAAGTTGCGTTGTGGCCAATTGTTTACATGACAACGGCGTTTTGGGTGCCTGAAAACACAACGTTTTGAAAACGGGTTCCAAAGTGCTTTTTTTTTTTTTTTTTTTTGGAAACGGCACTGTCTCCGTTGTCATGTAAACTTGCAATACGCAGTTCCTCTGAAAACAGAGGCGTTTCGCTTCCAGTCACTAGGCATGCGCGAGAAAGTCGAGCATCACAGCAATGATGGCGGACTCCGGAGCTCTGTTTGTGCTGCTCACCCTGTTGAATTTATCAACACTTCCCCATCATAGTGTAGATATACTGTGGCAACCCCACCTCGTCGTCCGTCCAGACAAACGTTTGTGTGGTTGCCATTTTGTTTGTTTATACAGCGCGGCTCTGTAGAAGGAAGCGTAAGCGTCACATCACCAACTACTGGCCTGGCATGTATACTGCAGTGCGTTTGGTCATTTTTGCGAATCCGTGTGCACGGCGATTGTTATCAAAACGTTGTCGTCTAAACTCGGAACTTTTTTCAAAACAAAAATGAGAAACGATTCTGTTTTCAGTGGATCGTTTTCGTGTAAACATGGCCTGAACAAAATGCACTGGCCTCAAGAAAAATGCTTTGGCGGACATGGCCCCTAATCATTTTGTTTACAGGTACAAAAGTGAGCACAGTCAGCAACTTAACTTCACTTTGTCTTCATAGGTTTCTGTTCAAATGTAGCAAAGAATTTTACCCAAATTTCCTGAAAATCTGGAAAATAAAACACAAACAAATGCTTTTTTCTAAAAGAAAAAGAGGTGATTGAAAAAGCTCCGGTCAAAACACAAACATAGGAAAACCACGTGGATGAAAACCTGATGGAAACATGAGATTTCTGTTTGTTTTGTTTCCACCCTCCACTAGAAGCTTCTCTAGCTCTACATGTGTTTAAATACTTAAGATACAACATGTAAATGTAATGTAAATCAGACCGCTCTTGGTTATGCTCGGCTATCAGTTTCCCCCTGCTTCCAGTCTTTGTGCTAAGCTAACTCATGTTGGACATATCTGGAAATGAATCTTCTCATCAGACTATAAAGCATATTCACTTCCCAAATGTTCTTGTAAGGTGTTTAATTAAATTGAGAGTTACATTCCAAATATCTTTTTGTTTGACACCACTGACGTGTGAAGTTATTCAGATTTTAATTATAGTTATTTATGAAGATGGTAGTATTCTTAATGATTCCTAAATAGATGTGAAAGGGTTTGTGATGTTAGTTTTCCTGACAGAGTCACTGAAATGAAGATGTTTTTTTATGCACTTTGAAGAAGCACTTAAGTGTGTTTGGGTTTAAGGTGACGGCCAAATCAATCTTTATTTAAATGTAGTTTCACTTCCTGCATTCCTGTTAGTAACGAGGTCGAGGCACAGAGATGTGAAAGTGTGTGAAATATTAAGGAATCTTTATTTTGAAAGAGACATTGTTACTGTTTAAGGTTGTTTATGTAGAAGTAAGATTCAAATACTGCAATAAATACAATCATCAACACGTCATATTAACTGTCTGTTATGTGTGTGAAACAGAGTTAAAGCACAGAAAGGTACAAACATTACTGCTGCTTGTTAAACAATATCTTCCATATAACTGCTCTGTGCCAGAGTGAAGCATTAAAATCAGAAGTCACGCTGAAGCTGATGTTAAAGGAGACGTCTGCTGATTTTCAGCTTTTTCCAAATGTCACAAAATCCCATAAAAAGATTCAATCCTACATAAACCGTCCTGCTGCCACAGATACTCACTAGAGCACCAAATGTGGATTAATCCGCCGCTGAAAATAGTCCCCTACACAGTCACTGATTCCTCCTGTTTGTTAAATTAAAAACTACAGTGAGCAGCTGTGAGGACGTTACTGATGAAACTGTTGCTGTGTCTCAAATCAGATACCTCCGTTAGAACACTGTGTTCACTGTGTAGTTACTTGTGTAGTGCTTGAATTTTGACAGGTTAGTGTTGTCTCAGATCAAACATGGCTGTTGACAGCTTTCCTTCTGCTCAGTGAACTGCAGCCAGGCTGAGCATCATCACCCGAATGACTATCTCTCGTCAATGTTCGAGTGAATGTATGATTGCTGTATCTGCCTGTTTGCTCCTTTGTCTTCTGCATTTATTTACTCATTGTATTAAAAATAAAGGTGTTTTCACAGCACGTTTCTATATATATGGATGTCGGTGGCTGATAATAACTGTCAGTGACAGCTGCTGCATTTTATAAATATTTACAATTCATCAAGCATCTGACCACAAATCTGACATTACAATCCTCTATAGCAATGGTTTCCAACTGGTCCAGAATTGCCCTGAGTCATTAGTTCAAGGTCCATACAGTTTAATATATTCAGCGTCATGCTGGCGTTTGGCCATGTCGTCGAGTTAGCTGCCCGTTAGTCACTCACTCTACATCAGGAAACAGCACTTCAGAATAAAATCTCTGTGCCGGATATTCACTGTACTTCAAAATAAAGTGTTTTTTTACAAACCTGACACATTTGTGAGTCCATTCAGGATGGACCCGTATAATTTAAGATGCATAAACACCAAAAATAACTTACTCTTTAAGCTAGTATATCTTACCCTTCACGCCTGATGACAAAATGTGATGCTGTTAGCTCGCTAGCAGACTAACGTCATTTCACAAGTTTGAAATGTGTTTGTGGTCCCGCCCCTTCTGTTACGTAGGCAACATGGCGACCATTAAAGATTAACAGTGTGCAACATAACACAACTCAATTTTCTGACTGTCATGAGTGCATCATCCAGGTACTCTTAGGTCTCTGCTTTTCACCATACTTCTCAGTGTGAACGCACTCACACACTCAAAGTAGCAAGTTTGAGTACAGAAGTTTCTGACTTGAGACAGAGCACATGTGATCATCGATTGAGAGAAGACGAACTAAAATATTTGTTGATTTTGTTCTTTTCATTGCATTTATAGACAATAAAAAAATGTAAAATAACACCAGACTTATCTGTTAAAATAAAGATCAACAGACAGTTAAACTAAAGACTGGACACTCAGACACAAACAGTTTTCTATCTAATGGTGTGAAGCAGAGCAGAGCGCCTGAAACATGAAAACACATCAGTGCAAACAGACTTCAATGGAAGATGAACAAAAGAAAAGGTAATTAAACCTTCTGGACATTTCTGAGCAGCATTTTCCAGCTGTCTTGTATCTGTTCAGCTCTGGAAATCCAAACTACTGTTTCTTCTAAACTTTGGCTAAATGAAACATTTCCCATGAAGGAGGGCTCTTCTAATATACTCCAACATATTGTTTTGGGTAAACTATTCTGTTAAATGGACTCCAGTCACTGTCTCAGAATAAAGGATTCAATGTTTGTGATCACTCAGCTCGTCTGCTGTTGTTTATTTGACGCAGTGTTAGTGTCTGAACTGTCCGACTGACCGTCTCGTTCTTCAGGCTCAGAGGAAACATTGTCTGCTTGTGAATCTTCGACCTCCGGCTGGATCTGTTGTGAGTCTGCAGCACTCGCCGCTGCACCTCCATCCTCATTCTCCTCCGTCCCATCACCACCCACCGCCGCCGTCTCCTCTGTGTGCTCTGCCTCGTCCGAGCTCTCGTCCTCCATCACAAACAGGTTCTTCATGGAGTCTGCCACGGCCTCTCTCAGCTCGTCCTCCGACTCCTCGAAATTCCTGATGACAGACAGGAAATTAAAATGGTCTTGCTAAAGTTCAAGAAGCAACGACGATGAAGGCTTTGGTGAGGAAACGGGCTTGTTGCTGAGGAGATAAGTTTAATGAAAAAAGTAATGATGACACTAACATCTGTGTATTAAACAGCTGTATCACTGAAACATTATCCTCACTGACACTGACATAAATGATGGTGTTATAAATATATCCATAAGAAACTACGAGCTACAGAGAGCAGTGAACAGAGGGGAGTGTTCACTCACGTGTCATCATCGTCTGACCTCGGCTCCAGACGCTCTTCATCCATCTCCACATCAGAGTCCTCCTCCTCTTCCTCCTCTTTCCTCTCTTCTTTTTCCTCCTCCTCCTCTTCTGCTCTGTCCTCTGAGTCTGACAGTAAACACAGTTCAGTGTGTCAGATGTTTCAGGAGTGACGTTGGTTTTATACTGCTGCCGACTGTCGATCAGTCAGAAGTGAGTGTGAGTGAACTCTGACCTGCAGTCACTGAGTCCAGAGTTGATGAAGTGAGTTCAGCCTCAGCGAGAGCGTTCAGCAGGGTGTTGGGGGGAGCGTCCACCCACTGCCTGCGACCTGCTGCCTCCTCACCTGAGGGGGGCGGGGTCAGGAGACATATATGGGTCCCATACACTGCACTGTAACAGTCAAGTTTCTCAACAGGATTTCTTCATGAAAGCAAATATTTATCAAAATGTCAATTTCATATTCCTTCAAAGTCAGAGAAGAGAGGAAAGCAGAGAACAGCACAAATCAGAAAAATAGTGTAACCGAAGAAAATAAACTTTAAATTTGTGGTGAAGCTCTGGTTGTTGTAAAAAGTTAAATACAGAGGAGATTCATTGATGAATTAATTAACTAACTAATATATGATTTAAATACGTTGCACTGCACCTTGTTCAGCCTCGACCACTGTATTGTAGACGGAGTTGACGTCCATGTTGGCGAGTGCGTCCAGCAGAGTCTGAGGAGTCCTCTGGCTCCACCCCCTCCTCACCTCCAACCAATCCCTGAGCTTCAACTCCTCCCCTACCCGGAAGCTCAGCGTCTGGTTCAGAGGGTCCACTTCCTGTGTGAGGAGTCGGGGACAAGATGAGAGAGAAACAGAAGAAGAAGAGGAGGTGTGAAGGAGAAACAGAGAGAGTTACTACTCACCTCCTCCTCCTTTTGTCTTCCATCACCCACCTTCTCCTCGTCTTCCTCTCTCTTCTCC
This sequence comes from Epinephelus fuscoguttatus, assembly GCF_011397635.1. Taxonomy (NCBI): domain Eukaryota; kingdom Metazoa; phylum Chordata; class Actinopteri; order Perciformes; family Serranidae; genus Epinephelus; species Epinephelus fuscoguttatus. Next base: position 37,684,545 of record NC_064764.1, read on the forward strand.
TCCTTCTCTGCTTCCTCTTTCACGCCTTCGTCATCTAACCGGATCTCAAACATGATTCCCTTCTGCAGGAATGACAAACACAACAAACAGATGACAAACAAAACTAGAAAATTTCTCATGACATTTTGAGCGCACCTGATAGTGGCACCCTGATGCTAATATTATTGGTACTTAGTGATGATTAATCACCAAATAATATAATCAGAGAGAAAAGACTCTGCCATACGCATTGATGTCACATTTATGCGAGCTCCACAGCAGGTTGGAAAACTAGCACTGTCAGCGTTCTTTCATGAATTCCTGGTCTCAGTTTATACAGGACTAATAGTAATATAGAGCCTCAGTGAGCCAAATGTGTAAGTGTGTTTGATCACAAACCAGCTTCGATGACTTTAGGTGAACAGCGGGCTGAAAACTGAGCTGCTTATTTGGGGTTCATTAAACTATTCTACATTAAATACTCAAATGTTCTGAATCTGGACAGACAGTCAAAAAGCTGACTTCAAGACAGGTCTTATTCTTGAGTAAAGACATCAGCTGAGTGTCTGAGCTGAATATTTAGGGTGAATCCTGATTCACCCCTTCGCCCTTCGCCTTAGCCTTACCACTCGAAAATGCGCGTGCCTGTGTAGGGGTAGGGGTGTCCCAATTCTCTTACCGTCGAGGGTTAGGGCCAAGGGGAGGGCTAGATAGCCCTTCAAACGGAGATTTTCCAGACCCACACTCCAAACGGAGGGCTAATGATGGTGAGAGACGCGTGAAAAGAGGCCCACAGATGTAAGTTTTTCTTTGTTAATAAAGGTGTAAAAATTGCGACAACCATTGAATTAGCTTGGTTTTATGTTGTTTCAGTGTATTTTAAAACTTTTACTTTTAACAAGCATGTCAAAAAAGTTTGCAGTAACACTACATAATACGGCCCGTGTCTTTAGTGTGTACCTCCCGTTCACTTCCCGCACGTATTTCCCCGTGTTTTACAGTATAACTAGGCTGCTTCTTAGAGCGTACCTCCCGTTCACTTACGTCCTACTTTAAAATAAATATAAAATAATATTTAATAATATATAATATAATATATAATATAAAACAGAACAGAAATACCAGAAACAAGATTTTAGTATGATGATTTATTCGAGGAAAAGAAAATACTACTAAATTGGGTGGGGAAAAAATACAAACCCTTGTAAAATAATCTAGTCACTCTGGTGCAAAAAAACAACAATAAACCATTTACACATCCCTGACAAGCTTATAGACATTTTCTGTGTGCATCAATGAAAACTACAAACTATAGACAATATCTGTGTGCCGGCTTGAAGTGGTGTCCCAATTCTTAGGGGGATATTTCAAGCCCCTAGTCACTGACACTCTGTTTGGAGGGGCAAGGGGTAGGGGTAGGGCTGAAAAAGAGAACTGGGATTCACCCTTAGTGTGACCTCACCTTGTCTTTGTGTTTCCTCTCCAGCGCTCTCCTCTGATCTCTGGTCTCCTCTCTGATCTGCCTCAGAGCTGCTTCTACGTCCTGCAGCAGGAACGAGACACACTATCAGAGACTTTAGTTTTTTATTGATTGTTGTTCGGGGGATTCAGAGCTTGCTTACTCATGCTTTCAATTAAAAACTTTTTTTAAATTTTATTGAAAAAATTTCAACAGATGTGTGCTGTTCAACTTTTAATCAAAACAATGATTTTATTTCACAAATATCAGCACGATAATTTACCTCTTATAATGATTTATTATTGGTCTTATTAATAACAAAATAATCCTTTAAGAGTATCTAGAAAGAAGAAGTATAAGAGAAGTATTTTTTTGTGTCGTTGTTAAGAAAAGTGCTGTATAAATAAAGTTTATTATATTATTCATGTACTGCTGGAGTATTAAAGGTCAGAATGGGTGTGACTCAGCTGATTACCTGTACAGGTGAGGCTCTCTGCTCTCTGGGTTTCTCCACCACAAAGGTTCCATGTTTGTGTTGTGGCTGCGGCTGACACATGACAGAATGAACATATGTTAGTGTTTCACTTTGTCGGGGCGGGAATAACTTCACAATGAACAGGGTTGGTGTTCTCTGAGCTGACAGGAGGAGCTGATGGCGTCTGTTCTCAGTGTGTTGATTCAGACAGGTTAACATGACAGGAAGAGGAGGATGAAATATGTAATGTGTGTGTTCCTGTTTAATTTAGCTCATCTTTCAGGATGATACTTTAACCACAAAGAAATGACAGGATATGGACGGTAACAGACATTCTGCAGGACAAAGACTACGACCTCACAGGGCGTGGAGACAAAGTAATACTGTACTGTCTGGCTTTGAAGAGCGTCAAGGTGGTGGTGAAAATATTCTAAATTTAGCGTACACTTAAACTGCAGTCGATTATTTAAGAGCCTTAAATACATTTTGCTGCTTCCCCTGTCCACAGCAGTGCACTGTTCAGCTTCTGTTGTGGTACTCCTGCCAGCTTCTCCAAATTGCGGGTATCCCGACTGACACCCAGTGTATGTACAGTAACACACTGACTGTGGAGAAACAGAACTATCCCTATAAGGTCCATCCAGACAAATCCACGTACAGGTCACCTGCCATGCAACAGATTATGAGATACAGAGGGCTGCAGATATTGTCCTCTAAAATCAGACTGCTGCACGAACACCTGAGGTGGAATAAAGTGCTCGTACCTCTACTTCAGCTCTCAGTCTCATCTGTCTCATCTCCTGGTGATACTGCTGTCTGATGGCGTCCAGCTGACGCAGGTACTCCTGGCCACAGAGACACAGTATGAAGTTACAGCAAATATAAATAAAAACATTTTACAGTTGTACTGAAGTACAGTACTTAACTAGATGTATGTAGTAGCTCTCCACCTCGTTAAAGACAACATGTGGTTCAAAACTCTCCTACCTGCTGTCCCTCCTGCCTGCTGTCCTGAGGTGTGTGTCCTACCTGCTGTCCCTCCTGCCTGCTGTCCTGAGGTGTGTGTCCTACCTGCTGTCCCTCCTGCCTCCTGTCCTGAGGTGTGTGTCCTACCTGCTGTCCCTCCTGCCTGCTGTCCTGAGGTGTGTGTCCTACCTGCTGTCCCTCCTGCCTCCTGTCCTGAGGTGTGTGTCCTACCTGCTGTCCCTCCTGCCTCCTGTCCTGAGGTGTGTGTCCTACCTGCTGTCCATCCTGCCTCCTGTCCTGAGGTGTGTGTTGGTGTACAGATGGTTTCACTTCCTGCTCCTGACCTCCAGGCTTCCTGTTGCGTTCAGCTGTAGACGGACGCAAACCCTGACAATCAAAGAGGAAAGGTCAAAGGTTACAGCTGTGTCGGAGCTGGGTATGATGGGAAATTACCACCAACACCAAGAGTTTATTTGTTTCATTTTTATTTTATCTGCGCTTTCAAATTCTGCACAGTGACTTTTAACGTCTCTTTTTAATGCTGCAGTCTTGTGATCACTTCTGTCATGTGTCAGTTAGTTTTCTCCTTCACAGGTTTCTGAATGTTACTCTGAGTGTGAACAGCAAGTTTACTTCCTGTTGTGGTTTTGTGCGACCCCAATGATGTTTACAGGTTTGAGTCATGATCCTGTGAACAAACCGACATTAAAAAACCTGTTGATTTAACAAGAGCAACCTACAACAACAAAATGTCTTCAGTCTTCTCTTTCAATCCAGACAATCCAGATTCTTCAGACACATTTATGACTTGTCTTATTACATGTGTTGAGTTAAAGTGTTCCTACAGTGTGGGATTTATCTAAACTAAGGCTAAAATCACAGATCTGATAATTCAGTGATCAGAAACGTGTTGCAGACTCAGTATGTGTGAGATGGTGAAGCTGCTGAGCTTCTTCCTACCAGCTGTTTCTCTGCTCTCAGTTTGTACAGGTTGGCCTCGTGTCTCCTCTGCATGTATTCATTACGAGCTGCAGCCACACTGACAGATACAGAGACGTGGTTAAAATTGTTATTGACATACTGTTCTTGAACTCCATGATGACAATAAATCAGAAATTAATATACTGGGAAAACACTTCAAGGTCCAGTGTGTAAGATTTAAGGAGATTCAGTGGTGTAAGTTTTTAAGGGTGGCTAAAATACGTTGTGTTGCTGACCCCTCCACAGCAGTACATTGCTTAACTACCATGTCAGACTCCCGCCTGTTTCTCCAAACTGGAGGCGTGCTGACTGACATCTACTGTAAATAATATACTGTCTATGGATAAGTACCTCACACAACCCTACTTGAAAAAATCTGAACCATCTCTTTAAGACTGGAAACAAGGGGAAACAGATGCTGGTAGGCTTTTTGTTTTACTTTGGCCAGACTAGCTGTTTACCTCATTTTCAGCCTTTAAGCTAAGCAAAGCTAACATCTCCATTATCACTGGATATATGGTAGCGATCCAGCAAGAAAACAAAACCAAAAAACAAAAAACTGTTAAACTTTTCTTTTAAATCAAACACATGAAGAGCAGCAGTTAGCTGCTAGCTGCAGGTAGACTGGTGGGTAACGAGTTTGCTGGGAAGATAAAAATGAGACTCAGCTATCCAACTATCATGATGATATCCTCGTATATGTAGCTCTGAAACAATTATGAAAATTAATCACACGACTAATCGATAAATTTAGTCATTTTTAGCCAAATATTACATAATTCCCGCTTCTCAAAAATGAAGAATTCCTGTTTTTTCTTTCTTTTACATCATCACGAATTGAAGATCTTTGAGTTTTGGAGCGTTGATCAAACGAAACAAGCACACTGAAGATGTAACTTTAAGTTCTGAGAAATTGGGAAATACGTTTGTCACTACTTTCTGACGAGTAGTTTCTTAAGCTAAAAAAATAATCCACAGATAAATCTATTATGAAAACAATCATTAGTTGCAGGTCACTCACATCCTGTACGGTTCCACAGCATGGTCTTCACATTGTTCCTTCTCTCTCTCCTGAGGAGGAGGAGAAGGAGGAGGAAGGACGTCCTCCTTCTTCCTCCTCTGGAGGGCGTCCAGCTGGGCGTAGTAGTGCTTGTACTGGCCGACCGGCTGCTGTCCATTAAACCTGCATCAATAGCTTTAGGTCAAAGTCCGAATGTAAAGGTCATCATGACGTCACTGATGACTGAGGGAGACTTTCATTCATGGAGTGAAGAGGTTGAATATGTGAGACGGTCTGAATGTGACTCACCTCTGGTTCTGCAGTGCTGCAGCTTCTCTGTCTGCAGCTCTGTGACAAAAAGGCTGAGATCATAAATAAATGGATTAGATCAATAATCATAATTTCACACACTTGGCAGCTTAGTTTTGTACAAGAGCTTACATTTATGATTTCAGCTGTTCCTGAGCGTCTCTGCAGCACACTGTACACACTTAAAGTTCCTAATTTCTCAATTAAATCAAGACTAATTATTGACAAACTTAATAACCTTAAACATTAACTGCTATCTTAAAGGATTTTGGAGAGATTTATGAATGAGCTGTGACCTGATGTACTCTCTGATGATATCTGAGAAATAAGAACTCTTTCAAATTTTGGGAAATACATTTTTTTTTAAGAGTTTGTTTACTTGATGACCATGGCGGCTGTCATGTGACAGGACTGCAAGTGGCCAAAGGACAGTTAGTTCCACAGAGGAAAGTAAAATAAGATGAAATCAAGATAAATTTTTGTTAAATCAATAATATGCAGCTCATCTTTCCTTTAAATGTACAGATAATTAGAAAAACAACATTTTATATTGTTTACTTGGTGTGTATTCAGATATCAGCAAGCTAACATAGCCTGGGATTTTTTTTAAATTGTGACTGTGAATTGAGAATGTTATTTCCATCACTTTGTTTATTGTGATGAAAAAGACATATGGTCATGAAAATGCCAATGGCAGTGTGATATTACCAAAATATTGTATCAATAAACTTCTCTTAATATGTGTTTGACTGTCTAGAAATGTTCAGACTGAAATGGATCATAGTTGGAAAGATGAGAGGCAGGGTTCACCCTGGACAGGTCACCAGACTATCACAGGGCTGACACATAGAGACAGACAACCATTCACACTCACATTCACACCTACGGACAATTTAGAGTCACCAATTAACCTGCATGTCTTTGGACTGTGGGAGGAAGCCGGAGCACCTGGAGGAAACCCACACTGACAGAGGGAGAACATGGAAACTCCACACAGAAGGGCTCCTCCACCCTGCGGTTTGAACCAGGTACCCTGCTGCTGTGAGGCGTCAGTGCTAACCACTGCACCAGTACCATATACACTTAAACATGGGAAAAAACAGCAACCAGAGGGTCCAAATCCTGGACTGTGTTTGTATATATGGCACTTGTGGTGTCTAACTATTATCCTTGTTATTACTTTGTAGGGGGCGGGGCTGTAGACTCTGAGTGGGACCCTCCAGTCTGGTTTAGCAGGAAGTCTCTTTGCAGCAGCTCCAGGTCTCTCTGCTGCTCCAAACTTCTGCTTCTTCTCTGGAGAAAAGACGAGGCTCAAGTTAGAACAACCAAAAATAATCAGAGTCACTTTGTCTCCTGTCAGTGCACCGGTACTTTTACTTTTGAATTTCCATTGCTTTCGCTTTCTGCTCCTTCCTGTCCAGTGATAACCACGTATCTCCAGATGTGTTGATGTTGAATGTTTGTGATAAACTGAAGGATGAAATCTTCCTCTATCTGCTGCTAAATAAACTCTTTAAAACTCTTGGACCAGCTGGAAAAATCTGTCGTCACAAAGCTGGAAACAGGCTCTCTTTCTGACTTTTTACAGATTTGTGGTTCTCACAGGACAGCCACGCTACAAACATGTGATGATCTTATAGAATCTGAGGCATCGCTGTAGATAAACTACCCAACAGTATGTAAAGGAGTTCAAGTGAGCACAACCTGAAACATATACAGCAGGAAAATGACACATTCATGCAGCAGGAAAAGGTTTTAAACGCAGTGCTGTCACTTTTACTGGAGTAAAGGCTGCTGTATAAATATGTGACATGTGCACCCATAGGTGGCATGAGTTTCCTGTTTACTTCTGCTCTTCCTGCTCGTGTTCTTCTGTCTGAAACAGTTTCAAAATGCCTCAAAGTTTGGATGAACTCATTTGAGTTTATTGTTCAGAGGAATAAAAGAGATGCAGAACATGAGATCTGTCAGAGCAGAGAGAGATGAAGATAAATGAGTTATGTAACCATTGTTAAGCAGCAGACACTCCCTCAATGATTCAAGACTTTGTGTTCTGATGTTACCAAAACACAAAGTGTGCCAGAACGTGACGCCATCGGCCAGTCCAATCAGGACTCAGCGATACGACCGAGGATGGAGTCGTGTTTCCCTGCAGTTTATCACAAGTGTTGAAAAATGGCAGCTGGAGTGGAGCCAGCAGCGACACTGTGGGATCAGGCTGGTGTAGGGTCACGGAACGACCACCAGGTGGCGCCACAATCCACGTTCAACACATCTGATCAGACCTGAGACCAGCTGAAGGTTCAGTTTCTGTCTCTGCTGCTGTTTCAAATGTGTGTGTGGTGTTACCTCCTGCTGCTGCTGCGGGTTTAGCAGCCTGAGACGCTGCCGATCTGTTTCGATGCAGCACCGTGTGGCTGAACTCCTCCTGCATCACCTGCACACACAGGAAACCACACACACACACATACATGTACACACACACACACACACACACACACACACACCAGAGTTATTCTAGTCTTGTATGTTTCATTAGTTTTTCTTTCTATTTTGCTTTTAATTTATGTTTTCAGTTTAGTTTTTGTTAGTTTCATTATTAGTTTTAGTCTGTTTTTATCTCAATACATGGAGGGTTTGTCAGAAGAAGGAACTAAGAAGTTCAGAGAAGGTGTTACAACACAAACACAACATTTTGTGAGGGCAGTTGAGTCACAGACATGTAGACAACCCAGTCTGAGTACACCTCCTCATGTTGCTGTGTTGACCAGTGTCACCAAATTGACACTAAACTAAAACTAAAAACATCTCCAATATTCTGTGCAACTATTTAAACTGTGCAGTATTTATCGTCTCTTCAATGTATATATTCAACATACAGTGCACATAACTGTACATATTTCTTATGTTACACTCATTCTATTCTTGTTTTATTCTATTGATGTATATATTGTAGTTACATTTTCACACTCACAGCTTCAGCACAGTGACAATATATATTCTATTTCAGTATTTGAATTTATCATATCTTAAGTAGTGGTGTTAGAAACAGTAGCATAATGCACATTTTATTTTCATTTTAAAATAAAATTGAATTGAATTTCCCCCCTGGGGGATCACTAAAGTATATCTTATCTTAATGCACATTTCATATCAACTTTACTTTATTTACTGCTTTATATTTATATTTTTATTTATTCTTACTTCTTATAATTCTCTATTCTTTACATTGGAGTGAATGTAAAGAATCATAATTTCCCCTCTGGGATAAATAGTTTTTCTGATTTTGATATATTTTTATCTTATTGTAGTTTTGTCAGTAAACAATATTGTCTCAGTTAGTTTTATTTTTTTTCTGAAGTCTAGTTTTTATTTTTATTTCAGTGAACTACACTGTTTTTTCACAACTAGTTTTAGTTTTAACAAACTATAATAACCTTGACACATACACAAGTTTATAAATCTATACTTCTGAGGAACCCTTATTTATGGAGGCAAATACTAGTCACAGAGATTTGAATATTGAAAGCAACTGAAAACTAAATGTAGACATTTAAACATGATACTGCCCTAAATGTTTCTAATGTTTTGGAGGGGGGGAACATATATAATGGAGCACAGTTCGACTTTACCACGAACAGTGAGCTCAGTATTCATCGTATAGTTGAATTAACACCTCTTGGAAAGTGCCAACAAAAACTGGTTTACAATCTTCTTAAATGTAGAACTCAAAGGTTCAGTGCGTAGGATTTAGGGGGATATACTGTCAGAAATATAATCAGTATGTTTTTTTTAGTGTATAATCACCTGAAAATAAGAATTGTGCTTTCTTTCCCTTTGAATGAGCTGTTTATATCTATGTAGGGAGCTCTTCCTCGACTACAGAGATCACCATGTTGCACTGTCATGTTTGTACAGTAGCCCAGAACGGACAAACCAAACACTGATTCTAGAGAGGGACCTTCATGTTTTCATGTCAGCCACTGTGGTTAGCAGCCCCTACGTGTCAAGAAACACTGGAAAAGCACAAGATTTTTTTTAAGGTGAAACTGCTTTATTCAGTGTTTTTCTGGTTTTAATCAGCTGGTCTGTTTGTTTCAGACAGGAAGAGACTCTGTGGATAATTCAACTCCCAGGAAAAAACTCCTCAACATCTGGATCTTAAGTAATCAGAGTAAAAAGGTGAGCACAGATAAGCAGGTGCTTTAAGAGCTGTCCATCTCAGACGTGCCAAACAGCATCAGAGAAACACTGATTTGTTACATTAAACTGTTTTATTCAGTGTTTCTACCGGTTTAAATTATCTGGCCTGTTTGTTTTAGAGAGATAAATAGTGACCTTTTCTGTTGGCATTTTAAATCTGAGTGGCGTCCGTATCACTTTCAGTGCATCTGTGCTGTTAAGTCTGGTGGATTTCCATGAGACTTCTCACTGTGTTGACAATTTAATTAACACATGAGTGAATCAGATTCGTTACCTGTGGGTCCAGGTGTTTGCTGATGTGCTTCTCCAGGAAGGGACGCCTGAGGACAGAGCTGACCGAGGGACGGTCCCGAGGGTTGACCTAACAAAACAGTGTATGTGTGTGTGGAATAAACATGAACACTGAATTTCATAATAATTCAATCAATTAATGATTATTTGTACAGCCCAAAAATAAACCTCATCAACAAGAGAGTCACTTACTGACTTTATAATGACACAGGTAGTGATGAGCATCATGGCTACTTTACATATAACACACTGTGAGACACTTTGTATACATTGACTAACGGCAGTGAGGTGGTTGTTCAGAGGTTATCTGGTGGATGTGAGGCTGTTCACTGACTGGTTCCTGTAAACATGTGAATGATGTACTTCCACTGGCAGCCTGTTTTATCTGCCTGACTGTCTGCAGCAGACAATAGGAGCTTCAGACGACCCCTACGCTGGGTTCAGACTACATGATAACAGCCTGATTATAGCCTGACACGTCGTACAGTGAGTGTCAGAAGCGATGATCCATTGTTTTATCTTGTGTAGTGTGTCATAGTTGATGACAACCGACGCTGCGTCTGAGACATCCCATGACGTCCCAACAGAAAGTCTAGCATGTTTTATTTCTATTTGTCATTCACGACTTCTCCCGTCACAGCCGTCACTTTGAACAATAGAAAGACAGAGCGATCTGCTGCCGTGGAAACTGTACGGCTACAACAGCCCAGCCTATTTGATATTTCCTGTAGAGAAGTTATCACACAGAGTAAAAAGGGAAAATGATGATGTGAAACAGCAGAGGCACTTCATCAACCTGCTGAGTACTGCTGTTAGCATCAGGCTAGCAGAGAAAACTAACTCTTCATAATGGAGGATATAAAGAAATGAAATTCACAGATACAGTGTGGGCTTTTACTCACCACAACTGCAGAGGCTACCAGCTTAATTTGAAACACACTACATGAGAAGCCGCCGTTATTTCTCATTTCCCCTGTATTTTATATTTTCATTTTTAATCCGCTCCTGTTTGCCCTGTTAAATTTGATGCATTGCACCGTCGTTTCAAACTCAGCACTTCCTGTATCCGTTAAAATTAAAAGCCTATTATTGTTTCGTTGGAGAGAATCTCCTCATGTTATAAAAAAGGTTTTTGTTGTGAAACATTTACAGGAACTTGTGGTGGAGGATTCAGTGACTGTCATAATTTTCATGCAGTACTTCAAATGTAGCTCCGCCCATCCGGTGGCACTTTTTACATTACTACAAAAACAGTTCGGCTGGGACATGCACAGACACAGTGACTGACGTAATAATAATAAAAATATGACAGGAATAATCCCGTAACATCACGCACATTGTGACAGATGACCAGCGTTGAGTGGTTGTGGACCAACATGTAGTCTGTCACGGCAAGATTTTATGACTTCATAGTCACCTAATCTGACATACAAACAAATATGTTGTGTAGTCTGAACCCAGCACTAGATACACCAGCAACCTCTGACACTTCTCTGATATCCACACACTGTAAAGAAAAATAAATAAAGAGTGTCTGACCTTGAAGAGTTGGGTGACCAGCAGGCGAAGGTCGTAGGAGTAGTGGCTGGGCACTGGGTTGTAGCGCCCCCTGCAGATTTTACTGACCAGCTGCCGCAGACTGCTGCCCTCAAACTGCAGGTAGACAGAATATAAGTCCTGCACTGAAACCTTTACTTAAAGGGTAAGTTTGGTATCCTTCAACCTGGCTCCTATTTTCCATGTTTTTGTGTCTAAGTGACCGATGGGAACAACATTGTTTGAAACTGGTCCAGTATTAAGAAAGAGACAGCACTGCAGCTGGCAGCTGTGAAACAGGATGGCCACACCATCAGTGTTCGTCCTCTAAAAGTGTTTGTTTTGTCACAGAGAGGCTCAGATTGTTATTTTTAGTGTCTCACAACATCATAGAGATGATCCCCTACAGATAAAGACCTTTTGGTTAATGAGTAAGATCCTTTTTGTTTCACCAGACACAGCGCCTAAATCACCCACCAGACTCCATTTGGATAAACAGTAATTTTATCATCATAAAACACACTTCATTCGAAGTTGTCAAAAACAAAATAAAACTAAAAAAACTTCAATTCCCATGATTAATATCCCATTAAGAGAAGTCATCTCAGCTTAACAGTAATTTAAGAGCACTGGGTGCATTTTCATGGTCATGAATAACCTGTTTATGATCGGGTTTTTGGAGAACCCCGTTTATGTGTTTGAGCGTGTTAACCTATATTCCGTTCATGAGAAACCCAAATATGCTAGCTGGAGTACTCTGACAGAATCTGGGGAATATGGATGACCATATTTCTCCATGCTCATGTAAACGCCATATCCCGAATATGACTGTAACTGGGATAAGCTTTATGGTAAATGGACTGCACTTGTATGGCGCCTTTCTAGTCTTAAGACCACTCAAAATGCTTTCACACTACATCACATTCACCCATTTACACACTGGTGGCTGAGGCTACCATGTATGGTGCCACCTGCTACTCAGTAACCATCCACAAGCTCTCACACTGATGGAACAGCCATCAGGAGCAATTGGGGATTCAGTGTCTTGGATACTTTGACATGCGGAGCCGGGGGTTCAAACCACCGATTCTCTGATTAGAGGACAAACCATGAACAGGTTATTACCTCCACCAAGATGGTTATGTTTTCGCCGGCGTTGGTCTGTTTGTCTGCAAAATAACTCGGAAAGTTCTGAACAGATTTTGATGAAATTTTCAGGAAAGGTTGATAATGGGACAAGGAACAGATGATAAAATGTTGGTGGTGATCGGTTGAAGCGAAGTGGATAAAATAATAAAATGGCGGGAAATCCGAGCTGCTTGGCGGAGATCTGCGCTCTCCGAGTGCTCTAGTTCATACCTATGTTATTGCGCTCATGAAGTTTGCTACAGAGCTAATGTTAGCATTAGCTGAGTGTTAGCAAAGCCTTGGAGACTCCAGCTGTGTATGTGTGTGTGTGTGTGTGTGTGTGTGTGCTGGGTGTGGTGCAGCTCACTGGATGCCTCAGGGTGCAGAGTTCATACAGGACGCAGCCCAGAGACCAGATATCCCTGCAGAGAGGACACACACACACACACACACACACACATGAAAGGGAAGTTAAATACAATCTGACAATAATTTAACCGCAATAATTTCACAGACAAACTCCCTGATGTTGTGACATCACCTCCAGATGTCCTCTCAGCTCTGTGTTGAAACAGAATCGGGGAGTGTTTTCATCTCGTCACCATGAAGCAGCTTCTTCGCTGCATCTTGTGTAACTCGACAAATGCCTTGTTAGAACATGATTTTGGGGCAAGGCTGAACATTACCCTCTGTCCCCCTGAGCTAAACTCATAAACACACCACAAACTAAACCATAATGTCAAAACCCAGAGCTGGGAGGCGTCCAGTCAGAGCGCAGATCCCTACAGAAACATCTCATAAAAAAAAGTTTTGCGTCTGGACCCATACAACAGATTTTGGCACGGAGCCTTATTGGCAGGGAAGCAAGTATGTGCATGTGTGCTGTTGTATTTCTGTCTTTGTGAGGTCCGGCTGAAGTTTTAGAGTTTGAGAATCAAATTAAAGACATCTTTTTTATTCTTCAAAGCATAGTTTGAGAGTTTAGACTTGGTTTGAGGGGAACGTTCAGACTCAGGTTGAGGTGGAGGTTAGAGGTGGGGGCTCAGGCATCATGTATGATGTGAATAAGAGTCTCACAAGTACAGCAGTGTGAGCATGTCTGTGTGAGTGTGGGAAAGTGGAAGTAACTTTGACCTCGACTGTATCAAAACAAGAGAGCAGAGAACAGAGCAGCGATCTGTCTCAACACGCAGAAAGAGAAAGAGAGGGCAGAGGATGATAATCAGTGCGTGTGTGTGTTTGCTGCACATCTGAGCTCCCTGTCAGCAACTGCATCTGTGTGTGTGTGTGTGTGTACATGTTGTTGTTGAAATGAGTGCATGTGCAGGACCATGTGCTCTTATCTCAACCATAAAAATAAAAAAGAGGAAGCTCCTCTCTGCACACAGGGTCAGAGTTCATGTTGACCTTGGTCAGCTCTCTAAGCCCCTCCCACAAGCAGTAACTGTCCAATCATAGCTCAGACACGATCACCAGGCACAGCAGGCAGTGTTGAAGCAGTGTGTATGGTGCTGCTGTCACAGAGATATTCTTCATTCAGGCGTCCCTTTCTAACTAAAAAGACTCGAGCAAAATTGTGAGGAAAGGCGCATGAATGTTCCTATCTAGAGCTGGTGTTTGGTTTGTCCATTCTAGGCTACTGTAGGAACATTAATTTAACATTTCAGGAGGCAAATAAAATCAGACAGATAAAAAAATACAAAAATAAAATGGAATAAACTACCCAACAATAATTAGATAAAATCACTAATAATAAAACAGATAACACATGTTGGAAACAACTCTGTTACGACTTCTTTTTCGTAATTAATGCCAGCGCACCATTTTGCTTCTAAGCTCCAGGAGCACATCATAAAGTATGTACAGAGACGCATCCTCTGTGTGAAGGGTGGACCCGGACACTATCAGAGTTCAGGCTGACGTCAGCAGCTCTGACCTGATCTTTATTGTGTTCGGGAAAGTACACACTCATTACAGTTCCAGCTAACATCACCTGAGACAGTTACATTTGGCAAACAGATCAGTTAGTCCTCCAGTATATAAAATCAGAATAAAATAACTTGTGTTAAATGTTTCTTCATCCACTGCAATGTAAGATCACTGCTGTTTCTTTATGAGCATGTCTTCTACGCAGATCATACACTGTTGTTGTTGTTTTTCTGCTGCAGTTAAATAAACGGTCACTCTGTTTATGAAAATGATTTCTGTGGTTAATTTCAGCTTGTTCTGGTTCCAGATGGGTGCGACCAGTAGTAATATATAATGACGACTATCAGAGTCTTAATCAGTCAGAATTAATCTCCGCTTTGTTTCTGTCGTTGACAGTTTACAGGATCCTCCCTGAACTGACCAGAGTAGACTGACCTCACCCTGCTGGGATTCACTGCACATTGAAACAAACAACCTGTACCATCTACACCACAGACTGTATTAACACTAGACACTGAGGGATGGAAGATAATTGTACTATAATAGTTTTGGCAGTTAATATACAGTCTGGGTGACTTTACCTGCATTAGGTGCAATGACCTGCCTCTTATTATTGATTATTATTATTGATTATTACAGCTGTAGCTTTTAAAAATGTCATATTTCCTTTCTGTTTATGTAATAGGCTAAACATTTTATTTATTTCAGTCAAGTCTGACTTTTTTTTGTTAGTCTGTATATGCACATACGTCTTGTTGTTGTAGGGTCGATTCTCGCAGATCTCTGGGGAGAGGTAGTACGGAGTCCCAACACAGGTCCTCGCCAGCTCCATGGTGCTGCACACACACAGGTCACACACACACACACACACACACACACACTCAGTCAGGGTTTAACATGTAACGTCACATAAGCATGTAAAATCACTCCTTGTCTTTATATACCAGATATCAACAGACACCTTCCAAACATGCCTCCAAACACCCACAGTCACTGTTAGTGCACAATCATACATTTGTCAGTGTTAATATGAGGCTTTAAAACTGGAGCTGCACAATACATCTTTTTTTTTTATCTTCATCACGGAGTCAACTCACACGATAAACACATCACGAAACACATTTTTCACTCCGATTTTTGGAGTGAGCTGAAAGAGAATATGAGTAGAAAACTGCAAAAACTGATATATATATATATATATTTCTTTCTTTTTTCTTTAAATCCAGAGCTGAGCACACTTTAATATCTGTTTATTTATCACAAGTAATACTGTCATCATGATACTCAACAAGGTTAAAGTATATTAAACACCTTCCTTATATTGTGCAGCTCTATTTAAAACCTTTCTGCGCTCAGATAAAAACATCTTTCCTGGCTGAATAACATCAGACAGCAGTCTGGATCAGATCAGGCTCTAAAAAGCCGATCCCAATCAGTTAAGAAATGTTTAGACCAGTCCCGATACCAATCCTCGAGTTCGGATAAAAACATCCCAACTGATTTTTCACCCTCTGGACTTTTCTCTCATCTTTGACTTTTAGTAAAATATTGATCATTTGAACAGCTACTGGAATAAAATTATGTGGAAATGTATGAGCAGAAATGTCTCTGTGGTTGAACTGATGACAACTCAGAGACATCTGAGACGTGATAAGGAGCCCAGCTTAGATGTTGCTTCACTGTGAGGGGTCGTAAGCATAACAGGTTGGAAACACTGGTTTAATATTTAATATTTATTACCAACTGTAAGCCTCTAACTCATCACTGTATCCTGTTTGCTCGGTTTCATAGACTTTTTCATTGGTATTCTCTTGTTTACAGAGCTGTTCTTGACCTACTTCAGCATATTTATATGTGTACATTAAGCAAAAAATTGAGGATGGCTGCTCTCTGTTGACAGAACTTGATTTTATTGTCTGTACCTAGGGTACATACAGAGTTTGGCAAGCGTGCATTTATGTCTGCTGCTCCTCATATGTGGTATCCCCTGCAGAAGGACGTAAAGTTGCACTCAGTGGTTCCTCTCGGCTGTTTCAAAACACTGCTGCAGGATTTTTGTACACAGTCTTCTATATGCCAATGTCAGGGTGTATCGTAGCTGGTTTTTGTCATCATGTGTAGTTGCCCTTTTTGTGTTTTTATGGTTCACCTATAGCATATATTAACATACTTCAGGCTTTTCTTTGTTGTGTTCTTACTTTGTGTTTTATATTGCTTGTTTTAGAGCTTTACATTTTTATTCTGTATTTTTGTTCAATGTTGTCTGTCCGTAACTTTATGTTGCTGCTTGTCTCGACTAGGACACTCTTGAAAACACATTTTTAATCTCAAGAGGTTAAATAAATTGATTTTATTTTATCATATAGTTTCATTGTGTGTTTTTTTTAATCTTAATCTTAAAGGTAAACCAGTTAACTTCAGCTGTTGGATACATGTTGTGGAGCAGAAATATAAAGTAACATAAAAGGAATACGCTCATATAAAGTACATCACAACTGTACTATCTTTTCTTATCTATCAAGAAACACTAAAAGGACCTGTGTACTCAGTATTTACAGGACACAAATCAGATCTGTGGAGTTCTGCAGGCTGACCATTATTTCCACAACATGTGTGTTTACATGTCCCGGTCGACAGTTTATGGAATGATAATGACTTGTTCGGAGGTTTTCCATGTGTTACAGAGCACTCAGTGATTAACAGCTGCACTCTGTGTGTGTGTGTGTGTGTGTGTGTGTGTGTGAAGATGACACTGACTTACTTATTCAACATTCTTGCGATTCCAAAGTCCCCTAGCTTTGCTTTCAACCCTCCGTTGGTGAGGAAGATATTCTGCAGCAGAGGGAGAGCAGGAATGAAAGCACGTCTGTGTTCAGCAGGAAAACAGTGACTGTGCATGTTTCCTCTGTGTGTGTGTGTGTGTGTGTGTGTGTGTGTGTGTTAGGAAACAGATATGATTGATGAAAGATAGTGATGGTTGTGAACAGAGACGCAGTTATTCTGGGAGTTGGCACACAGCGAGCTCTTTGTTGAGAAGCTCTGGACGGTTCAGCCTCACAATCCTCTGGACGCTGTAATAACACTCGTTAATTAAAAAGTTAAACCTCGGGCTCTGTGGGTGATGTTGTTTACATGTACAAGTTGTACCAGGAATGCATGATGTACTGTATGCTGCATCAGCCTCATAACCCAGTTAAAGTCACAGTCCGCCCAAAATCTTGGCCTGAGAGGAAGCTGTGAAAAGCTTCTAACAGCAGCTGTGATCAGGTCAAATCCAGGTCTCCAAACTTTATTTATACAGCTGACTGCGCACAGACAGGTACATAACTTTACACCTTATAAGAATTTTTTTCTTATATTCTCCTCATAAACTTTTCTCTGTGAGGTTTATGAGTGTTTCAAGTCAGATTCATCAAACTGTCGTAACAGCACAAATTTTTTTGTAAATCACTCGTTTTAATTTGATGAAACTCCCCAAAATAGTCAGTTTAATTCACAAGAATAAAGTCCTTCTGACATAAATCAACAGACAAGTTTAGATTCTATATATTTATTATTGTGTCTCTAACAATTTATATATTTTCTAAAGATTTTTCTTTTGGGCTTTTTGCCTTTATTAGATACGACAGTCTAAGTGTGAGAGGGGCAGCGAGAGAGGGGATGACAAGCAATAATTTTTTCGTACAAAACAAAGTTTGAAGACATCACTTTGGACTCTGGGAACTTTTATCTCAGTATTTTTCACTATGTTCTGACATTTTATAGAGTAAATGATATCTATTAATCATAAATGTAACTGACTTATTAAATGATGAAAATAATTGTTAGTTGCAGCCCTGAGCTGTTGATCAGAGGAGTTAGAGCCACAGACTTCAGTGTTTCTCAGAGTAAACTGACAGAGTATTCCCTGACGGTGTGTTGAGTTGGCTCAGAAAGTGAAAGCAGTGGATGTGTGAGTGTGTTCGCTTCCACACACCTGAGCTTTGATGTCTCTGTGGAGGATCTTCCTGTCGTGGATGTGTTTGAGTCCAAGGCAGATCTGAATGAACCAGTCCACGACCTGAGAGACACACAGCTCAGTGTTACCCCGTCACTGTGTGTGTAATTATTAGATTCATTGAAACCAAATGACGTCAGCTCTCCACCTCACCTGCTGCTCTGTGAAGAAGACTCCTCTCTGCATGTTGATCTTCTTCATCAGATCTCCTCCGTCACAGAACTCCATCACTATGTACAGGCTGCCCCTCTCTACACACACACACACACACACACACACACACACACACACACAGTATACCATATACTGTACAATGATCCCATGTATATGGAGTCACCCTCACCTTGAAATGAGCTGATGAAGGAGACGATGTTTGGGTGTTTCATTTTCGACAGCAGCGTCACTTCTTTCTTGGACCCTTCCTTTTCCCGTGCTGACATCTGAGCAGTGAACACACCTTTAACTTATAATCAATCAAACACAGACAGACACCAACTGTGGTTTTAAAACATTGGTGAGTAACAAGCTGAAGCCGTACCTTTCTGAGGTTGATCTGTTTGACGACACACTGTCTGTCTCCACGTCCCCCTCTGTCCTGAACCAGGAAGGCTTTCCCAAACGCACCCTCTCCGATCTGACGGATGACCTCATAGTTGTTCATAACACCTGCAACAAGAAAAACAATAAAGTTTCAGCACAAAGAAATAATAATACGTTTTATTCATAGGCACATTTCACAACACTCAAGGTCACCATACAGGCAAAGATAGAGAAAATTACACCAGATTTAAAATGTCAACAAGGTGAGGAATAACGTAACATAAAATAAATGGACCAGCTGAAATTTGTGGATGGACTTGAGAGGGAGACCAAAAAGGAGTGAGTTACAGTAATCAGTAATCAATACAGGATGTAACAGGGTGTGAATAAAAATGGCAGTACAGTGCAGTGTGAGGGATGGGCGAAGGTGGTTAATATTGCGTAGATGGAAGTAGGCAGACCGAGCGACATTATTGATGTGAGCTTGGAATGACAGAATGCTGTCGAGGGTGACACCCAGACTCTGAGGAGTTACCAATATCAAGTGTGAAACAGTCCATTTTTGCTAAGGTGGATTTGGTGCCAGTGAGATGTAATTCATTTTTATCACTGTTAAATTGAGGAAGTTGCAGGAGAACCAGGATTTGATTTCCTGAAGGCAGTCAGAGAGGTAGGACGGCGGGAGGGTGGAGGTAGGTTTGGTGGACAGATAGAGGTGGGTGTCATCCGCATAGCAATGGAAATGGATGCTGAATTTATGGAAGATGTAGCCGAGAGGAAGTAAGTAGAAAATAAACAGAAGGGGACCCGAGACAGAACCTTGAGGAACACCAGTAGTAACTGGAAATGGTTGAGTACAGTCAAAAAGCTAGGATTTAAACCAGTCCAAGGGTGCGTCAGTGATTCCAATGGAGGCCAGTATGTTAAGGTGGATGTTGTGAGAAATGGTGTCAAAGGCTGCGCTCAGATCACGTAGGATGAGAATGGATAAAAGTCCGGACTCAGCTGCTATGAGGAGGTAATTTGTGATTTTTACCAAGGCTGAAATCCAAGAAAAGAAGATCTGTAAAATGTTTTCACTGCTTTTATAGAAAAGTTTGACCCTCAAAATACTGTGACAGGATCAGGACTGTAACCAGCCATTTTTATTATCAACTAATCTGATGATTATTTTCCTGATCAGGCCTAATCATTTGGCCTAAGAAACATCAGTTTTGTTCAAACTGTCCAAAAACTCTGTTTATGAAGATAAAAACAGAGAAACATAGAACATTCTTATATTTCAGGGGCTAGAACCATCAAATATTTCACTACTACTCAATTTAACTGGTAATTATTTGGTTGATTGTTGCGGTTCTACACAGAACTTGCTGAGGAGGGTGAATGAAAACACCCTCAACCCAAAAACGGAAGTAAATTTAGTATAACAATACTCTTGTTATTAGCATCAATTAAACATGATTAATCAGTGCTGTGTGTGCAGCATTTTGTGTAGCTGGTCCAAGTTAAGCTGGTGTTTAACTGACTGTAACTGTTTGAATGACTTTTATCTATAACAAGGCATCATATTTAATAACATAATCATTTATTATGTGATTAAAACGCTGATCTCAAAAGTACACAGTAGCTACAGCTGTTAAATAAATGTAGTGCACTAAAAATTACAGTAAAAGCTCAAGTATGAAGTAGCATAAAATAGAAAATTACAGTAAAAGCACTAATACAACACAATTAAATTTCTAATAGAGTATAATAATAATAATAATAATAATAATAATATAGAGTAAAAGTTCTGCATTGAAAATGTTCCTTCAGTAAAATCATGTCAGTACAATCAGTAAAATGTAATCAAAGTATTAAAGGTGAATGTTATACCATTATATCTGATCTCATTAGATGATTATCACTCATGACATGATGTAAAAGCAGGACTTTATAGGAAAAACAATATTTCTCATTAGTTTTCTTTCAATTAACTTATTAATTATTGGACTAAGGGTTTTAGTTTTACTTTAACATCATATTTTATCAACTCTTTAAGTATTTTGTGTGTCAAAATCTGAATTTATACAGTAACTTAAGCTGTCAGGTGAATGTAGTTGTGGAAAAAGAATATTTCCTACTGAGAAGTGGAGGAGAAGTAGCAGTAAAGTGGCCTAAACTAAATATTAGAGTGTAGTAACTTTCCACCGCTGTGATTAATAGATACAGATAATATTATTCCACAGCAGCCGGTGTATTAGATCAAGCTGTCCTTTATTTAAAACCATAAAACACGTCCACACAAACCAGGTCCTGGCAGAAGGAGCCGGTTGCCATGGAGACAGATACACGGGCCACTAGCTTCCATGTTAGCATGCTAACATAACTTCACTTTCGGCAGACAAAAGCCGTTTTTGTGTGTTTTAATCGTCAGATAAAAGTCTTAACTTACCTTCTACAGAGTTAACTTCTTCTCAGGAGTCACATAATGAAACAAAAAGCGGCGGCAGCGAGTTTAAACCGCTGAGACGTTAAAATGTCTGAATACTGTCAAAAAAAGACGTTTGTTAAATACGGCAAGCGCGAGGGGCGAAACACAAGGTCTGATGGGAGATGTAGTCATGGCAGGTTTAAGGTACAACATGAACTTAGACTCAACAAGGTGGTAACACCGGCTTTACGGCTCTGTGCTGAGATTTGCTGCAAGATGATTTTAATATTATTAATTTAAGGTTATAACATGAGCTGAAGCAACTGATCGTTTACTGATTAATGTAGTTTACAGAAAAATATTTTTTGATTACTTGTTTATTAAAAGTTATTGTTTTCCTTTTTCTGTTTGTTTTTGTTTTAAATATTAATATTTTAAACTAAAAATATTAAGGTTTTTGGACTTAGATTATTTAAATTATAATTAAAAAAAATATGTTAGTTTAGTTTAATTTATTTGCACATACATGTCAAGGAAACACAGGGAAAATAAATTTTAAGTTAAAACATTGTACAGTTGAGGTTAGAAGCCAAAAATGGCCCATGAAGATACCTCCCCTATTAAATAACAACAATAATACATAAAAAGAAAAAGATAAAAATGAAGACAGCATTATTGAATAAGAGTTCCAGACTGAGAAGTATTACAAAATTGTTAAAGATGTACAATTAAAAAAAAAGAAAAAGTACATAAAGTAATTAAAATTAGCATCATGATCACTAGCTGCAACATTAAAGTGCTGAACACAGTGCATCAGTAATTACAATCCAATTACATTACATATGATTCTGAAATGGGTCATTCTGCAAAATGAGTACTTTCACTTTTGGTACCTTAACTATATTTTGATGCTAATACTTTTGTACTTTTACTTAAGTTCTGAATGGCTACTTCAATTAATCAATCAGCCATTGTTTATTCAGGGAAAACTGACTGTGCAATAAGCTCTTATAACAGTGTCACTGAATCTTTACTTAAATTTTAGCATCTGTTCAAACTCACCTGCTGACACTATTATCACATTTAAGTTAATAACACAGTGTGTCTGCAGTCATGTCTCACCTGTCTCTCACCTGTCCTCTCTGTAATCAGAGCCAGAGACTTCGCTGCTTGTGCAGAGATCCTGATTTAAATCCTGAGTTTGGCAGCAGAGGTTTGGTGCTTTCTTCACACTCAGAGATCATGTTGCTGTTGTCACATTTTAGACATTCACACCCTGCGATGATATGCACGGCAGCCATCGTGTGTGTGTGTGAAGTTATTCATGGTGTGTGTTACTATGTCTCAAAGAGAGTGATGGAAATAAAGTGCAGGACACAAATAAAATACTGGACACATTAAAATGTCGATCTGATGATGGAGCTAGACAAGAAGGATCACCAAAGTTACTAAAATACAGGATGTAACTAGAATTATCACCCCGTGGTTGTTTGCCTCCGCCCACCGGTCAACTTTCTTTAATAGTTTCCATCCATGTCAGTGAAAACATGGATGCTTCACACAGAAGATCTATACAATCAGCACAGTTGCACCAATTCAGTATCTGACCAAATGTCTCCCTTTCTGTTCCTGAGATATGACGCTGAGTAATGGGCAGAGAAGAGTTTCTGCAGAACATTATGATGTCACAGTGAAGTTGAGCTTTTGGATATGCTGTAGAGTTAGTGACGAATGGACAGCTCCCCGACAGAGACAGCAAACTAGCTCGACGACATGCCCAAACATAAGCACGATACTGAATATATTAAACTGTGTGGAACTTGAACTGATGACTAAAAAGAAATCTGGACCCTGTGGCTGTATGAGTTGAGAACCACTGCTTTAAGGTGTTCTTGAGATATCACATTTGCAAGAATGACGGTCAAGGTCAGTGTCCGATCCACCAAAATCTGATCAGTTCATCCAAGTCCAAGAGTCCAAGTGCAGTTGTGCCAAATTTGAAGAAGTTCCTTGACGGTGTTCTTGAGATATCACGTTCATGAAAATGAGATGGATGCAAGGTCACAGTGACCTTGACCTTTGACTACCAAAATCCAATCAGTTCATCTTAAATCCAAGTGAACATTTGTTCCTAATATTAAGAAATTCCCTTAAGGCATTCTTGAGATATTGCGTTCACGAGAATGAGACAGATGCAAGGTCACAGCGACCTTGACCTCTGACCACCAAAATCCAATCAGTTCATCCTCAAGTCCAAGTGACTGTTTGTGCCAAATCTCAAGATACTCCCTCAAGGCTTCCTTTAGATATTGTGTTCATGAGAATAAGACAGATGCAAGGTCACAGCGACCTTGACCTCTGACCACTGAAATCCAGTGAGTTGAATGTTGAGTCCAAGTGAACATTTGTGCCAAATCTGAAGAAATTCCCTTAAGGCGTTCTTGTGATACCACGTTCACATGGATGGGATGGAAGGACGAATGTGGATGGACAACCTGAAACCATAATGCCTCTGGTGATGGCTAGCATGGAGGCATAAAAAAAAAACCCACGAATGTCTGAACTAAATTTTGTGAGGCTAAATCAAGTAGACACATTTGTTAGATTCGTTGATAGATGGATAATAAAGACCTGCTGGTGGCGCGACAGGAAAACTGAGAATCACCAAAGTCAGTCAGATTCATCCTCTGGAGACCACGAACATCTGTATGTAGTCACAGGCATCTTAGTTCAACTGTAAGTACCTATTTCATCATTACAAAGAAAAATACTTAGCACAAACAAATTTTAAAATTTAAAGGACAATGTGTCATATTTGATAAGATATTGATGTTTTGGATGAAAATCTGAATCTGCAGAGAAACCAAACAGCAGCCGTAGAATAAATGTCATTAAAGAGTTGATGCTGTGAGGAGCTGCAGTGCTGCAGCAGTTACTGTGTACTTACATCATATGAGCTCTTTGAACAACCTTCTGTCTGATCCTTCAAGGTGACACCACGCCACCGCCAACCACCTGGCCCATTTCCCATCATCCCCCTGGGCAAGGTCCCTCTGATTAGTGCTTTAATCAAGGACAAATTTCCACTGTGATCAGATGACACGCAGGCCGAGCTCCCGCCGTGACAGCTGATCTGAGGTCAGTCTGATCTGAGGCGACGGCTGCAGACACACTGTCACATGATGACACAGCAGCACTGTGTACAATTACACAACAGTACTACAATGTACAAATACACAACAATACTACACGTCCTTCATGATTATACCGCAAACACTGTACGAATACACAATTACAACTGTAACAATCAAAGTTTATGAAAATACTACAAATACTGTGGACTAATCACTTGTGGAAGAAATACACAGATCTTTTACTTAGGTAAAAGTACCAGAACCACAATGTGGAAAATACTCCATTAAAAGTAACAGTATTTTTTTAAGATTTCTAATACAGTACACAAGTATTCTCTGCTTCTCGTAGTCGAAGGTTCAGCAGAAAAAGTACACGATTTCCCCAAATACATCACATGCTAACATTATTGTCATAAGCCTATGATGTTTCATGTTGAATAAATTAGCATAGTGGCTAGCAGACTTTCCTCTCGTCATATGAAGCCAGGATAAATCACACACAAGACCTTAAAAGTTATTTTGTGGGGCAGTAAAAGTACACAAGTATTGTCAGTTTCAAGTAGTTAGTTCAAGTATCAGCAGTAAAAGTACACGTTTTCCTCAGATATACATCATGCTAATGTTATTAGCACAAGCCTATGATGGTTCCCAATAAATAAGTTAGCATAGTGGGTAGCATACCTTTCTCTACTCATATGAAGCCAGAATAAATCACACACAAGAGTTAAAAATGTTGTTTCGTGGGGCAGAAAAAGTACACAAATATTATCAGCTTCAAGTAGTCAGTGAAATTATCAGCGATAAAATCACAAAGGTTCTCCCCAGAAATACAACATGCTAATGTTATTAGCATAAGCCTATGACGTTTCCCATTGAATAAATTAGCATAGTGGCTAGCAGACTGTCCTCTACTCTTATGAAGCCAGAATAAATCACACTTGATTTAAAATGTTATTTTGTGGGGCAGTAAAAGTACACAAGTATTATCAGCTTCATGTAGTCAAAGTAACAGCATAAAAGTGCATGGTTTTCCCCAGAAATACAACATGCTAACATTATTAACGCAAGCCTGTGATGTTTCCCATTGATTAAATTAGCATAGTGGCTAGCAGACTTTCCTCCTCTCATATGAAGCCAGAGTAAATCACACACAACAAAATTATTTTTTGTGGGGCTGAGGGAAATGGTTTTACGTTTACAAAGATACAGGAAGTCTGCGTTGCTGCACTGTGTAGTTACATTTCTGGGGAGTTACACATCAATCTACGACATAGGCTCTGCAGAGCTTACATTGTAGATTCTATGTTGATTCTATGCAGAGGTACAAATCCCACTTCATGCTTAAACAGAAAAGTAGTGTGAGATATGTCTGAAGAGATGAGAGGGAGGTTCAAACCCTGCCTCTTTTCTCACCTGATCGCTGCAGGAAGTGGGTGTGAATGTTGGCCTGGGCTCAGCGTATTCTGAAGAGGCACACAAGCAGCTTAAAAAGCACTTTAATAAAAACACACAACAGCAGCGTGTTTGTTTTTTCCATTTCGTTTATTGTGTTGGTCTGTTCATATCTTTAAAGAGATTATATACACAAATTAGTACAACAGGAAGAGTTATCCAAAAAAATTACACATTCAAAAAAGACAGACAACCCTCGAGAAAAAGATTTTAACATAAGTGTGTGTCTGAACTCTCCTCTGGGAATTTCACTCTTGTCTTTAATACAAAGTTATTTTTAAAGCTACACGGGAGGCGCACGTGTCCACACGCTTATTTTAAGATCATTTTCCAGTTAAGAAAGAACAGGTGCAGTGTATTAATAGCTACAGCAGACAAAATACAAAAAACAAAAAACGTCTCCCTGGACTGATCAGGATGAGTGGTACAAAAGTTTCTCTTGAAGTCTTATAATGTTTGAACTGAAAGAAAGGTAAACTATATTTTACCCCGTCTATTAAAATATACGTTCGTGCTATAATTGCAGTTATTTGATTAAAATAATTTACTATTTTTAACTCAGCTGACTTTTAACTAGTTATTTTATGAAAAGATTCCAAGAAGATCCCCGAACAGAAAAGTGGAAAAATACACAACTCTCTCTTTTGTTTTTATCACAATCAAAAGAATATTTTAGCAAACAGCTTCACATTTCACTCCTCTCACTCACTCAGACTACCTGAAGTAAAGAAAAAAGACAGGTGATGATTAAAACACAGATCTCACTGCACGCCAGTGACTTTAAGAGCAGTTAAAGTGAGGCGACGAGGTCTCTTAAAGCTCACAGATCAGAGTTTCCACCACAACGTTGCTCTCAAAGTGACGAATCTTGTGGCAGTTCAGAGCTTCGCGCTTCTGCATACCTGTAAGACAAGAAGAGGGGGTTAATGCGCTGAGTCGAGGCAGTAAACACAACCTAATGTTTACTTATTCCATGACTTTGTTGTATCTACAGTGTAATAGAAAAGTGTTTGAAATGTTCCTGACTTCTAAAATAAAAACAGTTTATCAGTGGACAAAATGTCCCCTCAGTCTCAAGCAGGAGGATTGTGCCTGTCTTTGACACATGTTCTAGAGCTGGGTGATATGGACAAAAATCCTCTCTCTGTATTTTCAGGCTGAACGGCGATACACAATATATATCTCTGTATTTTCTATGAAATGGGTGACATGTTCAGAGTCAAGTCAAAGCCACATTTGAGACTGAGATACAGCTGCACAACATGGAAATCAAACATAATATAAAATCAATAGCAGGGCTGTGCGTTAACTTTTTGCACGCAGCACTGGAGCTTCAGAGGTTGAAAGGTTTGCAGCACAGGACACTAAACTATAACATGAGTATGAACGTATGAAGTAGGTTTGAGACAATAAAAATCTTTGTGGGTGGAGTTAGGCCCTGATCACACAGAAAGTGTTTCAGCGCTTTGAACTTCTCAAGTTGAAAAAACGTTCAACTCAGAACAGAGGAGCGCCCCACGTCATCTTTTTTTCCCCGTTGTCCAGTGAGATGGTTTGAGAGGCGGGCCTTCTGTGGTGGTCACGACAACAAGTTTACAGGTTACAGTTGGTCAACAATGGAGGAGAAACTGGTGGTAGTGGTTGTCAAGCTGCCCCTGACTCATCCTAAAATATTCCTGGAAACAGCCATCATGGAGGAGAAGCTCCTGGACCAACTGGCGGTACTCCCCATGATCCAGCCTCTTTTTTAGGGTCTCATGTACCCACACAGATCTCTGTTTATCTGTGACCAACAAACTAATTACTGACAAGTACCCTCTGCCTGTCTGTTTTTTATTTTTTTGCAACCTGCAAAACACTTGCTGTGTGATCAGGGCCTTAAAAGGTAATTTCCTGTGGTGTTTCAAATGAATCTGTTGCTGGAAAATGATCTACATCTATTATTAATGGGGCCTAAATCTTATTTCTGTTGTATAAGAAACATCTGTGTCTGCGCTGCATTTTTTAAACAGATCTGTCACCTGCATCCAGGCGCTGTCTCAATGTCACACTGTCACACTACAACTACTAACAAGAACAGCTAGCAAACAAACGCTCAGCTGACACAATCAAGCAGCTCTGTTTCCCACACATGCAGCGCAGCGCTGTACTGCGCTCATTTCACACATCTCACAGACTGATTACAGTAGTGCGTGCAACATATAGACTGAGGTCAGCTGCTCTGTGTCTCTCTGAGTGTTGAAGGAGAAACCGTGAGTGAGTGAGTGGGGCGGAGCTGTGAGGAGGGTATGAGAGAGGTGAGATGCACACTGGTATGTGTGATGTAACCCAGCATGACCCTATATCAGTATAAACAGAGTGGTCTAAATCTTGCTTGAAAATATATCGATATATCGTACAGTCTTTATATCACCAAGTCCTAACTTGTTTAAACTGTCTTTTCACAATAAATCAAAACAAATGGATCCTCATGAATATTTTTTTTGCGGTACCAAACTGGCACCTAACCATGACTCTTGTGTACTGTTACACAGGGAACTACATTCCTGTTTAAGGCACTCCAAACTGTCACCCATGTTTCATCCATTGTTAGGTGGATAAACTGAAATCCTTTCAGGTTTGTTTACTCTGTCCCTGGGCTGAAACTATTTCTGTTTCCTGATTTCCTCTATGTTTACTTAACACTGTGGTTTGCTAAACGTGGCACTGCTTTGTGTATATGAACATTACACCCTCTGATCTGTACGAGTATAACAGAAACACACACTGAAAGATCTCTGAACGACACAAGGGAACGTTAGCTGACGTGCAGCCTGAAGCAAACTGCTAACGGGACAATAAGTTCACACAGTTAATTTAACTCCTGTCTCCTAAGTGTGTGTGAACCATCCATTATATGACCTGGTTTAACTGGTTTAAACACAGGTGTGAGCTGGGCCTTTAGTGTTTTCAGCCGCTGTTTAACTCACAGTAACTTCATCTATTTCTTGTCAGAGACACATCTATGACCTTAAATGTAAAAGAGCTCTTCTAATAAGCATAAATAGAGGCCTGAGTGACTTCCTGTTCCTACCCAGAATCCTGTCTCTGCGCTGCAGCTTGTAGGTGTCTTTGCCGCGGCAGAGGTTGTAGATGAAGTAGCCGAGCTGGTCGACATGCTGCAGACGCTCTGTCACAACCATCTCCTCATGGAGCAGGTAAGACTGAGGCAGGTAGGTGCCGGCCTGCGCAGAGAGAGGACAGATGATAGGGATGAATACATGATCACCACTGATAGAGTTAAAGCTGCCTCATTCAGACTCCCCAGGGCTCAGTGCAAACCTTATTTTTAGTATGTGAAATAACATCAGTGAAGTTGCACCCTTGTTCTAATTTGCTGGTTTTACCAGTTTTGTTTTTAGGAACTGGTTCTTACAGTTTTTAATGTCGTTAGTGGAGTTTACTGTAAACTGACATCAACTGTGTCTCTCATCCATCAAAACGTCTGTGAAAATCAGTTTAAAAACAAACTGCTCGGCGGGTTTAACAGATTTATTTTGGTGCCAGCTTTGATGTCTACTTTCTATTTTATAAAGAAACACTCAGTTTGAGAAGTATGCTTATCTAATGTCTTGGAGAGAGTTAGATGAGAAGATTAAAACCACAAATATGAAGCTACAGCCACTTCAGCATGAAGAGTAGAAACACTTGGCTCTGTGCAAGTGTCTCATTTAACTTGCTTATTTCTCAAAATATATAGTTATTATTAAATATATAATGTAATAATCCTTAATTAAATGAAGGATTGCCGTTGACGTCTAGATTAAGGTGAAACTACAGTGGTTTACCTTGACGTTGACGAGCAGCTCCAAAAAGTCTCTGGGAGGCATGACGATGGAGGTGTTGAGTGGGATGACGTAGCACTTGTTCAGACTCAGATCCAGGTAGGCGGTCAACCTCTGAGACACACGACAAACATTTATAGACCAACAAAACTAACATCTACACAGCTGTAATTTCCTTTTTTAAAACAAGTAATAAACCTGTTTCACAAATTCTGCCCCTACCAACCTAAAAGTCGGAAAGAACCAGGCCTTTGTTTGGAGCAGGCCTCTATTAGAGACACACTTTTTATTTTTCATTTCCCCTTCTTCCCAGTAAGTGACAACTGGTCCCTTCCTCCATGTTTATTTGTGTTGATAAATCAGTTCCTGTTCTTTCACCTTTCATTTATTTTGCTGATAATTTTCAATCTACTGTGAATGAACACTTCCAGTTGACTCCTTTACATTTTAGTCTTCCAGTCTGCCTGTTAATGTTAAGCTTTTAATGTGAAAATCCACAGGAAGTTGTCATTTGAATGCCGTGTTTTCTATGAGACTTTGCAATATAAGTCTTTGGAATTTAACTTGAATCTTTCCCTCTAATCTATGTTTAATAAGATGTATTTATGTGACTATAATTTACTGCTGATGATAAACAAGTCACAATCAACAGAAATGATAATTATCTATTTATCATCAAAGTCGTTAGTGATTCACACAGGAAGCAGCCGGGGATCTGTCTCACCCGCTGGAAGTCGTGGACGATGTCTGCTGGGTCTCCGTCTCCGAACTCGGGCACAGGGACGTTGATGAGCTCCACCTGCTCCCTCTCCAGCACCCTGATCCTCTCCTCCAGCTGCCGCAGCTGGAACTGGTTTGGCAGCTCCACCTCCAACTACAAACCAGTTCAGCCAGTTCATTAACCAGTAACAGAACTAGTCACACTGACAGTTATTTGGTCACTTATTTCCTTTGTTATTCCACAGTCTGAACTCAGTGTATTTCTACAGCAAGAGCCATTAAATGGACTTAAATTAATTATATGTAATTAATTCTGTGTTGGATTCAAACCACCATTAAAGACTGACAGGAAACACTGCAGACTGTAAACCAGAGTTACTGTTTATAATTTAATCTGATTGATATAAGACTCACAGTTTACTGTTCACAGATGTATTAGAGCCAGATTAAGATACCGTTAATGCTAACACAACACTTCCTGCTTCTACTGGACAAAAACAGGACAGCTTTTATTGTGACGCAGTCAAAGGAAACAATTTGTCATCGAGATTAGCACTGACACAATCGTTCAACAGAAATGTGTCTACAACGAGACGTCTTCAAATGTTTGTTTTGCCCAACAGTTAAAAAGATATATTTAATGTTCTATAATGTAAGTAAATAAAAACTAAAAGAATTCTCAAGTGAACATCAAATGTTGAAAATTGACTTAATCAGTCAATTATCAAAAAAGCTGCGGATTTATTTTCTGTCAGTTTTTTTGTAACTGATTAATCAGCAAATAATTACAGCGCAATTAAAAAAAAATCTTATCACATTTGTCAAAAGTGTGAACAGAATGTAAAAAATGGAGAAAAAAAATGTGTATCATTTAATAAGAAAATAAATGTATAAATTAATAAATAAATAAATAAATGTGAACATACAGACACAGAGATTCAGAAATAAATGTAATTATACAAAAATGTGTAAATAAATTTCAGATTTTTCTTTATGTACTTTTAAAATACATACTTTTATCTATGCATTTCTTAATGCCTTAAATTATTTATTTACATATTTATCTATTTTTATTATTTTATTTTTTATTCATTTTATTTACTCATGGATTATTGCATTTATTTACATATTTCAACATGTATTTATTTATTTTTTTTAATCAATGCATTTCTTTATTTATTCTTGTATTTATTCATTTATTTGTATTAAAGTCATTTTTAATCCTCCATATTAATATGGTGTGGTAATGAAACAGAAATAATGAAAAATATAATAAATAAAATCTCCACCTGTCTGTCTGAAAATAGTCGACTAAAACGTAAAGTGAACGTGATTTGAAGTTAAAACTAATAAAAACATGTGGAGTCTGTGTGTGTGTGTGTGTGTGTGTGTAAACACAGATACAGATGACTCTACTGTGAGCTCAGCCTGAAGTCATTAACTCAGAAATCAATCAGTGACCCAGTCTGTAATGATTAATAAAACACTTCCTGATAAGCAGCAGAAAGAGAAACAGAGCTGATGTGTTGAACAGCTTCATACCTCGTCTTCCTCCTGGATCATGAAGTCTTCCTCACGGTAGTTCACACCACACACAAACACCTGACCCTCCTGCAGAGAGGAAGAGGAGGAGAACACAAATGAAGGAGTGAGTGTTTGAGTCTGTGCAGCAGATGTGAATGTGTTGAGTGCTGTAAACTGTAACAAGGCCTGTTTGTCACACATTACATTTCTGCTTTTTTAAAAAAAAATAATCAGAGCTCCTCGCTGTAAAACATTATAATAATAAACTTTAATAATACAGAACTCTTAGAAACAAAGTTACAAAATGTTTAATGCAAGTTTTCACAGCGCAGGAAGTAGAATAAAAAACACAGCTATAACGAATAAGAAGTGTTGAGGTGGCCACTGGTCACTGTTAGTCTGATTTCAAATTAGTCACCAGGACTAGTTCATGGTTAAACTGGATTTACAGGGTTTTGTATCAATGGGATGATGTGTCAGTGTTTAACTTGATGAAACAGATACTGACATCTGGTTATTTTTTACGTTAGTCCCGACATGCAACTGTTATGTTTATGTTTATTTATTAACAGAGAGTGATGATGATGGTGGTCTTTCTTCATCTTCACCCTCAACGATCTTAACTGAGATCAGAAACATGTAGAGGGAAACACTAGCTGACCAATCACAGCACGCGTGGTCTCAATGTGATATCTGGGTCTCCATCCTCCAGGAGATAGACCCAGCCCTCATCTCTGCTCCCATTTATGTGAATGTCCTTGAGTCTGTCTATTGTGTGTCTGCGGCAGAAAGGAGGTCGCAGCACCTGGAGGTTTCTTGACGTCTTCCTGGATCCATGTTGCATTCACGTTATCTTTGTCTACCTTCCTCTGTTCCTCCTTATCCAGGGGTGCAGAACTCTATAGATATATAAAAGCCCTTTAAAGAAAAAATTTGGGCATTTTTGACAGGACTCTCTCTGTAGCTGCAGCTACATATGCGCTGTATATAAATCCATCTTAACACGGCATCCTAACGTGTTCGACTATCGTGTCACATCACACATCAGACACTCTCTGTCCACACTGAGCCTGCTGTCAATCATGACCCAGCAGACTCATTTAAACCGCCCTTGAGCAATTTCACTTTGCATTTTTCCCTTAACCTCAGGATGGCAAGACTATCATACAGTTTGTCGACATGCACCAGGTGGGAACTACACAGGCAGAACTAATGTTTTCATAAACAAACAAGCACAGGTCAGCTAACAGCAGACATTTCCTGCTAGGTGGCGGACATGACCACAGCAGAGAAGCGTAAAGTCAAAAGCGAGGGCCGCTGCTTTGAGGAGCAGTGGAAAGATGAATACTTTTTCACTGAATGATGAAACAGCTGTGTTTGTCGAATTGTGTATGATTTTTTTTTATAATCCATTTGATGCGAGAAGCAGCTGACCCGCAGATACTTTCCCAGGATCTAATCCAAAAAGTTTGGACACCCCCGGCCTACATGGTTTGTTAACATGAAGAAACAGAAGTGCATTGAAGTTACGTGATGCTACATGACAGTCAGACGCTAATTTTCTATTGGGACATGATGTCATTATGTTCCCCTCAGGAGCGGCTGCTGAGTCAAGTGAGACACCTGGTAAAATTCATTACACTAGTCCGGTCCTGTCTTTGGCTTGATATCAAACCAGTCTGAAAATGTTTACACCAGACTGTGAACAGAGTGTTAGAGCCTCCTGTGTCTGTAGACTTATGGTTGTGTTTTATGCATGAGGATTTAAATCACCTCGACTTTCACGGCTGTGTTTTGTGTTTAGTTTCTGTTTTGTCTGATTCCACTTTGCTGCAGTTATTAATCTCCATACAGAGAGGAGGACAGGTCTGTGTATCACTCACATCTCTGCTCTTTAAAACCTGCTGAGGTAGGCGGAGTCAGCATGTGACATAAAAGCAGCTCGCAGCAGTTTACCTGCTCCGACATGTCCAGTGTGTCACATTTCATACTTGTGATGTTGTTTTTGGACTTGATCGACAACTACAACCCAAATACTGACATTATCAGATGCTTTTTTATTGTGAAAGTCATGAGCTAATAGGGGTGGGAATCTTTGGGCACCTCACGATTCGATAACGATTACGATTCAGGGGCTACGATTCCATTATAAAACGATTATTGATGCATCTTTAATTTATGTATATTGATGCACTTTTTCACAACACACATTTCTTTTTGTCTCACTGAATAAGCATTCAACACTTGCAATTTTTAAAAACAGTGCATTTGTAATAAGAAACAGTTGAATTCATTTCCATTATATTTTATCAAACATATAAATGGAAATGATTGCAAACTGGAAAGTTACAACTTTGTTGTACGGAACCAAAGGTAACAACAGGTATATTAAATCACAAGATAAAATGCGCAGTTAGAGTAACAAATGATTCGGTGGCGACAGACGTCCATGCATCACATGTAACTGCGTTCCTACCTGCCTGCCTTCAACAGCGAGGCCATGACTTCTGTTTTGGTCTGATTGTAGAGTGTCGGGATGGCCGTGTCGGTGAAATAGCGTCGGGATGGGATGGTGTATCTGGGCTCCAGTGTATGCAGCAGTGCTCGAAATCCCTGATTTTCCACGACGGAATAAGGACACAAATCCTTGGCAATAAATGCCGCGATGGCCTTCGTAATTTGCTTCGCCTTTTCCGATGAGGGTGGCAGCTTTCTAATTGCTTCCTCGATTGTTCTCCGGTCGGTAGCACCACTAGTAGCCGCAGCAACAACAGCCTGCCGTCTCCCTGACTCCTCCGTCAGGTGGAATCGAGTTAGATGGCTTCTCATGTTTGTTGTGTTGCCAAAGTATTTTATTTTAGAACAACACAGCTTACATATAACGTGGCTCTTGTCCAGTTCGTTTCTGCCATTGACGTTGTAGAAGCCGAAGTGTTTCCACTCGTCTGTTTTAAAATTAGAAGGAGCTGTTCGGATCTCACGGCAAGGTGGGTGGCGGTCAGCCATGTTTGTTTTCCTCTGTGCGCATGTCGGCGTGTCCACTCCAGGCGCGCATCCCAAAGTGTCCCGGAGATGACACATACCGTGCTTCTTAGTTCCGCATTATTTAGAACCTTCTGTATTTCTCTAATTAACAGATTTAAATAATTGAAATTTGGACGTTTGTGAATCGATTCAGATTCGTCCACGTCCGAATCGCGATGCATCTAAGAATCGGAAATTTCCCCCACCCCTATGAGTTAGTTTATAATTATTTATTTAATACATGGTTTTATTTCCTTGTCTGCTAGTTTGTAATGTCGTGTCTCTGGAGGACTTCTAAGTGGGCTGCCTAAGTCAACCCCTGACGATAAGCAAACATTAAAGCTGAAAGTCGTCCTGCCTCAAATCTAATCTGCCTTCACTGATCCTTTCATATACAATTACTGTTAAATTTACCTCTCCTTCCCACCCTCGCTGGGGCTGGTAGCTCACCTCCAGGATGTAGTAGCGGTACAGGTAGGCTCCTCCAACCACCACTCCAGACAGCATGAGGGCAAGACCCAGGCACATGCACCAGCACCAGGCCCGGGACTGGTGACGCACCGGCAGAGCTGCCTCCTCATCCTGCAAGAGAAGAAGAAGAAGATGGGATCAGCGAGGATGTTCAAATATTAAATCCTCCGAAGAAGAAAAGGAAAAAACGTGTCTGATTGTTATTGCTCTGGTTATTTCTCTACTTCTTCCGCCATTATTTCTACACCTCTTCCCTCCTTTACTCCTCAGACGTATCCATTCACTGCAACACTCTATATTTCATCAAGAAAACACCACTTATTTTCACTGCTGTGAGATGCAGCAATGCACCAACAAAGACAGAGAAGAAGAAGAGGACGATTGCCAGCAGGGAAACATCAGTGCAAACAATGCTAGACTTAAGGGTGGTTTTAAGGGAAGTTTTAAGTGTGAGAAAAAGCCTCAGTGCAGCATCACAGAGCTGCTAGCGTGTCTGTGGACTCTGATCTTGTTACTGACACGAAGTTGCAAGCCAGTGCTGGTTGATAAGGACGATAACATATCAGCTAGTGGTTACAATTTAAAAAAAAAAAAGACATCTTAAATCTGTAGATCTTTTTTTGAGGCCGACTGTCACATGGATAACATTATAAAACTGTCAAATATCAATGTTGTGCATTTAAGAAGCTCTTGTGAGAAACCTGAGACTTTGATCTGAGTGGCCAGGAGGATTGTGGGTAAATATTCTGAATAGACTCGGGCTTATTTTCATCAGGCAAACATCAGCTGCTGGACTCTGGCCAGCAGGATGAAGAAGCAGCTTCTCTCAGAACAAGACCTGACTCGTCTCCTCCTGCTGCTAAAAACTGAAAACCTCCGTCAGACTAAGAGACACTTCGTCTGAAGATAAACAGCCAGGAGTCATTAACGTGAAGCTCTCTCCTTTGACCTCCATCACATCTGTTTAACTGATGCTGAGCCTTAAAACACAACCTGTGGTTTCACTTACAGAAACTCTGACAAGCTTTTTACCGTTAATTTTCAACACACCCTTCTCTTGAATTGACAGAAGTGCTTGTACTGAGAACTTGTGGTGTATGAATTGTTTCCGTCACGTATGAATCACAATTAGAAACCAACAACGTCTCCTATACTTGATGTTAGTGGAACGAGCTGCAACTAGGGCTGGGTACTGTTTAAAAAATGATGTTAACAGTACCCTTAAACGCCGATGCCGATACCAATAGAATACTTCTTTTAATACCTAGAATGTGAATGGAGTTGGGTGTAGTCACACACCACGTACCTTATGGTTACTAACAGGTTTAATGACAGGGTTCTGGTGTCGGTGTGAGTTCGGACTGTTTAGCCTCGTTTCTACCAAGCAGTACGGATCAGTTCAGTTCACTTTGGTGCACATCAGAGTGGTTATTTTTCGGTTTTCATTGTAAAAAGTTGTGGATGGCATCATTTAAACGATCACACTGATCCCGTACTAAACGTGGAGCTAGAAACTCTGCAGTCCATTGATTAGTCAATAGCAAACCATCTCTCTTAAGCTGAAAACACGTCAAGTGTCTCCCCTAGCACGTGTAAACAGACGACCACGCAAAGTCATTACTACTTTCACTAAATGATCTGTACTTCCTCCACCTTTGCATTAGCTTCAAATCACGTGCAGACAGCCCCTAATTAAACTTGATTTCTCACCCGCAGAAGTATCTTTTTGGCCATTGTCTTTATAATGACGGGATTGTGGGTCTTTTAGCTCGGGGTATTTCTTGACCTCAACAACAAGTCTCTCCTCATCCATTCTTCATCAAAAAATTCTCAACTTCAAGCTCTCTTAATACATCGATGATGAGGAGAGGAGTCAAGCTGCTATTGGAGCAGAGAAAAAGAGCTGCTGCAGGAGCTGGTGTGTACAAGCAGAAAACAAGTGGGGGAGAAAATGCCTTTAATATTCCTGCCTTTTTAATTCTGGTAGTGACAAGGCTGGAAATAGGACAGTGATGTGAAGTGGCACGGGGACACATCCAGGAGCGCCGACACGCGCCTATCCGCCGCCAGTGTAGGGCTGTACATTGCAGCGGTGTATGCCACCAGTGTGTTTTCATCTTTACTCAGTGTTGAGTTGTAACCGCTTTTCATACCATGGCTAGTTTTTCATACATCAATAAACTATAACTATGAAATGAAAGGATGTTTTACTGCCGCTAACAGAAGCTATAGACTGAGAAAAATATTTAACTCATTGTGACGACTAGCGACAGCAACCGGCAACTTTTATGGTAGAACATTTACTTGTGATGTTACTCAAAGCAATTTCTTAATAACATAAAGAATTTATTCTGATATTAAAACAATGAAAATGTGGAATGAGAGATTTTATGACATTGTTGCACGACAAGCGACTTTAACGACCAATTCATCAACTCATGTTTCCAGTTTAGGAGCCTGCTGATTTCTGACATTATGTCTATGCAGAAGTGTTTTTGGTTTCCCCACAATGCAACACTTCATAACACCCGACACACAAACTTCCTCCTCGTGTTCCTGTAATCAGTCAAGCAACACTGAGCAGAAACCGTCGCCTGAGCCAAAGAGGAAACCGCACAAACTAAGAAATATCAGCCCTCGTGGTGTGATCGGTTTTGTTGTGATGAAAAACACTTCTGCAGTAAGTCTTTATGTTCATGTACATCTTGAAGGAACAGTTTTGCCAACAGCGTACGACAAAATGCAACAAAGGGAATTATAGTTACGTAGTGTTAAATAATTACTTTTAAAATATTAGACAGAGAAACAGCCTTTTGTCACAGCTGTTATAAACACTACAATTTCAATAAAGCAGCCAAAAAACAAAATGTATTTTTAAGAAGAACACATAGAACATATTTCCTGACATCAGCAGACAGTCGACCTCCTGTTAAACATTCATATTTGTATTTTCAGTGTGGTCAGTAAAGCCGTGCCATCTGAGTGAATGCAGCTTTTATAACTTGATAACTGTGGACCATGAGTCAGCATTTCCAGAACACCTCGGGTACAGGAGGAAACTGCAGGGAGGCAACTAAAACACTGACAGTCAGCCCTTTCTGACCTTCACCTCACTTCTCGGCCAGCAAAGACAAAACTCCCGGAACATTGTGTAATGTTTTGTTTTCTGCGAGCAGGAACGTTGAGAAAAGAGGAACCAAAGAACAACGGTCTGACGGGAGGAAGTGAGGGTGAAACCTTTAGAGAGGAAAGTGCTGAGCAGCTAACACTGGCGGTGTTAGACGAAGTGTGTTTGACAGGCCGAGCGGCTGACAGAGACACTAAAAGGGAACATTTCCTGAGGCTTTTCTCCATCAGCTGTAAAGCTCAGGTCATCGCTGCTGAGCGGACATTTGTTTCAAACACTCACACTGACTTTGACTTCTAGGAAAACAAAAAAGAGGAAGTGAAGGCAAAATAGCAGAACGTAGAAGAGGATGTTTTTCACCTACTGGACATCTTCAGTGACACGAGAATATTAAAAAGGTTAGTTAGGAGACATTTGGCCCTGTGTCGGGAGCTGTCAGGCCGGTGGAGGACATCCAGTTTTATTTCTAGTTTAAGGTGAGAAAGCTAGATTTTAAAAATAAATGTGTTTGAATATCAGTGTATAATCGGGGTCTAATCCAACCCTGATATGAGGGTTATTTTCACAGTTGTAGTCAATATTTTGCACATTACTGCACAAAACTGTTCAGCTCTTTCATTTCAAAACAGGTACATTATATTTTTATCTTACGTTTATTGCACATTTTTCTATTTCACTGCTATTTATTGCTTTATTTTTTTATCTTCTTTTATCATGTTTATTCATATGCACCAAAACACCAAGGAAAATTCAGTGTACATGAAAACCTACTTGGCAATAAATCTGATTCTGATTCTAGCAAGTAACTTTATTTATAAGGGCCCTGAAACACCTGGCTGATGGTCACCTGTTGGTCAATGTTGTGCTGTCAGCGAGCATCTAGCACCCTAATCTTTAATGCGTCCCCAACACTGGCACTAATTGATCATTTTAAATCGGACTCTGAGACGGCAGAGCCCATCGGTGAGAGAAATCCTTCTGATTGGCAGTTCAGCCTTGCACACAAAAAGAGAAACATAAGTGAAGAAAGTAAACAAATGACTGAAGTCAAGGGGCCGTGAGATCCAAACAAACTTCCCATATTGGGTAACAATGTGTTTTGAGCCACCGCGCTCTTCCACAGAAACAGTGAGTAATTGTGTCATTCTTCACTGGAGCACGGTAAACTGCTCTTTCAACATCAGGTCATGCTGTCAATGTGCTAACTGGCTAACTAGTGTCTTGAATCTGTCCTGGTGATCTTCCCCTTTCTCTTTTTGAATGATGAATACAGACTACTGCTGCCTGCTGGCGTGGAGACTTGTTTCGTCGCACACAGGCGCAGAACGAGCATGTCATTTGGGGCATTGGCTCTTCGCAGTGTGTTCATGTCCAACTTTTTAGCCAAGATACAGGCAATGTGAGGCGACGCAACAGTTAGCTTTCGTTGATGCTAGTTCTTTGAAGACAGTTTGATGTGTTCGGGCCTTAAGAACCACAACCTAAAAAGTCTCCTTTAATTTTATACCTGAAACGAGGAACAACCGACCAACCCTGATCAGAGGAGCTCAAAGACCTGCTGGTTACAATCTGCAGGGCTGCAGTAGATCTTAACTAAGAGTCCACTTGGATCGGTTAGAAGGCCGAGTTCAAACCTGCATGCAAACACACAGTCGCCTTATTTGAATTAAATACATCTAGTGCAGGAAGATGAGTTTGTAAGATGAATATTGTGTTTCTATTGTTTCCAGGTGACCAGCGCAGTAAGATCAAATAACTGTCATGCTGAGTTGAAAACTCATTGATCTGTTTACTCAAACTGGACTTCCATGATTGTATTTCATCATCACATCAGAGTTATCCTGTCAGCATGGCTTTGTGTTCGCCTCTATTTTATTTATTAGTTCAGATTTCTGGTTGGCCATGAAGTAGAGGTGACAGTGAATTTAAATAACGTCAAGGCAAACTACTTCAGACTGTAAATATTGAAATCAAGCAGCTCATTGAGTTCAAATATTACATCTGATGCAGTGATCATTGTTTCTCAACATTCTCCTGATGCTTCATCACCACCACCAACAAGACCCGACAGGCCTTCAGACCAACGTTTCATAACTGCGACACACTCACACCCTCGTTAACACACTCGTGTGTCAACACAGTCAAGTATGTCGACGTCACACACAGTTGGAACAATATGTACAGTCAGAAACACACTCAAGGAATAAAGGCATTTTCAGGATTATTTGATCAACTGAGTGAATGATGAGGCCGCAACTAAAGATTATTCCCATTACTGATACAAAGACAGAAATAAAAATGTAGTACAGGGTTTCGGAAAGATAAAAAATCTCTACAAAAGTCTTATTTTGTTTGACCAATAGTCACGAAAAATTATAAATTATATAAAGAAGCAAATATTCATCTTCGAGAAGCTGAAGCCATAGAAGGTTTTCAATATTTAACTGATTAACTACTTGTAGAGCTGTCACATTCTGGTCAGTTGGTTGGTCAATATATTCTTG
This sequence comes from Epinephelus fuscoguttatus, assembly GCF_011397635.1. NCBI lineage: Eukaryota > Metazoa > Chordata > Actinopteri > Perciformes > Serranidae > Epinephelus > Epinephelus fuscoguttatus. The sequence goes on from NC_064764.1 coordinate 37,725,531, forward strand.
TCCTTGGTCGCACAGTCGCTGGTGTTACTTTAATAAGTCTGTGAGTCCGCCACAGTAGTTGTTGTTGTTAGGCACTTGTATTTGTCCTGTGTCAGTTGGTCTTTGTGGTATTTGTCCCGCCCCTTCTCCACTGTGATTGGACGTCTGGTGACAGTGATGAGCGCATTGTTCTACCCAAAGTTAAACATATTTTAGCTCTCATTTCTATTCAGAAATTGAATAAATAATCACAGAAGACAGTCAGTGTCAGATTTTCATTCTGGATCTATTTTACGAAGCCTCCAGAAAGATGCTGCCGTTCAAGTCTGGATTATAAACCTTCTGAAAGGGAAACAATCACACTGGACCCTCAGTTGGAGCAGCAGGACGGCTGACGTTAACTACTGCGCTACAAATAATAAATCTCACTCTTGCAAGCAGTGCTCCATATTTAGTCCAGTATGTCAGATTCTTCTTATCAGTCCTGTTCAACACTTAGCGTTGAGATGGACTCGTGCAAGCAGCTTAATTGGACAGTCTGCAGTTTATGTTCAGATCGCATCTATTTTTCACTCTAGGCATTCTACGTGCCTGAACACAGAGTTAACTTGCCCTGGTGGAGTGTTACTGTCAAGCTCTGTGAGAGGAAATAATGCCTCAGTGGACACACAATACTATCAGGTAGAGTGCACCCAATGCACTGTGGCTGATTTAGTTAATCTACAGATGACATGCAGAACTTTTCCCCCACTGACTTATCGATTAGTGAAAGAGTAGGTCAATATTCAGTTGACCAAGATTGTCTTTGCTTTGCTTGATTACAGCCCAAGTGATTTTAGGAGTGAAATAATTTTCTTATTTAAACATTCAGACAATTCACAACTATCTAAATCAAGCAACAAATGTGAAAATAGCAGATTTGGGGTGCAGCTATTTAGTTTATTTGCACTTACATGTGTATAACAAACAAAGTAAGAAGTTAAAATGTTTGAAAAGAGTGCATGAGAGGTTCAAAGATACCTCACCTATTAAATGAAAATAATCATACATTACAAAAAGATAAAAACAAAGACTGCGTAATTGATGAAAACAATCAATCTCCAAATTATTTTCTGAAATAAAGCGATGAAAGAGATCAATGTCATTTATATTTCCTGTTTAATGTGACCAACAGTCCAAAACTGAAGATAATTAGTTTACTATCACGTGTGACAAAGAAAAGCATCAATGGGAGAAACTGAAACCAGCAAATAATTGTTTCTTTTTTTGTTTGTTAGAAAACTTACGGAAACAATTATAATTATTTGTTCATCAGCCAATAGACTGAGTGTTTCAGCTCTACTGCAGATATCTGAGCTTTATAATTAGTAGGAATGAAAACTTGTGCAGATGTTTTGTGTACAGGAACTGATTCTTGTGACTTCAGCCTTTTTGTATTTTTAACAAACTGTCAGATCCAACGGACTGAAACAGACTCACTTCCTCTTTGTTCTCAGACGGTCGGTCCGACTCTGCTATGATGATCTGTCTCAACTTTACTGTCAACTGTTTCATCTCATTTTGAGAGATTTGTGTGTGTGTGTGTGTGTGTGTGTGTGTTTGTGTGTGTGTGTGTGGTGAGGACGGAGGCTGATGGTTCATTCACATCACACAGTCACGCTACAACAGGGATCAATGACTCTCTTTGTGTCTGCGACACCACTTTAAATCAGCCACAACCAACCAACATCTCACACTTCATTAAGTTTTGGTGGATTCTCACATGGTTTGAGGGTGTGTGTGTGTGTGTGCGTGTGTGTGTGTGTGTGTGTGTGTGCTGGAATTAAAGAGTCAGGTGTTATCATATCTGTTGTGTTTAAATGCCGTGAAACAAAGAGGTTTTAGGGGACTTTGCTCTTTAACAGTGTATAGTATAGATCTAACTCCACAATTCAGTACTGACACGTTTATTATAAGTGTCTTTGATTTCACCAGAACAAATACGTTTTCTCCCTCATCTGGATTGTATGATGCCATTTTATAACTGAGGCTTATTAATGTTTTTAGTGTGAATACATGACTGTTCGCCCTGGTCCTAATCATGGCTCAGTGTTCCAGTCAATGTCTTAATGTCAGATCAGCCTGCAGAGTCCTGAGTGTGGGTCCACCTGAGAGCAACTTGTGTTTCTGTCTCTGTGGAGACAGGTGAGTATCAGTGTCCAGGACGCAGGTTTGGTTTCACTGAAACTCCATCCTCTGCTCTGAGCTGCATACGGCCACACACCAAACACTGGGTTCAAAACTTTAACAGGAAACCCCTCCTTAGTTTAGAGAAAGGAAACATAACTTTTCCACCGTCTGTTTACTGTCAAACTCTTCTTTGTGTTCCTACAAACCTATACAAAGCACTGCCACGGACGAGGGTGCACTGATACACCAGAGGAATTCCTCTGATTATTTTATTCAGATCTCTGCGACATGACACACACACGTACTGTCTGTCTGGATATGACACAAACCTGCCAGAGTCCAGCACGTCATCAGCCTGATAAAAACAAAAAAATGGGAACTAAAAGCAGAGTGAAACTGAACTCCAAAGCCAACTGAAATATTTAATCTCCTCCACTCCTCTTTCTTTGTCATTAAACCTGTTGGACCACGAATTTAAGATAACCCGTTTGCAGTAATTCTTTCACAAACTTGAGCTTTACTTTGACTTTTACTGACTGCAAAGTGCAATAAATCAGTGAATATTGCTGAATTTTAAACCTTTAAAAAATAACCTGACGAAGTCCTTAAATATTGTGTAAAGTAATTATAATTCTTTAAGTGGAACTAAACTACCTGTGGACACAAATAGAGCTGCAATTAATAGCTCTTTTCATTCTTGATTAATCGTCTCTAAAACGTCAGTGGAAAATGTCCAAAATCAAACGCCTTCTTTGGTCCAGCCAAAAGCCTAAAACATTAAGATACTTTACTATCAAAATGTCTAAAAACAATTGGATCAACGATCTATATTTTTTCGTTATCCTAAACATTTTCAACAATGCTCAAACACAGAAATTTGTCATTTTAATCCAGGACACGGTCCTTTTCATTTGGTTGTCAATGTCGTCATATTCTATTTGTGCGTAAGTCAGAGTCATAAATTGACTTTCATCCAGTTTTAAGCCACATCTTTACAAGACACTTTTTAGATCTTGATTGTTTTAAACTCTATGTTTTAACCAGATTAAGGATTTTAGTAATTGTCTGGATCTGAAGTCATCAGAGAAACAAACTGAGCTAGGCTCCAGCCCCTGCTGTACCAAACAACATCAGAGAAACACTGATTTTAACTTGAAACTGCTTCTTTCAGTTTATTTACCAGTTTAAATCCCCTGGTCTGTTTGTTTTGCAGAGGAACAGACCTCTGCGGAAAATTCGGCTCCTGATAAAAACCTCCTGAACCTTGAACACTGGAGGAATCCTAACTAGGAGAACCTGACTGCAATAACGAAATTGCTCGAGACACACACAGCAGCAGGAAATTATATACTGCATGTTCAAAAATTTTGTTTGAAAAATTACTTAAACATTAATAAAAAAAACTGCTGACTAGCCTCATTTTCTTTTTATAGGCTAACGGACTAATCATTGCAACTCTAGACAGAACACAAACATCTCCCAGTTGCTGTAAATCTGATTCTCTACATCATATCAGGTCTGCACTGGGGTGAAGGGTGTCTGGGTCTCTGAGCTGCGGAGGGGGGGTGGAGGTCTTATATCTGCCTAGTTGGATAATCTCCCCTCCTCTTGAGTTTTAGTGGCCGGCGCCGCTGTAGGAGGCTGCTAAGTCTCTGCGGCTGAGTCTCTATCTGACTGATTAAACCGTAATCCTTCTCAAGCAGTCCACATGCCTCAGACGACGATCAGAGGACACACAGGAGGAGAGCAGCAGCAACAGATCTGGGCTGTAATCCCGTCATGTAGCTGTGTAGACGGGTATGCAGTCATATCATACCTGCAATCATTCTTAAATGAATCAACTGGAGGAGTCTGGTAAATGTACAGAAGTACAATCAGCAGACAGACGTGGAGCTGTGAGATTTGCAAGCAGAAAGTTTCTCCCGATGATTTTCATATTATTTCCATGTCTGAATGCATCACCTGCTGCAACAACAGGCTCAGACCTGTCTATACAAACAACGATACTCAGTGCCAGAGTGAAACCTGTTAGTGCTGGTGATTAGTATCATTCTCAATTCATTATTTGGTCTATAAACTGTCACACAACAATGCAATCCCAATCACAACTTCATCTTTAAATGGCTTCTCCCGTCCGATCAACAGCCTGAGTACCAAAAGTCCTCATTTTGCTATCATCTAAAGCAGCAAGCCCTCCCAATTAACTTAAGCATGTAGGATTGACTAATTGATTTAATCGACTAATAGCTTCAGCTCTAAGACCTGCAGTGATGTGTAGGTCAATGGGTTGGTGTTGCCTTGAGTTACCTGCAAAAGTGCTCATAGCAGGGAAACAAAATTGTTGGGTAAAAATGAATTACCTGCATGCATTTTGTTACTGTCTAAACATAAAACACATGTCAGCTGTAAAACCACCATGGCAGCTCAGATTGAACCCTTAAGTGCTGAAGACTGACCCAAAAATGTGACATCTCTACTCTGTCGGTCAGAGATCTGCACACAGTGAACCAAATGAATCCACTGATCAACTGTGGATTCATTCTGTCATCACAAAAGAGGATAGAACAAAGGTAAGGTACCTGCCGACACAGGTCTAAAGACTGATCTGGTCAGTGAACGACCCGCTCTACCTCTGAGCCACAGCCGCCCCAAAATGAACCATCTTCGTCTGCACTTTGAGTTTGTGCACCACGAGTAGGACAAAAAACAATTAAAACAACAGTGAGCCCACCACAACACCAAAATATTCTTGCATCCCATCCAAATCAGCACCTAAATGATTCAGTAATATTTCAACATTTCATGAATCAACCATGTCAGGAGATCTTGGTGTGCAAGTAAGGACGGGAATTGATATGCTATTATCGGTTCTGTTTATCAGTCTGATGTTTTCTCAACTCCTCAATCAGTTTTCTGTGTGGGGGGAAAATGCACTGAACACAGTGTAGATGAAATGAGAGATTATTTGTTTTCATGTAGGTTTTCTTTGTCAAAAAGACTTTAATGTTAATATAACAGAGGGTATTCCCCACTGAAACGCTGTGACACTCACACTTCAAGTGTCAAATGCCTGGCATTCGTGGAATTTAAGCCCCTGTTGCTTAGAGGGACATTTCTGAATACTACTGGTGTTTCCACCCTTACTTGAACTTCTCATTTTACAGGCGTTACAAGCAGCACTGTTGTCATCTCTCTTCTCTCTTCTTGAGATATGCATAAAGCCAAATTGCAATTATTTTGACAAATACTACGATTGCAATGAGTAGTGATTTTAGACAGAAAGGCAATTTTTGCATTTAATTTCCACTGAAAAAATATAAAAATGATGTTCACTTAGGTCTGGAATATGATGTGTAGGCTGGGGCGTCTCTGCAGCACCACAATGCTTCATTTATGTTGCTGTGTTATGACACATTTTAACTTAACAGCTCCTGTAATCTGGATATTGCACTTGGCCATACAGCCGGTTGGATATAATTAGATTAATTGTAATTAAGTAAAGCCATGTTTTGGACGGTTTCTCTTCGCCATGACTCCATCTGGATGCACGTTTCCAGCAGTGTAGATGCAGAAAAACACACCGGCATCGAGAAAAGGTACTGATAAGCTCTGAAGCAAATTATTCTGATGGATTAGACCATTTGTAACCAGTTCCTGTCTCTATGTGCAAGTCAACAATAATATGAATTAGTAATCATAACTGAAGGATATCTGACAATAAATATTAACAACAATCCTTCAAACTGGGGCTGCAAATGATTATTCCTGATTAACTGATTAATCATTTGGTCAGTGAAACACCAGAAAACAACGATAAACCAATGTATTCAATTAACTGCAGTGCTGAGACAAAGAAAACAGAAAACTGTCACAACTCGGAGCAACTATAGAAAGTTTGGCCAATTAATTTCCTGTCAACAGATCAACTTATTGTTGTAGCTCTACTTCCAACTTCACAAGAAACACAGTTGCTATTGTCATAATTTAATATTTCAAAAACACTGATGTGCATAAAACTTTTCTTGTCAAAGCCTCATAAATTCAACTGTTATTTACAATGACATTTATGTGTTTGCCATGTGTCACTTTTTCCACCCGTTGACACAATTACAAAAAAAAGCAGTATCATATGAACGCTCTACACCCACACATATAAAAATAATTCCCTCCAACACATTATCAGCACAGTAACACGAGGTTTGCAGCAGCCAGCACATCTTAATAAAGCTTCCTTCTTGCATTCACAGCGTCTCTGAATATATCCCGCTCCTATAAAGACACATTTATAGTTCAGGCATCTCAACGGGTGCCCACACCACCAGCAACTTACAACCTCCTCACTGCTCCAACAATCAGACGTTTACTCAGCTGGCTTTATCACAGAAAACTTATAAACTCATATCAGTTAGTTTTCATGTTAGGAATACCAACGAGTTGTTCAAAGCTTCACAAACAAACTTGTCTTTTGTTCATATCATTAAAAGATTTCAAGATAAAAGCAGGTGACTTGTGATTGGAAACTAATAATTCACAAAACAAGGCAGATTAATTTAGAGTCAACTGTGACATGTTCACTCAGCAGGTTTATCTCATTTGAATTAAAGGGAACTGCTGCTGTGGGCCAATCAGGCTCCAGTATTTGTTTTGATAAAATAAAATAATCATTAAACATAAAGGAGTTTCCTGTGCTGTGCCGATAAATTATTCCAGCTTCATTATTATGACCTATAAACACTATGACAATAAAGTTAAGATTCTCAAATGCATTTATGTTCAAACGAAGTTCTTGTTTGTAATCTACAATCAAATTATAAAATGGTGTATTTTAGGGTACAATTAAAGATTATTTTCATTAATGAATTATCTACAGCATTGTCTCAATTACTCAAATTATTGTTTAGTCTGTAAAATGTCAGAAAATAGTGATACACGTCCACAGAGTCCAAGATAATGTCTTCAAATGTCTTCTTCTGTCCTGTCAACAATCCCAAACCAAATACGTTTAGTTTACAATTTAATAAATTAAAGGGAAAAGCTGTAAATATCCCTGACTGAAATTCTATGACTGGGATTTTTATTGGCTTTTTTTTTTTTAATAAAAAAAAGTGGACTTTAATTTGATTAACTGTTTATTGAAATAGTTAAAGACTGTTTTTTTCCATAGATCAGCTCTCAGTTTATAGCACCTCTGTTTATACATTTGTATTTAGTTATATTAAGATGTTTACAATGTATATAACATTCTTAGTTTTAGTTAACTTCTCTTATCTGTACCGTGCAGCTGTTCTGTGCTTCCTCCTTGCTGCTGTGAAATTGTGTGAGACTTTGATAAAGTTTATCTTTTGAAATCAGGAAATATGTGATTGAAATAACCTTGTAAAACTTAATGCTTCAAACAATAAGCCATGTGTTCATGTGAGAGCAGCCCAAAACCCAAATATTTTCACATAAATTAAACTGGAAAGCAGTTTCATTTTAACCCACGCCATGGTCTTTTCCTGACCCTAACCAAGTGGTTTTTGTGCCTAAACCTAACCAGACCTTAACCACAGGGCATCATGATGATTTCGGAACGGACTTTGGAACAATGAGTTTAATATGGTCGGAACAATGGGATGTCGAACCAATGGGATGTCAAACCAATGGGCAGTTCCCGTTTATATTGCTGTTATTGTTGAATACAGTAGATGCTCATTTTGTATATAGAAAGGATGTACTGATTTATCGGCCGCACATCAGAATCTGCAGATATTCGCCTTGTTGACTGGCATTGGCCTGTAAAAAACATGGCGGTGAACGTTTCTCTGTTGTGTCTGAAAAGCAGGGCTGTACACCAACGGTGCCCAGAGGTGAATAAAAAGCATGTTTAGGATGAGCAGGGATTTTCAGCGGGACACCTTTGAGACGCGGCCTGTTATTTCCCTAAAACACTACAATCTAAACAAGTCTGTGTTGACATTAGCAGGAGGAGAGCTAGTTAATGTTAGCTGTTAGCTAGTGACTGGAACTGACTGCTGACGGAGATTGCATTGAGTTACAGTACGATGCGTTCAAGCTCTATTCAGTAAAAAATGGGTATTGGTTGATGGTAAATTAGAATATGTTCGTGATGTGTTCAATGTGATCTTGTAAAATGCAGTTTTTGATGATAACCTTGAATAACTACAGCTGTTAAAAGGAGAACTTTGGTGTTTTCACAGCAATATAAAATAGATATTAGAGAGAGAATTATGATATAATTAAAAAACAAAAAATTTTCATGTGAAGGTTGTGTTAAAGTTTTATTTTACAAATGTGTATACTTTAATTCTTTTCATTCTTCAATGTTTTGTACTTCCTCCTCACTGCTGTGAAACTGCGTAGGTTTTTGATAAAGTTCATTTCATCTTGATAAAGGAGGGAAATGTCTGATGATCTGATGAAGCATTTAACGCTTGATGCTTCAACAAATTCAGTAAGAACTTGATAAGTAGTGATGTCTCACACCCCGCCGCTGCTGTGCTTCATGTGAGAACAGAGTTGTGAAAACTGACCTTTAATGAACGCCACACACACACACACACACACACACACACACACACACACACACACACACCTGGCCGTCATGGACCAACACAACCTGAACATTAACCTGGATTCACACGCTGCTGATAAAGCCTGGGCTCAGCCGCTGATCTTCACTACACGGAGCTGACAGTACAGTGTGACGTGTTAATGTGCTGCAACATAAGCTCAGGTGTTCGTCCCATGCTGACCTTCAGCTGAGCTGTCTGGAGGTTAGTCTCACTGTTTTCTCTTTAAGGGCTCTGCAGAGACAACACAGCCTGGTGACTCCAGTCATTACAAACAGAAGTCAATACAATAAACATCTACACACTGGATTCTGCTTTCTGGTGCAGAATTTAAAATGCACACAGAAACAAAAGCTGACTCATGGTTCTGTGTGTAAATCGGAGCAGAGCTCGTTACAGACTGGATCAATGACGGAGCAGAATCAGCACACTGACAGCAGGAGACGAGGCCTAATTGTTAATTAGCACAAAGTCAAACTGGGTTTAGTAAAGCAGATAAGATGCTGATTAACTCTAATGATCTGTGGATTAATTAAGAGTGGACACAAACAGACCTGATGTTTAAAATGTGTCTGCAGAAATCAATTGATCTTTAAAGCCTCGAGTTTGGACAGATGGACGTTAGGAACTTGATGATTAGCTGATGACCAGCAGATGGAGACATGAAATACAAAACTTTTCAATGTATGTGAATTTATTCATTGTGCAAATTGAGAAAAAGCATGCTGGCCGATATCATCATGCATCTCTACTGTATATAAAATATATTTTACATATATATAATATAAATAAATCAAAATCTGCTCCACCTTCAGCTCTGCAGCATTAAAGTGACAAACACATTAATGCATCAATAATTATAATCCAATAATATTGTATACATTTTTCTGAAATGGGCAATTTTGCAAAATGAGAACTTTACTTTAGGTACTTCAAGTATATTTTGTATCTTTACTTTAAATACAGGACTTTTACTTGTGACGAGGTACAGTATATTCAAAGAGGGGTAGTAGTACTTTTACTTTAGTTTCACTACTTAACTAACTATAGAAGTAAACCCAACGTGAGTAAGAGTCATACAGGTGACGGTTCTGATCACAGGTTTTAATCCCTCCATGATTATCTCCACAACTACACAATTCTAGTCCTCATCATATCTAACAACCAAACTCTATTCCTTTACATGACAAAGGTTGAGAGTCACTGAAGTAAAGGATCCAAGGTACGTCTTCCACCGCTGCCTGAGTCCTGTTATTTTTTCTCCATGGATGAAGATATAAACTGGGATCTTATGTCCAACAGGAAGAAACCTGCATCCCTGTTTGGACACACCCAGCATGTCTGACTCAGGGAAAAGCTAAAGTAAGCATGTCGACAGGCTTAGCCTAAATGTTTAGCTTGGTTTATTTTTTTGTGTGGCTATAAATGTCTCAGCGGCAGGCTTTAGCTGATTGGTTCAACTCTGTTTAACTCGTTAAAGACGGACGAACACAAACAGCCTGCAGAGGAACACAAACCGCTCAGTGCCCGACTGATGGAGCTCATCAACATGGAGATGAGACAAGACGTGTAAATTAATATTTAAAGATTTAAAGTAAATACATTACAGAATAGTATTTGTTTCTCCCCTCACTCGTCACATAAAACAATTATTTGCTCATTTTCATGTTGAAACCAGGGATTTAAAAGAAAGAGAAGCAGAAGCACAACAGGAAGAGAGAGTGTGAGAGAAAGAGAGACAAAAAGAAACTAAAAATCTTCTGAGGTTAGGAAACTAAAACCACCGTGTTTAGGCTCATGTTGTGTAAAACGCACAATGCAGAAATGATGTTTAGTTTAGCTACTCACTATCCACAATGAAGACAATCTTTCAGATTCATTATCATGTTATAATCTCCCACGGTGCCAGACGTGTGGAGGTGGGGGAAATCCACTCTCACAAGAATTCAGATCGTTATCATCTTCAAGTCTGAACTGACTGACAGACAGAGTGGGTCTACTGGTACTAATGTTGAAGCAGAGTATTATAATGTACCATAGTCCAAACTCTAGAACACAAAAACCAACATTCAGTTTGGAAAATGTGTCTCCTCTCTTATTTATTGAGCTGAAAATGTATTCTGAATTAGGCCATGACAACAAGGATTGAATAGTGAGAATCCTAAAGACATGACAGTCCACATGTAGCTTTACGCAGCACTACGTTCAGACTCTTATTACAGACACAGTACACTACAAGCTACAACCTTCTAGGGCTGCCCTGAATACCAGTTTTATGGCATCAAAGCTTCGAAATACTCCTGATGGATCACAGCTTCACGGGAGGGAGACAAGAGGATGGTTTTTGAGTTTGAGAGAATACAAGATGGCTGAGCTGTTACCGAACAGTTTTCAGCTGATTTGCCAAACTTGTTGAGGTTTTGATGTACACCAGTTTCCTTTGGCGAATCTGACACTCGACTTTTTGAAAGCTACCTTTGTAAATTTTGAAACTATTCCAGATGCTTGATTTTTCGGACACTCCTACGGTAGAATATCTGTAAACCTGCCATGGCGGAGTCACAAACCTCGGCCTATAACAAAGTTTACATGTCCTTATCTGAGAAGAACTAATCAATGAACGAATTATGTTGGATAACTGTTTATTTTTGGGGTAATGGTATTAAAAACAAAGCATCAGAATACTGACTTGGACATCGACTACTGTGGCGACGATCGAACCTTCAAAGTATTTGGGTCAGCCCTGCAAACGTGATCAGGTTTCAGGTGTATCATCACCTGAGGCAGAAATTAACACAAAGTCAGTGCTCCTGTCTCGATGGACGCCATGATGAAAATGTTTCCATGAAGGCAACGTGGATCAGACTGTGATAAGCACAGCTCTGCAGACATCAGCTGTAACAAGAGATGACTTTTTCTTTTGAAATTACACTCATCTGATTGACTAATAAGTATGTGAGTAAGCCTGGAGGAGCTGTGTGACCCATGACACCCAACTAATGTCCAGTGACATCTTTAAACGTGTTTTATTGTCCAACCAAATGTCCGAAACAAGAAGATATTCAATCTACGATGACATGAGACGAGGAGAAGCAGAAAATCCTGCAACCAAGATGCTGGAACTAAGAAATATTTCACATTTTTGGAAGTAAATGACATTAACTAAATCAATAAATGTTGAGAATTTATCAGAACTTCATCTTTTTAACTCCATTATAGGATTCTTGTAAGCAATATGACACAACCAGATCATATTGCCCTGTAACTGGAGGTTATTTCTCATGTCACGACCCAAATTTAAACATATTTTAATGATACATGTTGAGTAAATCCGCAACTTTATAAAGTATGCAATGTCAGAAGCATCAGGAGTGAAGAATATTGCCTTTTCATGATTTTTTAAGACCTAGGAATGAGCAATTGTCACCAGTGTACGTGAGCATCAGGAGCCCTCCGACAGACACATGGTTATCTTACAGTGCAGATGGAAACAATCTGCCATGTGCAGGAAAATCCCTCCAAACAACATGTACAGAATCTGCTGTGTTTGCACCCACTTCAACCCCCCCAGAAGGAAAACATTAAGCTCCGATTATCACGATAAGAGTCAGTCAGACTGAAACCAAGATGGCTTTCAACTAACTGTACAGTCTGCAACCACAGTAACCACACAGGAAGGCAGCAGATATGCATCACATCACACAAACCTACATCTGAAACCTGTTTAACGAGAATCACGCTGCTTCTGCACCCGACTTTAAACCTCTTTTATAAATCCTCCTCAAAAACACAGACAGTATGCACAGACAATACAACTACAGCTCATATTTACTCTGCAGAGAAACTCTTTCAAACTGGGCTGAAACTTCCTCTGAAAGCCTGAAACAGCAACAGCTTCTTTCACAACAGGGTGGAGACGGACGGATGTCTCAGGAGGAGTTTTAAGTAGACTTTAGACCTAGAGAGACAACACGCCTGAGCAGTCAGCAGGCTGAAACCTCCAGTCAGCTTCACATGGCTGAATTATTAATCCAGTTAGAATTGAAGTTTCAAAACCATCACTCTAAATGTTGATTTCACAGCAGCTGTTTCAACGTTTTCCAGCAATCACAAACCTACAATTATAGTTTATGTTTCCTGTCTAACTTTTAATGATGTCTCCCAGTTTTCCAAAGCATTTCAATCCTGGAAAACAAGACTCTCAACTTCTCCAGGACTCTAATGTGTGAGGTAACGTGACAGGAAGCTTCCTCTTTGTTTGCAACACACAGAGGCTTAAAATCTAAGAAGATCACCAGCTTTTCTGTCTAATTTAAAGTTTCCAATGTATCAGGATGTTGTTAGTTAAGAGGATTAGAAAAAAGGGTACCCACTCCAGCTATATATATCTGTATTTCTGCACACTGCATGATGCATTTCATCATATTGTCTACTTTCTCTTGTGCAAGAGTGACGCAGTTTTCAGAGGAAACAACAGAGCACAAGTGAAAACAGAAACGAGACACAGCAGCTAAGATTACAAGAAGAGCAATTATAGAAAGGACAGATGTCAAACTGACTTTAAAGACAATTAACAGCTTAAAATAAAGACTATAAGCGATAATTAAATATTAAAACAAGACACTTTCAGTTTCAGAACGTGGCTTCACTTAATACTCTGAATTTCTGGCTAGAAAATAATATGAAAACTCTTTAATATAGAGACAATGCTATTTTTTTAGCGTGTCAATCATTAACTAACCATATTTTCATGTACTACAAAACACAAAACTGAAAAACATGCTTAAAATAATTAACCATAGTTTGGAAAAATTGCTTATAAAAGAGTTATAACTTTTAATATTTGAATTATTATCAGAAAAGTCAGACTAGCAAACACAACGCAGCTCTGTGAACAAGCTGATCGAAGTATAACATTAACAACCACATCAGGAAGTAGCCAAACACTAATTACGTCACTACTATAAAATATATTTTAAAATATCGCAGTGTACTTTGTTTAAAGTGTTTAAGTGACATATATAGTTAAAATATATGCATAGTTTATATAAATGAAGTCATTGTGTGTGTGTATAAACTGCGTCTTCTTCCGCCGAGCAGGAAGCTAACTTCTCGTTAGCACAGTTAGCCATTTTCTACTCACTTTGTCCTCCTCGGGGATCAGAGTTTCGACGTCCTTCTTCACATCTTTCTGCGCCAACGCGGAGTTGAAAGACACTTTAACCATCCTGGAAGAGACGCAGACAAACTCCGACGAGAAAAAAAACACGATGGAAAAACTGTAAAAACAAAAAAATCAACAGAGAAAATTCGCTCCGAAGTGAAGTGAACGCACTTCTCTCCGGCCAAGTCTGATCTGTTGTGATAAGGACGGCGGCGTCAAGCCAGGAAGAGAGCTTCGACTTTACTTCCGGTTTGGCTTCAAAATAAAAGCACAACTGCTAAAACCTGGCAACATTTCCGGTTAGAATGAAGAATCAGAAAGGCTTTTATTAGGGATTGTTCGTTGTAAGTGTGGCTGTGGTGTGACTTATTTATTCATTTATGCATTTTTATCTTGACCCTCTCCGAAGCTGCCTGAGCGACTGGAGGGAAATGTATGACTTTCCTTCCAGCATAAATAACCATATTTTATTATACTCACACCAAATGTGTTGAGGCCAATGCAATGAGCAAACAGCACAGAGAAACAAACAGCGAATATCATAAGCTAAGCAGCAGCAGTAGCTCCGTTCATAGGGACTTGGGTTGGAAACCATGGTGTCACCAGCTCAAGTCCATGTCCAGACGAAATATGGAGTGTGGACTGGTGGCTGGAGAGGTGCCAGTTTGCCTCCTAGGCACCACCGAATGCCCTGAAGGAAGGGATCAAACCCACAACTCCTTTGGCATCTCTGACATCCCTCCCTCCATTTAATGCATGTATAGATCCTATTTGTGCCTGTGTGCTTATCACAACAGAGTGAAAAAGAATTAATTTCCCCTTGGAGATTAATGAAGTACATCTTCTTCTTCAAAATGCAACATGCCACAACATGACAGTCACCCAAACAAAACCAACAACATTTAATAGCCCCCCCCACACACACACACATACCACAGTAACCACTTTAGCATTAGAAATGTGCATGTAATGACTGTTTTCCCAAATAAACCGAAGCAGCTGCAACAGTGGCAGCAGCCGCAAGAATAACAGCAGTGACATAGTACGACAGCTGTTGTTAAATTCAACATATGTGCTCCTCAGTGATCAAGATTTAAAAGTCAAAAGATGAAAACAAAATCATGCAGTGGTAAAAACCATATTTACACTTTTATCATGTAAGCAGAGCACATAGTGTAATGTTGTGATGCAAACAGTTTTTATTTCACAAAATCTTCAGTGAGATATGTTTTGATAAAATATCATTATTATTATTTGAAGCTTAGATTAGAGTCATGTTTTCTGACTAAAGCATTTGTCTCACCTGATGTGTTCAAGGACTATTGGGAATTTTAAACCGTTTTCTGTTTTTACAGTTTTACAGACAAAAAAAGTTGCAATTTTGGCAATTTTTCAAAGAAAACATGCCATACAAAGTTACTGATGTGTTTTGGGGTTCAGAGGGAAGTAAAAAAAGAAAATAAATGCAACATTAAAAGTTGTACGTCCCTCTCCTCAGCCAAAGCAAAACCAGAAATCCTTCTCCAATACTGAAAAAATATTGCAGCCCACCCCCAGGGAGTTTGTCTTGGTAGTTTGGCACGTAATAATAAACACAGGGGGAATAATTTAAAGAAATTACAATTGAAAGATGAGAAAATATAAGAAATACTTAAATATGTACGTGTTTTAAGTGGATCAGCTGTTCACTCTGTACAGGTCTGTGCAAATATTAACAGTGTACGTTTATAAAGTTTTTATATCTTTAACTTTACAGAAGTCAAACTAGGATGCCACTATTTGCCAGTGTTGGGAAGGTTACTTTTAAAATGTAATAACAATGTATAATTACATATTAATGGTTACGCTGTTAAAAAAAAAAGTAATATGTAATGTAACTCATCATTAAAGTACTGTAACGTATTACATTAGATTTTTTTTGATTACTTTTTTAACAAATGTTTTAAACCGGGTGACAAAGCTGGGACAATTTGGTGGGACAATTTCACACAATAGATTCTTTGGCTTTTATTTTGAAGTCGAACACACTCATGTTCCGGTGCAGACCCGGCTACCTGCGGTCACCTTGATGAGTGTGTTCACACAGCTGCTCCGGGACAACATCAACAAAACTCAACGGACAGACGGGGATGGTTGCCAGATGTCGGCGGGTTTCCCCCGAAAGTAAAAAGTAAAAAGTGAAAGTCCACTGGTTTGAAATCTCTAATAATAGATTTTATAAGCTTTTATTATCATAAAATTTAGTATATCAAATCTGAATCTGCATTATAAAGTTTTAAAATAAAATAAATAAATTGTAAGTAGCAAATAAAACAATCATACAGTAGTAGACAGACATAGAAAAACAGGTTACTAAAGGAAGCACGAACACTGAAAACAACATAATGATTTAATTTACATGTTCAAAAAGGAGCTGGAGGAAGTACAAACTTATTTATTCCCACCCCTTCTCCATATATCTATAATAGCCAATTATGTAGCTCCCCATCACAAATACTCACTCTTTGCTTTGTATGTAAAATACTAATTTATCAAGTAACTAGAAATTAAAGCTGTAAAAAGTACGACAGTTCCTTTATGAGATGCAGTTGGCCTTAAGTATAAAGTAATATAAAATGGAAATACTCAAATAAAATTAAAAGCTAAGTACAGAACTTGAGTTAATGAACCTGCAGGAGTTCATGAACACCAGAAGATGGCAGTGATGCAACATTAATAATGTCTGGTTTATGATTCACATATTTACACAGTGTGACTCTGATACTCTGTGACAGGTCCAACGGAGACAATGGACAGAGTGTGTGTGTGTGTGTGTGTGTGTGTGTGTGTGTGTGTGTGTGTGTGTGTGTATCAGACACTGAGTTTTTGGTGTGTGTTGTGAGTGCTTAGGCCTTCTACGGTGTAATCCTATGTTGGCTGCACTTACTGAGCACACTCTCAAAAATGAAGACCATGCCATCATCAAAATAATTAAAAAAAAAAAAAAAGTATTTTCAGTGCTCAAAATAAAGCACATGAAAAATGAAAGAAGCACACATGAACATTTTACTCATAATACATCCAACAACGCATCCTCTGCATAGTGCATATGGGATTCCAGAACAAATTGTCCTCCTCATCAAGAGCTTCTATACCAACTTCACATGCCAAATTGGAAACAGTCAACAAAACATCTTTAAAGTCAAGACCGGGGTGAGGCAAGGTTGCGTTATGTCTGCATTACTCTTCAACCTGCTAATTGACTGGTGGATGAGAAGAACCACCAAAGACAAACCAAGAGGCATCAGATGGACTCTGTTTTCACAATTGGAAGATCTCGACTTTGCAGATGACTTGGCTTTGGTCTCTCATACACACCAGCATGTGCAAGAGAAAACATGTCATCTAAACACCTACGCAAAGCAAGTCGGTCTGAAGATCAACCAAAAGAAAACAGAGCTGATGATGCTGAACATCCCAAACCCCTCACCAATCCAAGTAGATGGAATAAACCTACCCACAACTATCCATTTCACCTATGTAGGCAGTGTAGTTAGCCATATGGAGGAGCAGACAGTGACATCGCAAGCCAACTCAGCAAGGCCAGGAACACCTTACAGAGACTTCACAACGTCTGGAAGTCGGCCCAGTACAGCACCAACACCAAGCTGAGACTGTACCACAGCTGCGTCCTGTCCACCCTGCTATACGGCTCAGAATGTTGGAGAACGGCAGAAAATGATCTCCACAAACTGTCAGCCTTTCACACCAAAAGCCTTCGGAAGATACTGAGAATATTCTGGCCCCAAACCATATCCAACCAGCATCTTCTCAGCCTGTGTAAGCAGTAAAATATGGCTACCATCCTTATAAGGCGGCGATGAAAATGGATTGGACATGTCATCCGTAGAGAGCAGGACAACATCACCTGAACTGCCCTTCACTGGACACCAGATGGTAGATGTAAAAGAGGCCAACCCAAGAACACCTGGCGCAGGACGGTGGAAGGAGAGCTGAAGGCCCTGCATCACACCTGGGGTTCCGTAAAGACGCTGGCCCAGAACAGACAGGAGTGGAGATCCTTTGTTGCTGCCCTACATGCCAGCCGGCATAAAGGGCAGTAGGTAAGTAAGTACATCCAACAAATCTATTTTTCTCCAAATTCTTGGAAACAAATGTATTTTCTGCAAACATTTACACACATTTACTTTTCTGTTGTATAATTCAGTTACCTTTGGACTCAAAAAAAGATTATTTATTGTGTAAAACTGATCATCAAATCAAAATTGAGTATAAAAATGCTACTGTAGATTTTTTAAAAAAGATACATTTAACATTGAATTTGTTGTAAGCTCATTATATATTATGGTGAATCTGACATACATCAACATAAAATCACAAAGTTAACACCAACTTCACTGGATTTTTATATGAATTTAAGGAATATATAGACTGTCAAACTTATAACCTTAAAAACAGGTAATGAAACTGTTAAACTGTGGGCTGAATTTAACCCTCTACTGCATAGCATTGCCCTCAGGCAACAAACCACATTTTCAGACCTCACACTGGCCCTTTAAAAGAAAACAAAATGTTTTTTTCAAATAATGTTACCAGACACATCTCTGGCCAATGAAATGATGAGTTGAAGGTGGTGTGCCATTCATTTGGGGGCGGGAAACCCCCTTTCAGGAAGCAGCACCACATGGGACAGATCGCCAGTAGTAGGTAAGATAAATATCACTATTTTACATGTTTACATTGAAATAACTGTATATAAAAAAATACTTGCATGTGCATGAACATGTAAATAAGTATATTGAGAGGAGTATATTTGATTGTTTGAGTATTTATTTTGTTTTTATTTATACAGTAAAACTGTTTATTTTATTCGTCACCTCAAGGCAACACTGCAGTTAGCCCAATTTTTTTCAGGCAATATAATGCATTAGCATATGTGTGTAGAGATGTGTTTGTATGCATTTAAATGATCATAGTCAATGTTTTTTACTTTACAATCTAGTGATACTTACAGGACATGGACATAAGAACATTTTACAGCAGAAAGCAGCAGGAATGTGCAGTTAGGGACATTCCCTCAGAGTGTGAGGACAGTGAGCTGTCTGACAGTGACAGTGAGGGAGTGGATCAGGAAGAATGGATCCCTGAGTCAGGTTTGAGGGACACTTAGGGGCTCAAGGGTCAGTTAGGGGTCAGTTGGTAAAGTAATTGTGTGTGTGTGTGTGTGTGTGTGTGCGTGCAAGTGTTCCTGTTGCATTTACTTCTTTCTAATATGTGCTTCCTTTTTCTTCTTTTCAGGAGAAAACCAGCCTCAAGACAGCGAGTCTGAGACAGAGGAAGAGCAAGGAGATGAAGATGAAGAGGAGGGTGAAGTGTCTCACCCCCCAAGATGGAGAAAAGTCCACAACGCCAGCATCAATGCCTACCCAGAATGACAGGGCCAGCTGCCAACAGCTGATGTTGACATGAAATGTATGAAATGTTGACATATGAAATTTATGAAATGTTTACATTGTTTATTTGTTGTTTGTTTATTTGTTTATGCTTGTTCCATTAATAAAACTTATTATAGAAAACCTTGGTGTTTTATTACCCTCGTCGCACAATGTTGCCTTGAAGCAACAAACCAATATTTGTTTGGGGGGGGGTCAAATTTTGTGATTGATGTATTATCAGGGACCCCAAAGCTCCCCCAAAATAGGGTGAAATATTTTTTTCCCAAAAAATTAAAAAGTCATGCAGTAGAGGGTTAAACAACTATGTTTTGTCCTTATTATAGTTTTATATCAATGAAGTTTGTTTATCCTAATTTTATTCTTTTTTACATTTTTTGTTTAAATCATAGGTTTAAATTCATACTCGTGCTTCTCTGTACTATTATGTTGTTGCAGTGTTTGTATATTTATTTATTTTTTTTTTTATTTAATTAAACTTTAGTATAGAGGAAGCCCTGTGACTGTGGTGGAGATGGTGTGGACAGTTTCGCTCTGCAGCTCAACAAACTTTAATAAGAACAAAAACACCAAAATGAACAAAACAAGGCTTTTATTTTGAAAAACACAGCTGTGACTGCTCACTGACACACTCCTAAAAATCGACACTGACAGAAAACTTGTCCTCTGCTGTCTGAGAAACACTAAGCGACTGACGAGGCTCCAAATGACACACAGCAAATATAATTAAATCAAATCTTGGTGTTATGAGAGACTTTAGATAAGTGCTGTTTGAACTGAAGGAACAAGACTTGTGTCATTATAGACTTTGATCACCAGGGAACAGGTGATGTTAGTGTAGTTAATTCAGCAGGAAGTCATGTGACTGATGTCAGGAGAGCAGAGCTGAACAGTCTTCTTCTTCTGTAGTGGCAGCAGTTCAGGCGTTGAGGAACTTGGCGTGGTGTTTGATGTGATCGCTCGTGAAGGAGTAGATGAAGAAGTAGCTGTGGTCGTAGCCCTGCAGCAGGAAACACAGCGTCAGACTCACACTATGAAATGTTTAACTAGCTCCTGAAAGAAAAGATTAACACCCGTGTTCGAAAACATCCGGTTCCTTGATAGAAATTAAAAAAAAAAGTCAGCTGTATATGACTCCCAGGGTGCATTTAGTAAGAAACATCTAATCACAGAGCTTCAAATTCTGTTTTCTGAGGTGCAAACTTGGCAGATGTGGCAGGTTGCTGCTAAAGAGGACACTGTTGAGGAAACAGATTCATAAAGTACTTCACTTTTAGACTCAGCTTCAGCTGAATTTAGTAACTACGGAGACGGTACTACTGCTGCAATCTCAGACTCCATCAGCTGTAGGTGTGAAGACGATGAACGCTCTGGGGGCAACGGACAATATTTCAGGCTGATCCAGCGGATATATGGCTCAAGACTTCCTCTTCAGCGAGACGGCCATTTAATCTAATCTCTATAAACAGATATCTCCACATGAAAGCAGACACATTTAGAAAAGCTTAGACACAGCTAACTTCTTGTCTCCCTGCCTTTCCAAACTGTTAATCTGCTGCTTGAATGAGACAGGTTAATACAACTCGGACTGCAAACAGAAACCACAGCGCTTCAGATATGAAAATCTTGTCCCACCACCTCAAGGTTCAGCATACAGGTGCAAAATTCTATTTATAGCAGGGATGGGTATTATTAAGATTCTGATGATACTACTACTCTTAGCAATACTGCTTATGGATCTGGTACTTTAACGATACTCTTATTGGTTCTTTTGGGGTATTTTAAGAGAGAAAATGAAACAAAGTAAGAACAGAATTGACATTGCTTCATTTTCTATGTATGCTAGGGTCTAGGTACCATGTCTGAAGGGTTACTGTTTGTTCCAAAGGTACCAAACTGACAGTGTTTGGTGGAAGCAGAGCTTTTGGGTGCCAGCAACAAATTCAAGGTACCAGCACCAGCAAGTTCAAATGTGAACAGTACCAACCCTTTGTGCAATGTCAGAACAACAGACTAAAGGAACTGACCGGCTGCAGCCTGAAGACGACAGGGATCTTCTTCTCGGAGCAGACGGCGATCAGGTTGTCAGGCAGCAGCTGGCTGGCTGACAGGAACTGGTCGTCACGGCCCTGATCGATCAGGATGTCGAGCTGAGGGCCAGAGTACGCTCCCGCCAACACGGTGGCATCATACGCCTGAAGGAGGAAAGAGGAGGGATGACAACAGGAAGCTGGAGAACTCATATGATCCTTCATCACTCATCAAACAGCTGAAACACAACTGAGACAGATTCAAACTTTCACTGACAGTTTCAACAGGTTTCTTTCCTTTGGACTCTTTTATTCTTAGTGCTGCAACTGCTGCAGCTGCTCTCTGTGACAAGCTCAGTGTGTCATCTTTATTACAGTTATTATCAGGACGGCAGCGTGCAGAGCTCCTACTGTACCTCCCACGTGGACCTGTCAGAGCCCAGGTATCCTGAGAAGGCCTTCTGTCCCCAGGGACACTGCATTGGGTTACAGATGGGAGCGAACGCAGACACAGCCTGCAGGAGACACACCGGCGTCAGAGTGCTCACACACTCTGGTTTAAAGTTGCTCTGAATGTACTAATACACAGAACAATGAAGAGAGATAGAAGACAGAAGCTTCTCTGAGGTCGTACCTTGTATTTCCCAGGGTTCTTTAGGGCACAGATGAGCGCCCCGTGCCCGCCCATGGAGTGACCGCTGATGGACATCTTGTCTGGGTTGGTGGGGAAGTTAGCGTTGATCAGTTTGGGGAGCTGAGACAGAGAATCGTCACAATTAGCTCAAAGTAAAATTGACAAGTGAGTTTTTCAGGTGACATAAATCCAACACACCTCCTCTGTGATGTAGGAGTACATGCGGTAGTTGGTCTTCCAGGGGTCCTGCGTGGCGTCGACGTAGAAACCAGCTCCAGTGCCGAAATCCCAGTTCTCATCCTCGCCCTCGATGTTACAGCCGCCTGATGCAGGAGGGGAAACAGTCATGGTGGAGACAGGAAGTCATCTAAATCTATTTTTTGTTGACTAGAGATGATGCACCATTTGTTTTACTGTTGTTTTACTGCGTGTGTGTTTTCATACGTGGGCTGGTGTCCGGAGCGACGATGATGATGCCGTGCTCTGCAGCAGGAAGCTGACTGCCAGCTTTGGTGATGAAGTTCTGCTCCGTGCACGTCAGGCCTGCAGAGAAACACAGAATGGAAACTCTTATTCTGGGATTATTTAATCTTATTTCTACTTGTCAAAGATAAATTATTTTGTCAAACACCGTCTGCATCAAATTATTAAACTTGTTTCAAGGAAACCGGTTTTAGTTTTGACCTATTAAAATGGTAAGTCTGGTGACACACAATAAGTCTATCAACTGTCAGGACAGGCCGCTCTGTAAAGTAAGCTTTCATACGAGATTTAAAGACGTGAACAGAGTCAGCTGATCTGATGCTCAGTGGGAGGCTGTTCCTAAGTCGAGGAGCAAGAACTGAAAAAAGCAGTTAGAAGACGCAGACCAGCACACCTGAGGGGCCTTGGGACAGACTGCTCACTCACCAGAGAGCCAGTACATGACGGGACACTTGTCGGTCTCAGCCTTGGGAGGCAGGTAGACGGCAAACTTCATCTTACACTTGAGCTCAGTACTGCGTTAAGAAAACACAAACACACGAGTTCATAGCTCCACAGCTGTGTGTGTGTGTGTGTGTGTGTGTTGAGATGGTATGTGTTCACAGGATCCGTCATTTCCATGTCTACCATTTATTGTCTATGTAAGCAGCTGTGCAGTGCGTTCTGGTAGCACTGGGTGATTTTTTGTTTCGAGACAGAGCGTCTGCTCCTCATGTGCATAAAGTTGAGTCTAAATGACTTCATGCAAATCAGGCGCGTTCAGCATGTCTCGCTGCCTCGGGAAACCTCCAAAATACTCAGATTCAGCAGCCGCATGGCTTATTTCTCATCTCAAATGTTTGTAATGTAAAAGAAAAATGCCAACAAGCTGCCATCTTGGTCCAGTTTCAAATCTGGGAGCAGACAGCCCACATACCTAGTTGTACGCCAATTAATGCTGGGGCACAGTGCGGCCCCCTCGCATCCAAAAACGCCCCTGTGGACACGTACCATGGGGTGTGGATGTTCGTAGAACACGTGAAGGTTCAGCTGTGATCTCACCTCTCATGTTCGAAAACCTTCTGGAAGCCGCCAGCGCACTTGTTGGAGGACACTTGTGTGAGAGCCATCTCTGATCTGTGGAAGACGCAGAGTAATTAACACAGTCCATTATTGTACTACTGCTGTCTCAGCTGATTTAATGAGGTTTACAGTGTTTAGTTTTTGTTGTTAGACTTTCAAAATAAAGCTGCACAGCAACAAACACCCATTTCAACAACTCATTTAGAGTTTAAACTGTGAAATATAGTGTCAGATAACAGTAATACACGTCTGTTATCTCAGGAGCAAAGGTGAAGCGTTGCATTGTGGGATTTCTAACAAAAAGCCCAGCACATATGGATCTTTATCTTTTGTCCCATGGGGGAATTTATGAGAGTGACACATTAAGCTTACAGTGACTCAATACAAATACAGTCTCTCCTCCACAGGCGGTTAAATACAATAGCAGTAGCAACCTAAAGCGTTTGTTTTAGGTAGCTATAATTTAACAGTATCAGTGTGAGTAAACTGTCTCATTCTGCACAGCTTGATAACACCATAACGTGACGTGTGGTCACCTCACAGCTGCATGTAAAAATAGCAGGCGGACTATAACTGCAAACATGAAACTAGGTTAGCAATAATTAGCTAAAAACGAAATTATCTTGACCAAACTCTGCACAACAACCTGCAGCCGATTGTTCACTAGTATTTACCACTATTTTAATTTATCTAATTAACAGTTAAGCTGCTGGTAGCGACCACAGTAAAGTACATACAAAAACGGCTGTAAAGTCAAACAGCGTTTTGCTAGATCAATCTTCTACATGCCGAATTGTCCAAAACATCTTTCGGAACAAAAATAATATATTAACATAACTTCAATTGGTTTTATACTCAATTTATAAGCAAATGAATTTTAAAACTCTCATATTTTAAATGGGGTTCGGCGTACAGTGTCCCATATCAGGGGGCGTGCATGCAGAGATTAGCAAGTTAGCTCGTGTGTTAGCCGCTATTTTATGAGTGTCTTGTTTAAATTAAAGCTCTTAATAAGTTGTGACAGTGAATATAAACTGATTAAAAGAATAACTCCGATGTGCTCACCTTGTTAAACTGCAGGACTTAGTTGAAAGTTGTGCTCAACTGATTTGCTAACTTCCCCGCCGGTGCAGCCCAGAGAGTCCAGAGTCCAACAACGTCGGGGTCAGCGTGATGACGTCACAAGAACCGCCTCTTCCACGCTTTACGTCCAGGATGTAAGGCGGACGTTCAGACACAAGATGGCGGTGTTGTTTATTAGAAAGAATACAGTATATTTCTGTTTTATTTTTTATTTTATTTATTTATTCATTTTTATTTTTTTTTTTTACAACATTATTATTATTATTATTATTATTATTATTATTATTATTATTATTATTATTACTTCATTTTATCTTTTTATTATAGGCCTATTTATATATTAAGGCTAAGAGGTGCAGCTTTCAGGAGCAAGTTAAAAGAGTATCCTACTTCATGTAAAATGCTGCTTCAGGGGCTTTTACACACTGACCAGAATACAGTTTAAATACAATGAATACTTACTGTGGTCATATTTAAAGATGTTGAATTGTGCAAATTATTGTCAACCAGCAGCTTCAGTACAAAAGAATCTGCATCAGACTCTTATGGTGAAACCCTGCAGCTAAGGCACTACCAAAAGTTTAGATATGTAAATGGTTTGTGAGGCAGGGGACGACTTAACCTGCTTCTTCAATAGCGTCCACTTTACTTTGGTGCGCTGATGACAGCATTACTGCAAAAGAATGGAAATGTTTGGAAAAATGTAACGACAGCGAGTCGTACATTGACTGAATGTGGAAAAACTGAGACCTACTGTTGAATTTGCACAAGATATCTCAGGAATCATCTGTTATTAATACATACATGTTTTTAAAATGTATGTGTACTTTACACTAAAATAAAATGAAAAATGTGAAGGTTGTTATTTTTTCCAGGTTATTCTACAGTGGTTTTATGTAAGTAAAAATGAGTTTGACACCTCTGGTCTACGGCAAGTAATGAAGGTATCCAGTCTGTATTACAGTTAAAAAGAGAATTACTGGTGACTGGAAGAGGCTGATAGAGGGCAGAGTACCTAAACACAGTCAGATAATGTACAACTATACGACAGCCTGCACAATACAGGTGTATATGTGTCACCATGGGTCTACAGGTTCAGCAGATACTGGACGAATGTGGCTCGTCTCACACAGAAGTGATTAAAACTAACTGTTGAACAGAGGCTGAAAGATCAGTTTATACAAAAGTGGCAAAGTGAGCTCAGCAGTATGACATCATGCGATATATATGTCGAAATTAAACAAGAGTTTAAACTGGAGAGGTATCTGTTGCATGAAAACCAAACGTACAGACAGGCTGTTTGTCATTTTGGAGTAAACAACAGCAGAATTCCTGAAGTCACTGGAAGATATAAAGAGCTGGACAGAAACCAGAGGATCTGCAGCCTCTGTGATGATAATCTGTGGGAGATGAGAATCATATTTAGTTTGAATGTCAGAAGCTTCATGACTTACAGAGAAAGGTATTTGCAAAAGTATTATATAAACCACCCATCTGTTATCTGTAAAAGCAGCCGGATAGCGTGTACTCTTACACATCACTGTTAGTAGGTACTGGTTACCTACCTTACTCTTTGGAAGCGGGCCCACACAGTCAAGCAACAGATACTCAAAAGGCTTCTCCACAACAGGAATTGGGTACAGGGGAGCTGGCTTCAGCTTCTGGTTGGGCTTTCCTGTTAGCTGACATGTTTTGCAGGTTTTACAATAGTTAGCAATATCCTTTTTCAAAATGGCGAAGCACCTTATCATATGTTTTCTTTACACCAAGATGGCCTGCCACCCCATCATGTGAAGTGCTTAACACCACGTCTCTGAACCTGGAAGGAACCACGACCTGTATCACACTGTCAACCTGTACCCCACTCACCACACGAACCCACTTCCTCAACAGTAACCCATCACTGAGAAAATAACCACTAGAGACACTCTTGAGATCACCCTCTGAACCAACCATCTCAAATAAAGGCCCCAGTGTAGGATCCACAGCCTGCTCCTTAATCCACTCCTCCCTAGAAAATGCAGACAAAGGAATGGAAAAAACTTACATGATTCCTGTCCCTCAGAGAGACCTGCCTGAGAAGACTGACCCTGTCCAGAGAGCTCAGACTGTTCTGATAGAGCTTTAGTCCTAGCCTGGGTCACCGCACAGGAGGGAAACACTGTAGGGCTCTCTTTAGCACACCCTTCAGGCTCTTCAGGTACCTGCAAAACTGAACCCACATACACAAGTGGTAGACCCTCTTTCCAAATCTTTGACCCTGCCAAATCATTTCCCAGGATGACATCAACCCCTTGTACCGGCAACTGAGGACGGATGGCCATATCAACTTCACCACACACCAAATCAGAATCAAAATGGAAACGATGAACAGGAAGCCAGAGCGTAACCATCCCAACACCCAGTACAGGAGCTTTCCCACCAGTAGCTGTATGGGCTGAAAAAGGCAACACACTTCCCAAAATAAGACTCTGATTAGCTCCTGAGTCTCTCAGAAACTTAACCGGTACCTTCCGCTGTCCATCTAAAGACACAAAACCATCTGATACAAAAGGTTTATACAATTAATCCACATGCTTAGGTGGCACAGTCCCTGGTGGATGAACAGATTCAGACATGTTAGCGTGAAGCACAGAGGTCACCAGGCCAGCTGGCTTCACATACACACTGGCATCTGCTGATTTTTGACCAGTTTTACTAAGTGGACATTCCCCTTTCCAGTGTCCCTTGTTCCTACAGGCATCCTACAAATCCTGCCTGGATCAAATTTCCCATCTGTCCCTGGGACATGTCTGCTAGCATGAGAAGCTTCATGAGCTACTGGAGGCCTATTAGGCCCAAGCCTAAAAGTCTCCCTCCGTTGCCCTTCTCTCTGGCCATGACCACCAGGTGAGCCCCTGCCATGCGTTAAAACATATTCGTCTGCCAATACTGCTGCTGCGGCTGCTGTTTTCACCTTCTTTTCAGTAATATAGGTGGCCAACTGGGCAGGCAATGAACTTTTAAACTGTTCTAACACAATCAAGTCACACAAATCATCATATGACTCCACACTGGATCCCGAACACCACCGACTGAAATGAGTTAAAATGTCTTGAACAAACTCAACATGGGTTTGCTGGTCTCTTCTCTTCCAATTCCTAAACTTCTGCCTATAAGCTTCTGGCACCAGTTCATATGCTTTAAAGGACTGCAGCTTTGACTTTGCCATAACTAGCACTATCAACAGAACTGAGGGCAGAAAAAGCTCTCTGGGCCTTGCCTGTGAAAATACACTGTAGCATTAAAGTCTGGTGGGCATCTGACCAGCCCCTAATGCCTGCTACCCGTTCAAACAAAGCAAAAAATGTGTCACGGTCTTTTTCGTCAAATTTTGGCAACAAACGCAACCCTTCAGCAACATCGAAGCCACGATGCAGCCCTGTAGCTCCATTCTCATTCATTAGCTTCAACCTCAGCCGCTCTACTTTAACCCTTTCCTTCTCTAATGCTGTAGCAGCCCTCAGCTTCTCCTGCTCCAACTCAAATTGAAATCTCTCCCTCTCCAGCTTCGCCTTTTCTCTCTCCAGCTGCAGACACTGCTCAAATGACCAAGCCCCATCCCCAACACATGAACCCACCAGAGCTGCTGGAGCCTGAGCCACCTCCAAAAGGTTGGCAGACACAGCCAGCTCCTCAACAATGTCTCGTAGCTCAGCCTTTTTTGGCACCTCCTTGGCCTTAGACCAACCCAAGTGTACTGCCAAGTCCACCAGATCTGATTTGGCAAGCTGAGCTAAAGTGCTACGAGATGGTCACTGGAGGAACTCAGAAACTAGTGTATTACTGTGCTCACTATCCATGTTAACTGTCAACCTAAATCACAACCAATGCAAACATCAGACCTCATTCACAGAGAAAGCAACAAGTCAAACAGTACACAGCCACAGAGAGATGGAGTGACAAAGGAGTGCCCCTCTTAGCTACCTAAGTCAAACTAGCTAACTGCACCCTAGTCTTCATGTGCGTACTGGCGGCGGGTATTTATGCACCTGTAAACCGTCTGTATTGGGGAAGACAACTTGTCCCAGCCAATACTCCAGGGTGCTCCCGAGACAACTGCGACGAACCGCACGGACAACACACAAAAACAACAAACAGCCCTGCAAAACAAAAAAACAGAGCAACCCCTCCTTGTGAGAGAACTGCCACTTCAGCCTACATGAGGGACGCAACTGCTCCAGCCATAACCTCCCCACAGCCACACACAGCGCAACCTAAAGCCATCATTCTCTGAACGCAGGTCAACAAAGAGAGCACTGTACCATTTACCCCCTGGTTAACACAACACTCAAACAAGCCACTGTGAGCCTCCCAGTTTTAATGCCACACAAGAGCCAAACATTGACACTCCCAAGTTCAAAATGGGACGAGCCCCCATCTGTTATGCCCAGCTCGTTTAAGAGCACAACAAAAGAGGGAGAACCACACAGCAACCAGTTAGATTAACCAAAAATTTATTTAAAGAATAAGATTTAAGTGCAGATCAGTAATCAGTGGTGTGGTGAGAGGTGTTGGATGTATGAGGTGTATGTGTGTAATCATAAGGAACCAAAAGAGCCAACGTAAAACAACCCAAACCAAACCAAACAACGCTGGGGTTGCCTGGAGGCCCCAGCCATCCAGGAAGGAGAGAGAGAGCCATCTTGGAATGGCCATGCCTTTATAGACAAGGCCACAGGTGAGGTGAATCCCCTGACGAGATGGGAGGGAGGCAGGCAGGGAGAACCTGGGAAGGGAGGAGCACAGAGAGGCCAGCAAAACACAACATGGCCGAGGCCATCACACCATCTATGTTTAAATTAGTTTTGTTACAACAATCAGATAAGCTGAAAGAGAATGTCTTTCCTTTGTTTAAGTAACATTTGTTGTACGTTAGCCACGCTGTGTGCCGTAGCTCTGTTATTAGGGTCCACTGCCAGGACACTATTGTAATCCTAGGTATTCTTCTTCTTCTTCTTCTTCTGAGGAAATCATACTTCCCGTGGGTGAAAACTCACCAAACTTTGCACAAAGGTCCGGTCTCATGCCAGATATCCTCAGCTGTAAACTCAAGTCAATAGTCCTGATGGTGGCGCTACAGCAAGCGTCTAAAGTTCAAAACTTTGAAAATTCACAACAAATCAACCATACGTGCTACAACTTCACAACTTTCATCAAACTGTAGTCCCAATACTGAAGAAACTTTTGTACATTTAAACCTATTAAAAATTATGAAGTTCATCACTGTTTTTATAAAAAACTGTAAAACTTCTTAAACCTATCTCCTCCCACAATTTTTGCTCAATTGACACCAAACTTGCTACAGAGCATCTTCAGACTGTCCTACACAAACTATGCTTCTTAGATTTTTGATTTATCAAAAATTGAGCCTACAGTGCATCAAAATGTTTGACTGTAAACGGTACTGTAAACATATACATGCAAACTCTTGCTAAATAAATCTTCAGTGTTCATGAAAAAAAGACAAAATTCTAGAGTCATGGTAGATGATGTGTGGCAAATTTCAGAATTTTATCTCAAAAACTGAATTTTTGACAGCATTTTGAATTTTGCTCTAATGTGAACAATTGGAGTCAATGTAAAAATGGACTTACTTACTCACTTATGGAGCAAATCAATCATTGTTTCAAACAAATCACCAACATCTCCATGCTGTCTAGATGCAATTTGTGTATTTTCAGATTTTTGTTTCGATAACTGAATTTTTTACAGTGGTTTGAAATCTGCTTTTCCATGCATGGACGGCTGCTAAACCTGCACGTCTGGATTAGTCAGTTTGTGAAGCTACACATGAATTGTCACTGACTAATTAGCTCAGTGAGACAGAAATTGATTCTTAGGCTCAGAGGTTGTGAGTTCAAGCCTCAGCTGATGCAAAAGGCAGATTGTGTAGCTAAATTCCTAAATGTCTTCCAGTTCTTCTGCTTGTTGCTCAGAACTGCCTAAAAATGCCCGGACCCGACCCATCGCTGCGCAGCAGCTATAATTGTGTGTTATGTTTGTATTTTATACCATATGATATCGTCTTGAGTCAAATAAATGAAACTGAATTAAAATGATTTTATTCATCTAACTTCTATGATTTAAACTTAAGTGAAAATACCAAAAGTAGCCTGAATGCTCTCATGATACAGAATAATACATATTATATCATAATTATTGACGCATTGATGTGTTGCTTGAAAAGGTGGAGCTCATTTTAATGACTTTATATATTGCTGTAATACTTAGTCCTGGATCTTGGGACAAACAGAAGTCTTTGTTTAGACGATCTCAGTTGTTGATCTTTTTCGACCTTGTTAAAACTCTCGAATTGATGTTTTTTTCCTTCAACAACAAACACATGGTTGGGTTTAGGAAAACAGAACAGGGTGTGGTTTTCTAATCTTACGGGACGCTAACACGTCTCTCATGTGAGAGTCGGTATTTGTTGGACCCATCCATCACCTCTACCGCCTGCCCCACTAGGACTTTCGTTGCTTTAACTTTCATCCTTGTCCCGCTGTTAAACTAAAATGGCAACCAGTGGCGTATCATGGCGACATTAAAGGACGCCTTTTTCGTTGGGTTCTGATGCCGCAAGTCACTGTCCAAGTGCTGGATTTCAGTGACTCTACGCTCACTCACTATCTCCAGGTGTTATTGTCTGAGTAGGTCAATTGAGTCATCAGCCGATTCACAATCAACCAATAGCACAGCAACACACTTTGAATATAACTCTTTCTCTGCTGTAGCTCTTTCTTGCAGCCATCGTGCACCCCCTCCACCTCCCCAACACCATCTAGTAGTTACGGACTCATCAGCCTCATCAGTCATCAGCCTCAGAGTCATCAGCCACCACCACCAGTGTCTGGACTGCATGAGTGGATTTATCCTGCTGCTGCTCAGATGTCCCTTGATCCCAAAATGCGCCAAAGACTTCTGTTAATTCTCAATCAGCACAAATCATCTGTTAATCCGTACACTCATATCCTGTAGTAAATATTATCTTTACTTCACTCTCCTGTCTCTCCTGATTGAAATAAATTAACTTTAGTTTTTCTCTCATTGAGCTGGAGAAAATTTGCACCTACATGCAGCATTTTTATTTGTGACAACACATTCTCCACCGCGGTGCTGCAGCTTTACCAAAAGCATGTGGTTGAGAACAGACAGACAGAGTGACGGAAAATCCAGCAGCTTTAAAATGAAACGTTGTCGTTAAAGGCCGTCTGGAGACAAAAACACATTTTCCACCAAGAGCTCAGACATGAAAGTTTCTCAAAAGCAAATAGTTATAAAACTTCACCGCAGAGTTGCTGAAAGCTTTGCAAATCAAATGTCCAATACGCCATTTAGCCGTCATGTTTGCCATCTCCTATCTTCCTGGCTGTCATCTGTAACCATGGTAACCACTTCTCAAAAGAAGAAACCCACTTTGTCTCAAGTATGAGCAGTATGAAATTAACTCACTGTCCTCCTGTCAGTTTGCGTTCTGTGGAAAGTCCCATTCATCTCAAATAAAGTGCGTCTTTGTTTGTCTGTATGTATTTTTCTTTGTTTTTACACCAACTGACCTTCCTCCTTCCTCCTTCTTCTCCCCCCGTCAACCTCCATCTCCTCCATGTTGCTCCCCTGATCTTCAGTTTCCTCAGCA
Source organism: Epinephelus fuscoguttatus (assembly GCF_011397635.1). Lineage (NCBI taxonomy): Eukaryota > Metazoa > Chordata > Actinopteri > Perciformes > Serranidae > Epinephelus > Epinephelus fuscoguttatus. Next base: position 37,757,838 of record NC_064764.1, read on the forward strand.
GTCCTCCTCCCCCTCACCGGGTCGCAGAGCAGACTCTGGATTGTAAATTATTTATTACTACAGTAGCCTACACCAATACTTGTGTCCTGTCTGTCTCTGCAGCTGCTTCCTAAATTAGACCGTTTCAAATCATCCACCACCCCCACCTCCCTAAAAAAAAAGACAAAAAAAAAAAAAAAGAAACAGATTAAATGCACTCAGCCTCCTCAAATACACTCCCTGCTCTCAACATGATTATGGTGACGCCTGCAGCCGTGCGCCCATGTGCGCTGGGAAGATTCATTTCTAACTGGATTTGTCACACGTTTCTGTTTTGCTGCTCGTCATCTCTGTGAGGCTGCAGAGGAAGTCCGTCAGTGTTTAAGGCTGCTGTTCTTTAACTGGACGCATGTGTACGGAGATAAATCTGAGCAGCTGATGTTCACCAGCTCCAAGACTGCTGCTCTGTCACCAACCGCTGACCTCTGACCTCCAACTCAACTAAACAACCAGAATTAGTAAAGCATCAATATTTATTCGATGACATAAAAAAAAACAACTGAGAATAGAGTTAAAGTATTTTGTGAATCATATATCTGTAAAATTATAAGAACAAAGTCATATTTTTTAAAAGTAAAATCATATTTTGACAATGAAATCTTATGTGGGCGCCTGCCTGATCTACTGAGATACTGGGCACCCCATAAAGTTTAAATATTTTGACAATAAAGGCATAATATTTCATAATACTATATTAATATAAAATATAAAAATATATAAAAAATAGTGTGAATATTTTGACAATTAAGTTGTATTATCTCTGAGGGGAAATTTGTCATATTTTGAGAATAATGTTGGATTTTTAAAAGAAAGTAATATCATAATGTTTTGAGAATAAATTTGGAATATTTTTGTACAATTATATGAAAAAAGTATTTATACTTTAATATTTTAATAGATTTATAAAGAATATTTTAAAGATTAAATCTAAATAGTTTGAGAGTAAAGTTGGGACATGTTGAGGGTAAAGTCTTAATTTTTCAGTAAAATTATGAGAACGAATTTATAACATTTTTGGGAGTAAAATCAGAATATTTTGAGAATACAGTTGAAATATTTTGAGGATGAAGTCTGAATATTTTGAGTGAAAAGTTGAAATATTTGAAGAATAAAATTATAATATTTATAGAATGAAGTTGGAATTTAAAAAAAAAAATCACAATATTTTTTTGGATAAAAATTCATAATATTTTGAGACTAAAGTCCTAATATAGCTGTAAAAGTATAAGAACTAACTCATAATATTTTGTGAGTAAAACTGTGAGTATTTTGAGGATTAAGTCTGACTATTTTGAGTGAAAAGTTGAAATATTTTAAGAATAAAATCATGATATTGTTAAAATAAAGTTGGAATATTTTAGCTTAAAGTTGTAAAATTGGGCGGCCTGCTAACCAAGCAGTTTTGGTGCTTTCCAATGGGTGCAAATTCCCTGAACAGCAGCTCACAGGTTTGATTCCCAACACGCCAAACTATTTGCTGCATACCATTGCCCTCTTCTCTGGTCCTCTCACTGAAAAAACGCTCAAAGAAATAAATCAGAAAGTAATGAGATTTTTTTTGTAATACCTTGACTTTATTATCGTAACATCAGGTTTTCTTTGTCATTATATTTTCATTTCAGATATTTTCATTTTATTCCTGTGGTCTTTTTTAAAACTCTGATTAAATCTGTCAGTGTGGACTGATTTGAGGAATTTATGTCGTGTTACAGATTTGTTTGTTTGTTAAGTTACTGACGTGACGGAGCAACAAACAGCTGGAGGAAAGTTCACACACTCTTTATTCCTATTTATCGTTATTTCACACGATGTCTCTGTCAGAAAGATGAGGGATGCAGATAAACAGCAGATTTTCTTTTGTTGCAGGTCATTCTGAGGATCAGATGCTTTTCTTTTTTAAAACAGATCATCCACCGTATTTAACAGCTCTGTTTCTGACCTGCTGACCTTTGATGACCTGGGTCACCTAACTGTGACAGATGTGGTGTGTGTTGGCACGACACAACAAGAGACGGAAACAAAAACACGATTAACAAACATGACAGACAGGAGGCATCATGTACGGATGTATTAACAGAGCTCAGAGTGTGAAATAGAGTCAGATTTATCAGATTGATCAGATTTGTCTCAGAGGATTTTCACTTAATGTGGAAATAAATTTAGCTTGTTCCGAGCAGGATGTCGTCTGAAGATGTCGTTTCTGGTGTTCATATATCACCACAGACATTTTTATTGCCTTACTTTGAGGTTTTTCTACATAAATCTCTATTTCAGTCTGAAAAGTTTTACGATAATTTATTTTGTCTAAACAGGGAAAAACTGAAGAGCTGCAAAATGTTTGGTTTATTCAGGAACTATCTGATGACATGATCAATAACAAATGACACTTTAGACCTTTGATGCCTGTTATTACTGACAGTTCTGATGTCCCGCAGCACGACTCTGCACAAACTTTTATTTAAGTCCTGAACTGACATCTTTGGACGGTGCGTCCTGATTGGCTGGTCTCAGACACTAATCCTGGGTGACAGGTAGCTCGTCAGCTGCATCCTCCTTCCTCTCTGCTTCTTTATCAGTGCTTCCTCTTCCTCCACCCTCATCACCCTCACCTGCAGTGAGAGTCTCATCTGGAGCTTTTTTTAAAATTTAATTAATGCATTTAATTTTATTTTCCCATTTCTTATTTTGTGCTTTAATACAATTTATTTTGAGCATTTTTGTATTTTTGATTTTTGTATCTTATTTCTTGTTATTGAACATTTTGAATTGTATTTTTAATTTGTATTTTATTCTATTGTTCTGTTGTATATTTTTGTATTTTACCTAACATTTATATTTTTATTGCATTTTACTTATTAAAATATATATTTTTTATTGTATTTTAAACTAATCACTTTTGTACATCTTTATATCTTATCTTGTTTTTAGATTTTACTGTATTTTATTTTTTATATGTTGTATATATATTTGATTATATTATATTATATGATTATATATTTTATTACATTTACTTTTTCAAATTATAATCTATTTTGGTATTTTATTTTTCATTCTTTATATTTTTATTGTAATTTTCTTTGTGTTTTATTCTATTACACATTTTGTGTATTTTTTTGTATTTTATCTAACATATTCTTATTTCATCTTACCTATTTATTTTAGTGTTTTTATTGTAATTTACTCTGTATTTTATTCTATTGTGCTTTTGTTTGTTTTTGTATTTTATTTAACTTTCATATATTTTCTGATATTTCACTTTTTTGAATTTTTTGAATTTATTTTTGATATTTCTATTGTATTTTACATTGCGTTGCATTTTATTTTATTTTTGTACATTTTTAAATTTAATGTTGTTTTTATATTTTTGTTGTTTTATTGTGTTGTATTTATATTTTTTTATTCAAATTATAGTTTAGTTTTCGATTTTATTTTACTTTTTATAATGTTAGTTTATTTTACTACTTCATCAGTACAGATCTAAAAATTGAATTTATTTTTATATTTTCTTTACCTTTATATTAAAATAAAAAGTGTGAACTGTAGATATTCACAGTTATAATACAGAGAAGAGTTCTGTAAAGTCTCTGCAGTCATTAGAATCAACAGACTCTGCTGAACAAATCTAAAATAATGATGATCGCTGCAGGGGTCAAACATCCTATTTGAATATTTATGTATAATTTATATGTGAGGACAGAGTCCAGGCCAGGAGAGCTGTTTCATGATTTGTGCTTTAATAATCTATGAGGACCTGCCTCCAGTCATTCGTCACTGTATCACATCACTTTGAATGTTTCCACAGTTTTAATTCTGACCACAGATAAATATTCCACAAGTGTTGCTTCCCCCTAAAACACTCTCAGATTTCCTAAAGTCCTCCGGCGGTTTTTCAAAATTAACGGCTGATGAATTTAAGATCAATGAGATGCAGTTTTCTGCTTCTCTGGATGATTGAGCTGCTCGTCTGGAGATCATCTCATGTTCACTGACCACCCTGTCTGTGGCACAAGCGTCTAATGAACACATGAATAATTAAAGGGACATTTCCTGATGAACCTGCAGAAGCTGGAGCAGCTCAAAGACTTTATTTCTACGCTGAACAAAAACACAAGACAAATTAACATTAAGAGGACACATTATTCATATGCAGCGAGTGGCTGTAGAGTGTGTTAAGTGTTCAGTGTGGGCTGGCAGCTAGAGAAAAGCCAGTTTGCCCCTGAGCAAGTCACCGAACCCCGAAATGCTCCAGGGGCACCGTATAATGACCTGACCCTGTGCTGTCCCTCTGCTCTTATTTCATGTGTGTGTTGTGTGTAATAAGACGGATATCTAAAAGTCACATTTCAGCTGCCAACTGTCTAGAGTGGAGTGACAAATAAAATATTTCATTCAAATAATGTAAAAGATCCAGATACTTCCTCTTCTGATTGTTACTGCCTGACAGTATCTATAGGTGAGTTTCCATTACCCCTAGAAATGCACAAAACCTAAATATCGCAATAAGAAACTGGTAATGGAAACACCCATATTTCGAAAAACCTCTCAAATATCGCTAAAACATTTTTACGCTCTCATGAGGTGGTTTTTCAGACGTGTCGATATAGAAGTGTGTCGCAAAAGCATGATGGAAACACTTTTTTTGCATTTACAGGGCACCTAAACACCGGACATGACGTAAGGGGGGTTCAACATGACCTGAGACAAGATGGCGCGGTATGTGTGGACCGAGGAGGAGACTGAAGTTTCCCTAACTCTAATTCGAGATAAAAACATTACAGCTATATTAGATAGCAAACAACAGCGAAATGCGGATTGTTACAAGGAACTAGAAAGGGAAATGAGAGCAAAGGGGTTTGAAAAGCCGTGGCACATAGTCCGCAGCGAGTGGAAAACCCTCAAGCAACGCTACCTGGCTGAAAAACGCACGTTGTGCAAAAGTGGAGCCGGTGGGAAGGCTAAAATAAAGTTCAAATTCTACGATTCCATGGACAGCATTTTGGGCCATCAAGCGATGTCGTCAGTTATTGACAGCATCGGTACGTCTCAATTGTTTTGCTTTTATATGGCCTGACGAAGTTAGCAAACGTGCTAACGTAAACATGCATGCTAACGCTATGTCTACGTTACTTGTGGTTATGTTATCCCTATAACCACGTAGAATATTAACTTGTGTTTTTATTTCATAATAATAGGGAAACCTCATCACAATCTAGTTAACGTTACCATCGGTTGTTGGCCTTATTTGGATGATGATGTAACGTTAGTGCTATAAAATAACTTACGCATTCATTATGTATGATTAACGTTAGATGCTGAGGCAGACGACGGGGAACCGATTTATGACAGAGGATCACTGAGGGCAGACAGTACAGGGATCACACACACACACACACACACACAAACACACACACAATGAATGGGAGGAGCCAGTCATTAGTCTGTCAGTACATGTCAGGATGTCGTGAGTTCAATCAGACCGAAGCAGAATCTAATAAGCTGCTAATGAGAGTGGGCCATGTATGATAACACTGTGTGTGTGTGTGTGTGTGTGTGTGTGTGTGTGTGTGTGTTCCTGTACACCGTGTGACCAGAGAAACATAAACATACTCCCGTTAGCAGCTAACTCAGTAGCACACACACACACCATGCGTCGAAGAACGAAAGCCACCACACAAAGACAGCCTCCTGTTCAGCAGCTAACGTTATCATGAAGCACACACACACACACACACACACACACACACAAAGCTGTGAGCACTAACCTCCAGCGGGCTGGTAGCTGATTCAAACTGAGAGACTAAAAGGTACGTCTGTTTAGGTTGTGTTTATATGATAGTGTTTATCTAATGGAGATGTTTATTTGTATATATATTAGACTGAAAGAGCTCAGAGAGCTTGTGCGAAGAAATAAACTCACTGGGAAGGAACCATGGCCTCTGACATTAGTGGTAAGGTAGTTAATATATAGTTTACCTGTAGTAGCAGAGGGGTTCTGTCAAGGATAGCTCCAGTCCGTCATCAGGCCATGATTTCAGGCCCACCCAAAAAATCCTGGAAACAGAGAAAAGCGTTTAAAGACTCTGACACACAAAGCCAACAGTCACCTGTCGGTCAAAGTTGGGCCACTGGTGAGCGTCTGCAACCCTCTTCAGTTCAGTGTGTCTTGCACCGTTGGTCCTAGTCGATGCTCGCCAACTGCCGATTCAGCATGTTGAATCAGCGTTGGCAACATTGGAGCCCACTGGTGAATGAAATCATTTCAGTTCAGCTCAGTATTTTCTGATGTGTTTAATTTGTTGAGAAAGAAATCATTGATTTTATTTTACCTGAACTTTTGCGTCAGGAAACACCCACCAATTCTTATTCCAAGGCCTTTGAGTGCCGACACTTCGTCACGCCCCTTGGCGTCTGATATCGATGCCGAAGGCAGCCTTCAATGTCTCTATTGGATGTGCTGCGCTTTCAGCTAACTCCAATATCAACCCATCCGCAGCAATACTTGACACTGAGAATAACTGACGTAGTATAAAGGGTGACAAAGAACACATATGGTGGGATGTCGGGGAGATGAACGGTCAAACAAAACTAAACATTAAACCAAGAGACTGCGATTAATTTCCCTGTGTGAAACCAGAAGTCACTGTTTTAACTTTACGTCAGTCTGTGACACTATACACTTGGTTTCAACCTGATTTAACCCTAACCAAGTCTTTTGTTGCCTAACCCTAACCGCAGCACAACACTGACCACATGTGAAGTGTTTCAGACCAGAGGGGGTGAGACACTTTGTCAGTATTTAATGACCTGAGAAGAGAACATGTTGTAAATGCAGAGTCCAGCTGAGGCTGCTGTGAATGTCATCAGTTCTCCAGGTATTTTGACATAAACCTGAGAACCTGAGGATGGCACCAGATAAACAGTTAAAGGATCACCAAAATCATACAGATACATCATCAGAGGAACATGAATACCTGCACAGAAACTCATCACAATGCATCCAATAGCTGTTGAGTTATTTCAGTCTGGACCAAAGTGAGTGACAAAAAACAACTCAACATATAAAACAGTTGAGAACAAAACAATAAAATCATTTTACAGTAACTATTTTATTTTCAATGCCGTGAGTTTGGCACAATGAATAATTCTAGTAAGGCTGTTGCAGTCGGTACGGAGTGTGGAACGCACCACCAGAATAATTATAGACTTTGAAATTGTTTGCATATAAATGATGTATTAAAAATTCACTTTGCTAATTTCTTTATTCTGTCTTTAAATGATGAATTAATAATTTGACATTTGACATTTTTAATGCATTCATTTAAATGCAAAGCTAATTATTCAATTCCTAATTGCTTTTTTTTCCAAAGATCAATTTATTAATTGATTATAATTAACACCATAATCATTCCAGCGGCACACTCCATAATAAAAAGGAAGCTCTTCAAAATGCTGTGTTGTGTGCGCAGACTGCCAACGGACGGGCGGACGTCTGCAGAATCCAAACTGACAGGCTGAACATTCAGATTTGGGACCTGTTGTGTTTTTCACACCTGAACCTTCATCGACATCGTTCCACTAACGATCCGAGTCCTTCACGGAGCGTCATGTGAGAGGACAAAAGAGAAAAGACAAAGACATTAAGATGAAGTCATAAGTGGAGCGAGGGAATACGTGATCTGTGACATGAGTTACTGTCCCGGAACAGGATGTCGCCGTCTTATCAAAGTCCTGAGGCCTGCGGAGTTAATCAGATTGGAGCGAATGGTAAATGGATGGAGGCTCCTGTCTAAGCTCGGCCCACTAATTACATGTTCCAGCATGTTAATCAAATATCATGCTATCACTTCAGCAGCAGGAGCCAGAGGGAGCGGCTGCCTCAGATAATAGATGTTCACCTGTCTCATCTATTAAGAATCCACAGGGTTATTATATGTTATCACTTCACTGACCTAATTCCCTCTGGTCACTCACTTCTATTGAGCTCTCAGTATTTTTCAATTAAGAGCAGCATAAAGAGGAGATAAGAGAGTACAGAGGAAGGTTTGTGGCTGCATTCTGACTGTGTGAAGAGCTCATTTACATCAGCTGTTATATTGATGCTCTTTTATTGTGACAGAAATAAAGTGTGATTCAGACACTAAATGTCTTATTCACGTACCATAAGAGGAAGAATGAAATGATCCAAACTTTCAGTTAATCTTCTCATGGTGTTGCATGACAGGAGTGAATCAGCCCAGTCACCAGAAGGAAATGTTTCCACTGTGCGCTTCTGCAAACCACAAATACGTTATATTTGTACATTTCATACGTATCGTAATGTTTCAAAAGTGACGTAATGTATGAGCTTTGTCGTCGGGAGGTGGAGGGAATGGTGGATGGCGTGACACCTAGATGAGACACCTGCCAAGCTGCAGACCACTGTTCACGACCAACAAACAACAAAATCAGTAACAATTTACCAGCTGTTTTTTTTTTTTTTTTTTAATCAAGACATCACTGCTTTTCTTGCCATGATAGTAGCCTGAAAAACGGTTATCTTTTACCAAGACAATGCTGCTCTCCTGCTGGGATAGTGGCCCAGAAAGCAGTTGCCTTTTACTTCAGTATTGCTGCTTTTCCAGTGGGGTAGTGCCGACCAAACAGGGTATTTCAAACAGAGACATGATCTTTACTGAACTGTTTTTGTGCCTAAACCTAACCACACATTAACCACAGTGGTTGTTGGATAGTTGCTGGAAAAACAGTTGTATTTTTACCGAGGCATTGCTGCTTCTTTGCTTTGAAAAGTGGTTGTTTTATACCAAAGCATTGCTGCTTTTCTTGCCAGGATAGTGGCCCAGAAAGCAGTTGTCTTTTACTGAGGCATTGTTGCTTTTCCAGCAGGGATAGTGCCCACCAAACAGAATATTTTAAACCATCTTTTCCTAACCATTATCAAGTGTTTTTTGTTTTATACCGGGACATCACTGCTTTTCCTGCTGGGATATTTTCCCCCAAAGTGATGTGGTTTTTTTTTAGACATTGCTACTTATTCTGCCAGAGTAGCGGCCAGAAAAGTGATTGTTCTTCACTTAGGTATTGCTGCTTTTCCAGCGGGGATTGTACCCAGCGAATGGGGTTGTTTAAACCAAGACACAATCTTTTCCCTAACTACAATCAAGTGTTGTTTGTGCCTAAACTTAACCACACATTAACCACAATGGTTGTTGGACGGTTGCTGCAAAAGCAGTTGTTTTTTACAGAGACAGCGCTGCTTTTTCTGCAAGGATTATGATCCAAAATGTGGCTGTTTCTTACCAAAGCACTGCTTCTTTTCCTGCCAGGATAGTGGCGTAAGAAGCAGCTGGCTTTTTTACAGAGACATCAGTGCTTCTTCTAACAGGATACTGGCTGGAGGAGTGCTTTTTTTTTTACCAAGACATCGGTGCTTTTCCTGCGGAGATAGAGCCCCGAGAAGTGGTTATTTTTTACCAAGACATCGGTGCTTTTCCTGCAGAGGTAGAGCCCCGAGAAGTGGTTATTTTTTTCCAAGACATCGGTGCTTTTCCTGCGGAGATAGAGCCTCGAGAAGTGGTTATTTTTTACCAAGACATCGGTGCTTTTCACGCTGGGATAGTTTTCCCAAAAGTGGTTGTTTTTAATCAGGGCATTGCTACTTTTCCGTCAGGAATAGTAGCCCAGAGAGCAGATACTTTTCACAGAGACATCGTTGTGTTTGCCACTAGAATGGTGGCCCAAAAGCAGTTGTCTTTTACTGAGGCATTGCTGCTTTTCCAACAGGGATAGTGCCCACCAAACAGGGTATTTTAAACCAAGACATGATCTCTTCCTAGCCATAACCAAGTGGTTTTTGTGCCTGAACATAACCACACGTTAACAGCATTGTTGAAATGTAAAGTTTCATAATGTGCAAATGTAACATACCACCAGTTTGCAGAAATGTGCAATGCCAATATTATTTGGTAAATGGACTGAGAGAATTCTGTCTGAAGTTGGATGTTGAATTGAATTTCCAGAAAAGCGTCAGTGACCCTGGATCATAACTAGACCACAACGGTGCAGCTGAGCTCTAAATATTCAGTGAGCGTGTTCTTCTTTGGGCCCACTGCGGTCGACTCAAAGGTGAGACTGAAGAGGTATAAACTGTGGTTTGTGCGCCCATAGTCTGTTCAGCTGATATCCCAACAGTGCAAACACCAGACTAACCTTCTGTCTCTGAGGTGAAGATCATCCAGACACACAGAGGAACCCTCTCACACCTCTGACTGGAGCACATCAGGCTCATAACAAGCCCTGTTTCCTGTCTGCATGTGTTCTCTGACTTCACTGTAGGAGTTTGTAAAGCTCAATCTGCAGCGTAGTCATGCTTTATCAAAGACCCTCTGCTGCGAGCTGAGTGTCACTCATCTCCCTCCGTGTCGTCTGGAAGCACCTCAGAGCAGTGAGGATCTGAAGGAGGGAGGAACCGTCCAGACAGGAGGAGCTGGAGGAACCAAACAGCGTCCTTCACACTTTTAATGTTTGCATTTGTTTGAGTTGATTCTGTTGCAGGTTGATGCATGAATCAAGGTGATGTCGATCTGTCTGAGCCCACAGTTGAGTGTACAGTTTCTACATTTGTGCATATCAATACCTGCAGGGTGCTGGAGACGTCAGGCCCGTGTAGGGCGAATGAGACAAACGTACAGAGGCTGCTGCTCAACAGTGATGAGATGGATGCAGCTCTTCAGGTTGCTGTTAGGAGATCTACAGAAATAATGACTTTTTAATCGACATTGAATCCGAATGACGTGACGACAGGTTTCTATAGTTTAGAAAATATCCTCTTTGTGTTTGTTGAGACTGAGTTCACTGCTGCTTTGTGAGGGACGGACCCGTGAAATCACATATGTCCTGGGACACCTGGTGCTGTCCTGCATTGAACTTTGTCTCCCCTGAATGACAGTTTTTCAAAACGGGAGGCTGCTGTTCACTTCCTGTCGTACTGACAGTCAGGGCCTTTCCCAAAACCTGAGCCTTCTCACTCCCACTCCATCAGAGAGTCTAACTCTGTTTGTAATCGGCTTCACAGCTGAATGAAGCGCTGTCATCAAGGTGTAGGGTACAAATACAGCAGCAAGCTTTGGTGGTATTTCTTTTCTTTTTCTTTTGTAAACATCGTCTTGTGTCCACTCTGATAGTGACAGATGGTTTTGCAACACTTCCTCCAACACTTCACAATAAAAGAAATACGACTATGGTTATCTAGAGTGAATATATTTGATCGTACATACAAAGTAGGCGGCACGGGACCCCCCCCATGGTGGATTTCTTGTCATGTTTCCTCCAGGACACTGAGGATAAATGAATTGACTGTGTCCAAAGTGAAAATAGTTTAAGAGCAGGACGAGGTGTGTCTGTGCTAATCAGTGCCGAGGCATCGATAAGTCATCAGCGTGTTTGGGTTCAGCAGCTGAGGAGGATCCTCTGGAATGATTACAGCTCCGTCATCAGTCTGACACAAAGGATTAATGCGAGCGGAGTTGGATTGTGAGCTGTCAGCAGATGATCGGTGGTCGTCTGCGCACCAACAACAACATCCTTCACACTTTATCTCTCATGCAGCAGAGTTCACTCTCAGCACAGATCAGGACTGAGGTGAGTTTAAGTCATTACCTCCTGGAAATATCTCACTCCTCTCAGGATTTCTCACCATGAATGAAATAATATTTATTTCATAAACATTTATTCAAACTCTGATATTTTTCTTTTATACTTGTTAGTTTATGTGGCAACAGAACAACAATAGTAACAACAGTCCACTAATAAATGATGTATTATGGGACGTCGGTGGCTTAGTGGGTACAGCAGGCGCCATCCCCCATCTCTCTCTCCCCCCTTCACACTTACCTGTCCTTTCCATTAAAGGCAAAAATACCAAAAAAAAAAATCTTAAAATAAATAAATAAATAAAAGACGTATTATTATAGATGAAACTACCCAGTACTATATAAAGTCATCAAAATGAGCTCCACCTTTTCCAGCGGCAACATTAAACTGATGAACAATTTTGATCCAATATCAACATATATATTATTCTGCATAACAAATACTTTTATTTTCGGCACTTTAAGAACCTTTGATGCTAATACTTTGGTATCTTTACTTATGGACATTTTTGAATGCATGACTTTTACTTGTAACAGAGTTTTTCTGCCCTGTGACATGAGCAGTGGTGAAGTATTCAGATCAAGACACAAGACACAAGTAAAAGTAATAATAAAATTACTAGTAAAAGTCTTGCATTAGAAATGCTACTTAATTAAAAGCATGAAAGTACAGTCAAGACAATATACTTAATTATTTACAGCACTTCATTAAGATTTATTTATATTCATCATTTTAATTAAAAAAAAAGAAATCATATTTGAGGAAATGGAACCATTAATTTGTTTGCATGAAAAGATGCCTTTAAGATTTCGGCTCAGGGGTTGTGTTACTGTGCGACTCCGTAAATTGCTAATGCTAAGGAGAGTCTGTGGCTGTGCCGCGGGCAATAGTGTAAGGTAGTTACAATGACGGGCCCTGGTGCACGCTACCGTGCAAATGTCGTCTCGTCACATGTTCAGAGACTTAACATTGGATAACTTCAGCATACATATTACCCAGCAATCATCATTGCATATCTATGTATAACAAAAAATACCAAAGAAAATAAAAAAATAAGCAATGATGATGTTAATTTAAACATTTTAATAGTTGATTTGTAGTTATAGAGTAAGAGTATAATGTTGTCATAGATGCTAATGACTGAGTGAACATGACAGAGATGGCTTTGCCTTTTTCGAGGGCATTTATAGCAAATTAAATTAATTAATTTAATGAGAGTTCTTCTTTGAACAGAGGGATATTTTTGAGGTGGCAGTCACTCATATTGGCCAATTCTCCACAAAACACTATCTCTATGGGCCCCCCACCTCACTGGCCCCAGTTCAACCGCACTGCCTGCGCTGTCTATATTTAAGCCCCAGCCACAGCTTGCTCTTCAGCTCACTACTGACTTAGCTCTCAACAAAGTCCGTCCTTTTGTAGCGGCTTAATCTTTATTTCAGCTCCTCTCGTGGACATGCCGTTATCATCTCAGAACAAAATACTGCTCTTTTTTTTTTTTAGGATTCTGAAACCTAATTTTATATATTTGGCCATTTTGAAATAAAAAATACTCAAGTGAAGTAAACCTCAAATTTGTACTTAAAGCTCCAGTGTGTAGGATTTAGGGGGATATATTGGCAGAAATATGATATAATATAATAAGTATGTTTTATTTAGTGTATAATCACCTGAAAATAAGAATTGTTGTAATTTTGTTACCTTAGAATGAGACGTTTATATCTACATAGAGAGCAGGTCCTCCTCTACGGAGATCACCATGATGCACCGCCATGTTTCTACAGTAGCCCAGAATGGACAAACCAAAAGACTAAGGACATTTGCTTTTTTAATGTTACTTAAAGGCCACCATAATTTCCTCTACATGCTTGGAACGGCGGGGGGGAGAGGAGGTGATATGCAGCTGATTGTAATCTGCAACCGCACTGTTAGATGCCACAAAATCCTACAAACTACTAATTCAAGTTCAGCGCTTGAGTCATTGTACTTAGTCACATTCCACCTCTGTGGTGTCAGTACTTTTCTGAGGTAATAGATTTAAATACGATGGTTAAACACCTGCTCACTGTGGTTTCATCGTTTAATGTCAAAGTATTATTTAGAAGTCATGTACAAAGAGTATAATAAAGAAACACACACACACACACACACACACACAAACACGCACACAGGGATCAGCCAGGGTGAACAGTTGAGCTCAAGTGAATCTGCTACGAGGCAGAGCATGAATATGGATGAGTTTATAAATAATTCTGGGGGATTTATCCGCCTCACGCACAACATGTACTTTCTGTCACAGCCAAATGAGTGTGACTTCACAACTACTGATCTTAAATTGCTTCATTACTCTGGCCAGACGATTTCTGTCAAAACCCAAAATCATATCACTCAGAAAAGATATTCACGATGGGACACTTTGAGCGGTGACAGATTGAATAGATCGGGAGAGAAAATATCTGCAGAGGAAAGAGTCTTTTAAGATCTGTGTCAACCGTTTTTTCTAAAAAACATCCCGAACATTTTCAGTCTAACAGGAAACATTTACTGCAGATAAACAACCACTGAAAATGGCGTGTGGAAAAGTAGAATTTTAATTTTCTACATCAGCCAAACAGCAAACTGAACAAATCCACATCACGTCCTCCAGACTGACAAACTGCCCAGTTTCAACAGTCAGTGGTAAAATATTGAATATGATGTACCACACTGAGGCGTGGCTGCTGTTTGCCAACGTGTGCTTCAGACCCAGTGAAATCCTGAATAACTTGGACAACATTCACACTGCAAGCCTTGGTGCTGAATTCAAATTTATTGCACAGATCTGATTTTTTTGTTTGCCGGTTTATATATATGTATATATATTTTTAATGTGGCCAATATCCAGTGGTCTCAGTCCTGTGCTAACCCGCATGCGCACAAGAAGAACAACAAAAAAGTGTCACATAGCACGCTGTTGTAGTAAACATGGCGGCCTCTGAAGTTCATTTACGGTTTCATTAATAAGTTGATGTGACGTGAAAGCTGGGGAGTTTGTGAGCAGATGACAACGAGGATGAAGAGAAACGTGGATGTGCAGCTGGAGCCGGGAGTGACCGGCTTTACTGAAATAGATTTCGTCCAAAAGTTTAGGATGTAAGTGGCTACTTTTAACTACGTTCGTCCATCGCAGCTGTCTGCCATGTTCCTATTCACCTAGTGACTCCCCCAGTGCAGAATTTTGACTAATGTGGATCCAGAGCAATGTTAAAGTTGCATGAATTCTGATTGCTCAGACTAAGGTCGATCTAGAGCGTGTAAAAGTTTCATAAAATATGATATGACAGTTCAGACTGGAGTTGAGCAATGTAAAACTTACATAAATTTTGCGATAACAGTTCCGCCTAAAATCAATCTTGATCAATCGGTGACATGTGTCAGTCATCAATTCATTATGCTGTCATTGTGAACTGACTCTCTACAATGACAGCATCATGAATAGCTGGATTGATGATGTTAGACGGTGGCCTCTGGTAACTGATGAAGGTATCTTAAATGAGTACCGATATTAATATAGAAATTAATCATGTGTTTGAGCGATAAGCAGGAAAGATTAGAGTAATAGGGAGATAATAGACTATCATTAAACACTGTGTAATATAACGTTAGCATACGTTACGTGTGCTGACGTTAGCAAGCTAGCAGCGTGACATTTAATCATTAAGGACAGGCTACGTGACCATCACATCATATTGAAGGAGATCAATACTGATCGCCTTCAATATGATGTGATGGTCGTCTAAAAGGCGGTGTAAAATTTGCCCGACCCATCCGGAGCTCAGGTAATTTTGACCCTCAATCAGAAACCTGTAATTGCTTTTTTTCTGGTCATCGGAGCCCAGGCGATCAATAAAATATTCTTGAATGCCTAAAACAAAACACAAACATGTGTTGTTGTTGTTTTTAGTCACGTAGCCTGTCCATAATGATTAAATGTCACGCTGCTCCCTGAATGAGATTCACCAATTGACCTATGGCTAAGCCACGCCCCCTCCACTCACTCGGACAAACTATCAACATTCAGTGCCCGGCGCTATGGCAGGTGTCACAGTACACGGCATTTCACAGGAGGCAACTGATGATTTTTGGAGATATGACGATCAGATGTCATTGAGAAGTAACCAAAAGGGCCTAAACTACGCATTGGAGGGATATATTCATCATTTTATTGTTGAGAAGGTCGATGAAAAGCTTAAATTACAAGCCAAAATTTACAGGTCACAGTGTACGCTTGTGAACTGCATCTGGTTGCCGTCGCCATCAAAGACAACAAGTTAAAGTGCCACTGAAGTTAAGGTTTTTGGCTCAGAATATGAGAAAAGGATAACGGCCTTTTTACCATCTTTACCAAGAGTGTCTCTCTGTTAGTTTGGTGCTACAGTATTTACACTGAATCATTCAGCATAACGTTTGCCAACCTTTGTTATCTCTGCCATTACAGATAAGTTAATGAAGCTAAGCTCCAGAAGTTAACGTTAGCTTAACTAGAGCCCTTTGGACAACAGCTAACAATGATGTACGATCACCAAAGTACAAAACTAGAACAAAATAGGCTAATGAACTCCCAGCAAACAAGGTGACATTCAAATAAAACACAAGAAGCTTGTGCTCTAGAGAAAGGATCAACACTCAGTGAAAAACCTCCTAAGCCCTATGATAAGCTAATATGGCAAGGCTTAACTATACAAACCAGTGAGCAGTGATAACTAGCATGTCTTTGGGGTCATCGGGTGGGAACCTCCTTTCACCAGTGTTTCGTCTAGTTGGTCCCACGACACCTCCAGGAGGCTAGACAGTGATCTCTCGCATCCCAGAGACACTCCCCTAATGCCAGGTCTCACTGCTCCCCTCCCCACACCAACCCAATAACCTCCTTTACCTTACTTACACATGGCTTTCTCAGCCCAAACAGCACTGCCACCTTCAACCAAACCCAGGCTCCATACATGCGAGCTCCAGGTAGAAGCAATGCTGATACTACCTTTCCTAGCACATTCACCATACTCTGTTTCACATGCTACATAGCATAACTCCAATATAAGCTAAAGTTAAAGGAGCTAAATAAACTTACAGGATCAGCAAACACACTCACCTTGCTGCATGGCCTCAAACAAAATGGATTCCAATAGGCCACTCCCACACTTAAATACTTCCTCTTCCTGGATTTCTCCTGACAGGAAGTGGATCTCTCCACCTGATCTCAAGGAGTTATGTG